>NC_072398.2:162868409-163171439 GCF_028858775.2 Pan troglodytes | reverse complement strand
TAATGTTTGACTAGACTCCTCAGAAAGCTTTTTGAAAAGTGCAAAGTGCTTTAAGTTATTTTGATACAATACAACTTCTCTAGACATTAATTGAATCTTCTGTGCATGGGACACTGCCTATCACTGACAATATAAAGATGAAAAAAAGGCCACTGAATTCAAGGGGTACAATATATTCCACAGAGGAAACAGAAATGTGGTAGATAAAGCTACATAATTCAATGTAATAATTAGTATGATGGCTGAATAGCATGCTACTGGGAACCCAGACAGCAGAAAATTTACATATGTCCAGAGATGGGGGAGAGAAGAGGACAAGAAGGTGACATCAGGTAAACACTGATGGTCAGGTACTCATCTGAGCACTTTATGTATACAATCTCAAGTGAGCCTCAAAACAACCTTGTGAAGTAGGTAAGTACTGCTTTCCCCATTTTACAGATAAGGAAAGCAATACCTACCTACCTGGCAAGTTCAGAGAGGCAGTCTCTCAAAGTCACATGGCTAGTGAATGGCAGAGCTGGGCTTTGGCTGTGGGCCCAAAACCTGGATCATAATCTTTCCACACACTGTCTCCACCCTAACTATGACCCCATTCCTGATCTCCCCAGTGCCTTGCCCTGGCTCAGGCATAGCCCGGCACACCCCTCCTCTGTGCTTCCATACTTCTGTATTCACACTGCCATATAACATGCCTATTATTCTGTCATTATTTGTTTTTGTGTCTGTCTTCCTCATTAGCTTACTGGTCCTTAGGGAAGAAAGGGAAGGCAGCAGGTGCTTAGTAAACAGTTGGTGTTTGGTGTCTGGTGTTTAATAAATGTTAATAAATGTTTTCTTTTGTTTCTTTCTTTCTTTTTTTTTTTTTTTTTTGAGATGTCTCATTCTGCTGCCCAGGCTGGAGTGCAGTGGTGCAATCATGGCTCACTGCAGCCTCAAACTCCTGGGCCCAGAAAATCCTCCCACCTCAGCCTCCTGAGTAGCTAGGACTACAGGCACATACCACTGCACCCAGCTAATTTTTAAAATTTTTGTAGTGATAGGGTTTCACTAGGTTGCCCAGGCTAGTCTCAAACTCCTGGGCTCAAGCAATCCTCTTACCTCAGCCTCCCAAAGTGCTGGGATTACAGGTGTGAGCCACTGCACCTGGTCAATAAATGTTTTCTCAATGGATGAAGGAAAAAATGAAACTATACTAGGCTTCGACAGACTGGTAGGAATTTACTAGGTGGTTTGAAGGAAACATTTTCAAAAGCAAAGGCAGACCCTTATTCATCCTTATGTCCCCAGAGTCTTGTACTTATTACAGGTACTTAATAAATGTCTAACAAATTCTAGGCAGAGGAAACAGTGTGAGGAAATCCAGAGAGATTTAAGGTTACACAGTGAGTTTGGACAACTTGGCCAATGTGAATCACATAGTGGGTGTGTGGGGACACAGAAGTGCTTCTCAAATTATTCATGGGGAAAGACCAGGGGTTTTTTTTTTTTTTTTTTTTTTTTACTTCCAATTCAATATGGACCAATTCTTTCATAAAAATTCAGCGAAAAGGAACTGCCAAAAATGGGACAAAATACAAGTCCAGTTCCTAATCAGATTCAACAGATGTAAAATGATGGTCAAATTGCTATAAAAATTACCAAATATGGACTTATCTAGCTGCAGATTGCTAACAAAGAGGTCTGTCTGCTGATCAAGCTTTGCCTGGCACTGAGAAAGGTGGAGGTAGGAGCTATTGTGGAGAGCCACAAGAAAGATGAGCTTGTTCTACAAAGGAAAGAGAGATCGAGAATAATGTTCACTGAGGATTTCTGTGTGGCCGGCATGGTTATGAGTGCTTCACATCTATTAACTCATTTAGATTTCATAACTTATCTGTGAGGTAAGTGCTATTATCACACCCGTTTCAGAGATGAGTAAACTGAGACACAGCCGTTAAAAACATTCCCAAGCCAGAGGTGGTAAGAAGCATCACGAGGCCTTGAACCTGGGCAGTGTGAACCTTCATTACTAGACTGCGATGCCTTTGGGGAACTCATAGACAATTTTCTATTGTCTATGAGTTCAGGAAGTGACCCACTGAAATTTATGTTTTCAAGAAATCATGCTGGTGGCAGTGTGCAGGGTAAAGGTCAGTTAGGAAGCCACAACAACAATCCAGGTGAGAGGCATGGGGGTAGGGAGAAGCAGACATGCGGGCGCTTTAGGAGGTGGACCCAGGCTTTAGTTGGGGGCAGGGTGTCCGAGCTAGGGAGAGATGAAGGGGAGGGAGGCGTTCCTGATGACTCAAGGGTTCAGAGCTTACCAACCTGGGTGGATGGAAATGTCTTACAGAAAACAGGCAGGAAAGCAGGTTTTAAGGGGAAGATGATGAGATCACTTTTCAGCAAATGTCTATCTGAATTTGAAGAGCCTGAGACAATCTACAGTTGTGTCTTAGGAAAATTCTACAGACTGTGATCTTCGTTTACTGAATTCAGGTAGTCACTATTTTTACCCTAGTTCTGCCAAACCACTTTCCTCCTCCTCTTTCCCCTTTGCACTGGTTACACTTAAAATAGTTTAAAAAGCAGCAGTTCCAAAACCCTAAACTTTCCTCCCTTCAAAAATAACACAGTGTGTATGCAAAATGCCACACTCATTACAGCTTATTTCTGAACAAAAAGCAGATTTCCCTGCAAATTCTTATTTGCATTTTCATTAAATTCAGATTCTTTATAATGGCTTATGTGATCTGTTCTCTGTCTACTTCTCCAAACTTATCTCCTACCATGCATTCACTCATTCATTGTTCTTTACACTCCTACCACAGGAGCCTTCTTTTTGTGCTCAAACATGCGAAGCTTATTCCCAGCTCAGTGCCTTTGCACTGGCTGTTCCCTCTACCTGGAATGCTCTTCTCCAGATTTAACCTGGCTGCCTCCTGCTCATTCAGCTCTCAGCTCAAATGTCCCCTCCAAAGAGTGGTCTTTCCTGGTCACCTCCATCCCCAGTCCATCTCTCTGTCTCAGTCCCCTGCTTGGCTACCTTCACAGCACTTACCCCTTTCTGAATTGACCTCGTCATGTGATTTTTACTCAAGGAATTTTGTGTATCTTGTTCACAGCTGTATCCCCCAAGTAGACAATCAATAAACATTTGCTGAATTAAAAAAAAAAAAAAAAGATCAGCCAGGAACAGCGGCTCACGCCTGTAATCCCAGCACTTTGGGAGGCCGAGGTGGGCGGATCATCTGAGGTCAGGAGTTCAAGACCAGCCTGACCAATATGGTGAAACTCTGTCTCTACTAAAAATACAAAAATTAGCTGGGTGTGGTGGCATATGCCTATAGTCCAAGTTACTCAGGAGACTGAGACAGGAGAATTGCTTGAACCCGGATGGCGGAGGTTGCCAAGATTGTGCCATTATACTCCAGCCTGGATGACAGAGTGAGACTCCATCTCAAAAAAAAAAAAGATCAACTTGGAGCTTATTAACAACTGAAAAACAGATGAAGAGACAGGGCCTTTGTCCACAAAAAATAGCAAAGAAACATCCAAGTACGAGACAGACAACACAGGGCAGTATCTCCTCCCTGTGTCCCTTCCACTCCCAGAAGCCCATTCCTCCAGACCACCTGGCGGATGCCTCACCTGTCACACTTTTCAATGTGGTATTACCAGAGGCTGTTGGACAGCAAAACGGTGCCATGAAAAGAGTACTGATTTCAGAGTCAGACCACTCACTACTGTGCCTATAACCTTCCAAGCACAGTATTCAACCTTTCAGAACCTGCTTCCTCACCTGTAAATGGAGCCAGTATTCCCTAGCTCAGCTACTATAAGGAGTGAGAAAGTGTATGTGAAGTTCCTAGCATATGCTGATACACAGCTGATACTCAAAGGGTAACTATCATCAACTTCATCCAGTTTACTGCCGGGACACTATACTCTCTCAATTAGGGTTTAATAAATGTATTTAACTGTAGAAATAAGTTTAATTGATATTAAAGATGATGGATATTATGTGACCACTATGATAATGATGTCAATTATAACAACAGTTAACATCTGAGCACTTACTAGTAACACCCTAAGTACTTTAAATATATCAGTAGCTGTTTTATTCCTAAGCCAAATATGGTGTTTCATCAATTCTAAGAAGCATATTTTGTTCACATTTTAAGATCCCTGATAATTGGAATGATTCTTCATGGTAGGCAGAAAGCTCCAAGGATGTCTATGTCTTAATCCCTGCAACGTGAATATATTACATTACATGGCAAAAGGGACTTTGCATTATGCAATTAAGGTTACTGACCTTAATATATGGAGAGTACCCTATAGGTGGGCCCGATCTAATCAAAGAAGCCCTTAAAAACAGAATTTTCTCCGGCTGGAGGCAAAGAGATGCAGCAAAAACAAAAACAAAAAAAAATCAGAGAGATCCCAAGCATGAGAAGGATTTGTCATAATGTTGCTAGTTCTGATATGGGCTCAAGGGCAAGGACCAGAGGGAGATCTCTAGGAGTCGAGGATGCCTCCCAGCTAAGAGGCAGCAAAGAGCCGGAGGCCCTCATCCTGTAATTGCAGGGAACTGGAGTCTACCCACAACCTAAATGAGCCTAGAAATGAATTCTTCCCAAAGCCTCCCAATAAGAGGCCAACACCTTGACTGTGGCCTTGTAAAACCCAGATGAGAGAAATCAGCCAAGCCCACCCTCACTTTCAATGTACAGAACTGTGAGATAATTCATATTTGTTGTGTTAGGCTGCTAAATTTGTGGTAATTTGTTATAGCAGCCATAGAAAAACTAACACACTCTTACAGCTGATGTGCATTATAATTTAATCAGCAGCTTTTTTTTTTTCTTAGTGGCACATAGAATAATGGCACATAGAATACCGGCACATCTAATCAATGACATCTTAAATCTGTTGAAATACAGTGTTATTATCTCTGTTTTGCAAACGGGAAAACAGGATCTGAGAAGTCAGGTGATTTGCCCAGGAGACTGAAACCGCAAACTCAAGCTCTAAACCAGGGGTGTCCAATCTTTTGGCTTCCCTGGGCCACACTGGAAGGGGAAGAATTGTCTTGGGCCACAAACAAAATACACTAACGATAGCTGATGAGCTGAAAAAAAAAAATCGCAAAAAAAATCTCATAATGTTTTAAGCAAGTTTATGAATTTGTATTGGGCCGCATTCAAAGTCGTCTCGGGCCGCATGCGCCCTGCATTATGAGATTATTTTGCAATTTGTTTGTAAGCTCATAAGCTGTCGTTAGTATTAGTGTATTTTATGTGTGGCCCAAGACAATTCTTCCACTGTGGCCCAGGAAAGTCAAAAGATTGGACACCCCTGGGCTAGGGTATCTTGTCAAAAGGCCAAGGAATGGCTGACATGACCTCCTTCAGGCCCATGTCTGATACAGGACCACAGAGACCCAGCTAGCTCCAGAAGCAGTCAACCCCTTTTGATTAGGCACCCAAAGGTGCTAGGTACCCCTTCTAGGTACTGGACCAAGATCCTGTCCTTATGAAGCTGACACTGCAGTGAGGTAGGTTAATATAACAATTGATTGAGATAAGTGCTAGAAGGAAAACAAAACATCCAGAGAGCTTTAAACCAACCTTCATAAAAGTCAGAATGTACATATTCAGGAGCTAAAAAGAAACAGAGCACTGGGCCTGGAAGATAAAATTTTTCCTTTGGGATTTTTCATGGGCCACTCATTGCTAGTGTAGGAACTCCCAGAGACAGAGTTTTTTGTTGTGAGTTTAAAAATTAGTTTTGTTTATTTGCTTTTTTTTTGTTTTTTGATGGAGATATAGGCTAACTTTATACTCAAATTCATAAGACTGCCTCTTGTGAATTTCCAAAAACAAAGCCACTGCCATCTTCCCATCAAATCATAATTTCCCTCTCTTTCAATGGCATTTAGTTTTTAAAAGATGAAAATTAATTTTATATTAAAATAGCATCCCAAGAGCTGACTGAAAGAGCACTTCAAAAAGAAAGATGATTCCATGCAACTCTGATCCCACATCCTTTGTAGAATCCTGAGCTCTGGTTTGACTTCTTACATTGTGCTTTTACTTTCATCTTCTCTTTCACCCTGGAAATACAGTAGACAGAGCTCTGATGGTGAAATTAAAGGGAGAACAGGAGCCCAATTCAGACAGTAAACAACAACAACAACAAAATACGCATGTATAACCTTCTTTCAGGAGATACAGTGCAAGTGGAAAATTCTAGGCTTCTTAAAAGGAAGTTTTTAAGTTTTGCAGGAAATGCTATTGAAATGTATATATTCTCAATCTCTCTCTTTTGTTTTTGCTTGAGAGGGAGAAATTCTAGGCTAGAAGATCATCTTCATCATGTTTTTTGGAGAAGCCCCAGTTTAGTAATACCATTAGCTGAAAACTATTTTTAATTCAGACATTAGCAACTGGCATAAAACCCTACTTTCCACTTCTCTTGATTTTGCACTGACAAATTTGGCAGCCCACTCTACCCTTAGGCCCAAAAGAGCCATCACATTTGTAAGTCTGTATTTAGGAGATTCTGACAGAGATGTATGCAAGAGGAAAGGTCAACAAATGCCCACAGGAGGATCAACATTCTAGAAAAGATGTAAGAACCGCCCCAAACCGCCATCTCACTCATAATCAAAAATATTTCAATGGCTCTAAATTACCGTTGTGCAGAAACCAGATTAGCAAAAATAAGAAGAGCTGACACTTTTATGGCCATTGGCTGTATGGAACCAGGACATCCAATACATTCCTGATGGGAGGGCAAAATGGTTCAATCTTTCCGGAGGGGTACTACAGAGCACTGTGATTCAGCAGTCCCACTTCTGGGAATCAATCCTTAAGTACACCTTCACAAAGCAAAATGATTTATTACATCTTTATTCATCACAGCACTGTTTGTAATAGCAAAAGACTGGGAAACAGCCCAAAGGTCCAGCAGTAGGGATTGGTCAAATAAACCATGGTACATCCACATGATGGAAAACTTGTTACTCTGTGTGTGTGTGTGAGAAAGAGATACTTGCAGAGACAGATGTCTAAAACATACCGCTAATTTTAAAAGGTAAGGTAAAGAAGAGTATATACAACACCTTTAATGAGAGAAGGGGGAAGAATTAAAATACCATATATTCTTATTTGCTTGTATTTACAAGTTGCTACTTGCAGAGAATATGGGAAAGGCGTGGATGGGGATAAGATGGGAGCAAGGTTTTTGAATTTGAAAACTTTTGATTTTTGTGAATTTGCTATTTAAAGAAATCCTGGGGCTGGGCACGGTGGATCAGGCCTGTAATCCTAGCACTTTGGGAGGCTGAGGCTGGCAGATTGCTTGAGTCTAGGAGTTCGAGACCAGCCTGGGCAACATGGTGAAACCCCATTTCTACAAAAAACACAAAAGTTTGCCAGGTGTGGTGGCAGGCACCTATAGTCCGAGCTATTCAGGAGGCTGAGGTGGGAGGATCACCTGAGCCAGGGAAGTCGATGCTTCAGTGAGCCATGATTGTGCCACTGCACTCCAGCCAGGATGACAGAGTGAGATCCTGTCTCAAAAAAAAAAAAAAAAAAAAAGGAAGCAAGAAAAGAAAAGAAATCTTGTAGGGAATTCTTGTAAGAAATTGTCAAAAATGTTTACCTTTGTATATGGTTATAATGTTTCTTGAGGATCATATATTATATATTTTCAAAAATATTGAAGTTGTATAAGCAATTTTCCCAGAAGTGTGAAGAACAGGACAAGATTGGCATGGAAGAGATAAAGCTAAGGTGGAGTTCAACAGCTCAGGAGGAGGAGTCGAAGAAACCTGGGTTTAGGCAGGTAGGTTCTCACGTGAAAGTCAGTCAGAGAAATCTCAGTTCAGAATTCAGGAGGTAAGCACAGTGAGTGTGGAGAGGGTAATTTCTGCCCTGTGTTATATTACCTGCTGGATGTGGGTGGCTCTGAGCCCCCAGATATTTATTACAGCCATAAGGAAGTCAGAGAACTGTAGGTGAATGGGAGGCAAAGACAGGAACACTAGGATTACCTTCCAGGCAGCCTGCCAGGAGCATTGATTTGCTCTTGGATAAAGCATGCTGCTCATCAAATATTTATGTTAAAAAAGAGGGCAAGGCATGTGCTGGAATATTCTGCTGAATTTGACAGAGATATTCCTTGAAAACTTGAGACTCCTGGAATTTTGTGTAATCAAATCATACTATAAACACAACAGGTGAATTTGCTATTTAAAGAAATTCTGTAAGAAATTCTTAGGAATTGTCATCTTCTGCTCTTTCTGCTTTGGGAATCTGAGTATGTCTGAAGATGGCTGCATTTAACCAGGTTAAATGTGAAAGGCATTCACGTTTCTGCATCTTTTAGTTTTTTTCACAAGGTGTATTGTCTCCAGAAAACAGCAGATGGCCTAGGTCTGAAGTATGAACCAGCACCTTGATCCTCAGGACCACTGCCTTAGCAGTTAGATTCACTAAACATGGCTGATCCTACAGGCTGTGCAAATGCCTCCCAGAAGAGGAGCCAGGAGAAGGAAGTTGATTCTGGCTACAGGCTTTCTAAAGGATCAACTTAAAAAAGCATGAAAGTAGTACCAGTTGGTACTAAGGGGAACACAGACAAACTCTCTGAGTTTGTGGTACCTTTGATAACAAGACTCCGCACCTTTTAACCTAAACTAGAAGCCTTTTTCCAGAAGCAGCAGTTACTTATAGGTAAGTTCCAAAGGCTCCTGCAACCACTGTTACTTGCATCCTGTCCCCAAGGAAAAAGGCCTACGGCTGGTCAATAAATAACATGAATCCCTCTCCACATTCCCAGGAGTTACTACTACTCCATTCCCTGCACCAGGCCAACTACACAACGGGTGCCGGTGACCCTGGCAAGTATTAGGCAATACTGAGCATGCTGGTGTTTAAGTAGCAATAAACAACGTCAACAGCACCCAAAGTGCTGGTCTTTACCTGCCCCTCAGAAATAATGAATTGAAGAGAAAGAAACTCATCATAGGCAATGTGTACCACTGAATGTTTGTTTCCTAGCATATATAATCAGTATTACTTTTTTACATGTACCTTGCTGACACACCACAGAAAACATGGTTTTATTCCTTCATTCCACTGACATTCATGAAGTTTATACGTTTCCCAATAAAGCCTGACATGATAAACCAAACGGTTAAGTGACAGACTCTGCCAGCTGATGGCATCTAGAGGACTACTGTGGCTACAGGGGCTTTGAGAAGCAGAGCTGCTGGTAGCCATATTGTGCCTTTGTGTGTGTTAAAAAAAGGCATTCCCTCCATGTACACCTAGACTTTTGCAGGCTTGATAGCATCAGAAAGAAGTTCCCTTTTGTCCTAGCAGAGGCAATCCTACTCCAGGATGCATGTGGTTTTGTTTGTTTAGCAGATGTGAGCCTCCCATTTGCCTCCTTGCCCAGGCACTTTTGTGCAGTGAACAACCTGTATAACAGTTCAAGGTATCCCTGTCAAGAAGTCACAATCCATTCCTTCTGCTTCTTGGCCAGACATCCAACCCTCCCATGACAACTTATCTGCACAGCCAATCATGACCTTATATACCCACATGAAGCCCCATGGTCTAATGTGCAGGCCATGGTCTAATAATTCAGAAGATTTCATTAGTCTAGGCACAGCTCAGGCACCTAGTCTAAAGGTTACACCTTTCTAATTTGTCTGAGATTCTGGTTAAACTTGGTATGATGATGTTATCTCAATAAGGTCTTCAATAAGCCTCAATAAAGTCCAAGAGGCTTTTAGATTTTGATTCTTCTTTCCACCCTTAGATTTAGCTCATGTTGGGATTTAATGGATTTCAGTTTGAGTCTTCATTTGAGAAAAAACTTAATGTTTTTCCTCTGCAATAATTTATCCCCCCAAAACAACACAAAATTTGAGGTAACTGCAAGCTTGGGGTCCCAGTGGGGAGTTAAGGGTTTAGTGTCCAGTGGTCAAGGACGTCTTGGCTAGTGCCATCTGAAGCTAAATAAAAGCCTGATTATTTCACATCAATGAAGTTAAGATTCTGCCTCCAATGGGCTCATGTGAGTTTGCACAAAGCCATTCTGAATCAAGACAATTCTCTACACACAACGCAAGTGCAGAGATGGCAACTGATTCAGACTTCACTCCAGTGAGCATGTGTGATCACACAAACTCAAGTTCAACCAGAGCTTATACTTCTCTCTTCGGTCAACCAAAGGGGATCCTATGTCAATTACATGACCTTGCCTGCAAGGGGAGTGGTGGCCTACTGTGTCAGAAAGCATACAGAATACAAAGCCTTCTGACTCTCTCGGCCCAAAGTCACCCACTTATTATACAATCAATGAAACTGAAAATTACAGAAGATTTTAGCAACCAATCTCTTAGAACTTTTAGATACTAACCCTCTGGCAGAACTGAAAGTATTAATTCTTAACAGTCTCCAACACTCCAGTTTTTTTTTAATTTTTTTAAGATGGCATCTTGCTCTGTTGCCCAGGCTTGAGTACAGTGGCACGATCTCGGCTCACTGCAAGCTCTGCCTCCCAGGTTCACGCCATTTTCCTGCCTCAGCCTTCCGAGTAGCTGGGACTACAGGCGACCGCCACCACGCCCGGCTAATTTTTTGTATTTTTAGTAGAGACGGGGTTTCATCATGTTAGCCAGGATGGTCTCGCTCTCCTGACCTTGTGATCCACCCGCCTCGGCCTCCCAAAGTGCTGGGATTACAGGCGTGAGCGACTGCACCCAGCCAACACTCCAGTTTTTATTATACAGTAATTCTCTGAAATGTAGACCCATTAAAAGAAGACAAAAACCCTCCTTGTCACAGGATGGTAACCAGACACTTCACAACTGAGCACTTTTACGACACCCAATAAAGCCTAACATGATAAACCAAACACTTAAGTGACATCAGAAATGATTTTCAAGAGAGACTCTCCAATAAACGGAATAATCTAGCTACAAGTTATCTTAAGTCAAGTCACCTCCACCATCTGCCCTGGATCCATGCTACCTGTTAACTACTCTCCTGTCATTCCTAAGGGAGGAAAGTGGGGAGGTCAGGATCTGTGGGTATGTGCTGGTTCTAGAACAGGATTTAGCGAGTCAGTTCCTTCATCTGTACTATCCAGGCCCCCTTTGGAAGTCCAGGGATGAAAGAGGTAGACTTCACAGGGTCACCAAGGACTGGGCCTTTATGTGCGCTTCAGGCCTGCTGGGTCTCAGCAGCCATTTGGAAGTGTTAACTGCTATGGCTAAAGAGTGGCAAGCCTGATGGAGAGGCACTGATGATTCTCCTCAGGAAGGTCACCTAAAAGGAGCCTCCTCCTCATGTTTCTCTTGATTAGTTTTATAGTTTTTAAGCAAAACTGACTCCACAAAGCCCACTTCACTCTCACCTCTGGATGGATGCACCTCCATCTCCGTGCAGAGGGCATGAGATGTGGAGTTAAGATGCTTCTGGGTCAAATTCTGTCCTTGCAACTTGAGCAAGGTTCAGACCTTTAAGGAACCTCAGCTTCCTCCTCTGGGCTGTTGTGACAACTGAGCAAGACTGTATATGGGAAGAGTTTAGAAAGGGCTCAGGATATATAATATATACAACTGTGCTGTAATTAGTTTTTATCTATCCAACCTTCCTGTTAAACTAAGTGCACCAATATCTGCCTCATTACTGTCTTCCAGGTGTCTGATATACTGAAGGTGCTGTAAAAACGCAGCTCATCAAGGCAGGCCTGGATCTGGGAAGTCACAACTTCCATAAAGTCAAGGTTGGTGGACTAGGTCTATATGCAGATCCTAAAAACCCACTGGTAGATTTTTCAAATATTCTTCATGACGATCAAACTACAAGCTTCTGAAAGGCCTTCTCTTTTACCGCTAAACGATTCTCACTGCAAAGGTTTTGACATTTAACCGAAGGACATTCAACTGCCATAAAGTTGGTGCTTTTTCCAAAACAACAATAAAATCCTGCTATTTGTAGTTAACAAGCCAGATTTGTTTTTTAGTAACTATTACGCAAATTTTTTTGTTTTTGTAGTTAATAAACCAGATTTGTTTAGTAACTATTACACAAATGAATTATATTTTAGTATATATATAGGCACATTGTGGAAAATAGGGGAAAAGCAGGTTGGGGGTGGGAGAGCACCATAATCCCATCACCAATTTGTCTGTATTTTCTTCTAGGCTTTTCTTATGGTTTAAAAATAATTTTTAAGCTAGCTGTAATTGTAATAACACAATGTAACTGTGCATACTGCTTTTCCCCATTTTAAACTGTAACAGACTTCATGTATTACTGATTTTTTAAAGTCTCTAATAAAAAAGAAAATGAATTGAGATTTGGAAGAATTAACTTGTTTAACAAATTAATATTGCAAACCATTTCACATTTAAAAGACAAAATGATGATTGCCTAATTCTCTTACTTTTTAAGTACTATTTGGCAGGACTATTTAAATTACTAAGCTTTTTTTAGATTTGGGGGAAATATTAAAATTTTGTATAGCTGTTTTCCTGTTACAAAAATAATGCATGCTCATTATACAACATTTAGAGAAAATTTCAATAATTTAATGTTAACATTTATTGAATGTGGACTATGCACCAGGCACTATTCCAAATGCTATATACATAGATTAGCTCATTTATTCCTCACAACACTTATTGAAGCATAGATTAAGTAACTTGCTCACAGTCTACTCACCTAGAAGTATGAGCCAGAAATCATTATGTTATGTTCTAGGAGTGAAACGCATCAATAATTTACTCAATCAAATGCTTCAGTTGTTTCAGAGCATAATGTCATAGGCAAGAAACAATTAATAATCACACTGTACCCTTTATAGTTATTTAAAATTATTATAAACCACATCTCTGTGTCCCAGTGGAGCAATTAGTAAAATGAGAAATCATCTGTGGCATGAGCTAAGATCCTGGTTCAGCCCAATTCTGTGCACCTGACGTGCATTAAGACAAAAACAAGAAGCTTTAAAGGGTTTGTTTTAAAGATGGAGGCTTTTTTTTTTTTGTTTTTGAGACAGAGTTTTTGCTCTTGTTGCCCAGGCTGGAGTGCAATGGCACGATCTCGATTCACCGCAACCTCCGCCTCCTGGGTTCAAGTGATTCTCCTGCCTCAGCATCCCGAGTAGCTGGGACTTCAGGCATGCGCCATCACGCCTGGTTTATTTTGTATTTTTAGTAGAGATGGGGTTTCTCCATGTGGGTCAGGCTGGTCTCGAACTCCCGACCTCAGGTGATCCGCCCACCTTGGCCTCCCAAAGTGCTAGGATTATAGGTGTGAGCCACAGCGCCTGGCAAGATGAAGGCATTTAAAAAATTTTTTAGATTTTAGGAAATGAGTCAACAATGTGATGAGTAGATTTCCTGAATTAACTGAACACCCAATCTCATGAAAGTTTACAAATAAAACAACCACTCACAATCAGCCTAACACTTCTTATGGCTTATCTGTTGGCCTTGGACATCAGTACATGCAAAAGTAAATAACCGGATACCCTTGGGTCACATGTTTTCATACTTTGATTAAGAATTACACTTGGTTAAAGATGAATACTTCTGTTCCTGGCTTAATTTCCTACCTAGGGCTAATAAACACAACTATTTGAAATATAAATTCTCTTTAAATGTAAAGGATAATGCAATGTTTCTGACTGTCAAAATTACTATGCAACTGTAACTTTAGCACTAAAAGCATATTAAAACTATTAATCCTTTAATCATAATTATTCATATTGCTGTGGTAGAAACATCACACATACACACACACAAACACACACACACCAGTTACTTTCTGTAGAATTTGAAATTGCTCTATCTAGCATTTCCGGAAGGTTCAAGCTGCCACCCTGCAATTTATCCAGTAGCCTGCTGCTTGAACAAGCTAGATAAATATCTAATAATTTTGACCATGTACTGCGTGTTAAGTCCAGTTTAAGTGTTTTCCAAAGACAAAGTTTTCATATACTTTCTGTAAAGCCCTACAGATAGAGACCATTATTATCCCCATCTTATAAATCAGACTGAAAAAGGTTAAATAGCTAATATTTTCATCTAAGTCTGTCTGACTCCAAAGCCAACACCCCAAATCACTGTTAAACAAGCTTCTCTTCCAAGTTAGGGCTCAGAAAAATTTACTTGACTTTCACAACTTGCCTTCCTAGGTTAAGCTTAAGCTGACATAAAACTCCAAAACAAAGCAAAACACAATAAATCACATAATTCTAATTTTTAAAAAAACTAATTTGATATTGGCTAACCACTTCCTCAAGTTTTCTGACCATGAAGCCCTTTGCTCTCACACTTTAATAAACCACCGATATTCTCTAACAAGTGACAACACAAATCCACAAATCTAATTGTTAGAGAGCTTTCAAGTTAAGACTGGAGCTTTCTGGACAGGAAATTTTTATAATTCTATTTTTTTCAGGCTCTTGTGAAACACAGATTCACATTTTCATATATTTCTACACAAATCTAAGTGCTGTGTGCCCTGTTGGGGGTTCGATATCTAGTAAATTACATGAGTTAAATACAGCAAAAATAGGACTGCATTATTTATAAGGTCTAACGACGCAGTAGACTTTTCAGCATTTTTTGGACTTAAACCAGGGCTTTACGGCGCTGGTTAACTATTAGAGAAGGCAAAGGGACTGAACATTTTATCTGAAAGTCCTTTTATCACTTAAGACTCTGTAAAATGTTTGATTACTTTAAAAATTGTGTGTGTGAATAACGTTAGTTTACTAGAAAAGGGGCTTGCTAGTACATATAATTTGGTTAAAAAAACAAAAACAAAACAAAACAGCTCCTTACTTGAATGTGATTGTTTTGGCAATAGTAAAATTCAATCCCGTCGTTCTAGCGCTGCCTGCCTTCCTGGTTCTCCTAGGTGAGGGCCGCCATCCTGCGATAATTTACTTCGAGAGCTGCGAAGCGCTGGCAAGGGTGCAGTCTGGTGACTAGCACTTTTAAAAACAAAGCCAAACTCCGCTTTTAAAATAGAGAAGGCACAGACGCAGACCCTGCCTCTGACGACATCCAAAAGATTCATTATACACAGCCTATTCAGGCGAAGCTACAACCGCCCCAGGAAATATAAACTGTGTCGGCAAAGACAGCAGGGGGGAGAGGAAGTAACTGATAGGAAGGAAGCTAATCATGTGAAGTTTGTCCAACTCCACACGGTCTAATAAATTCCCGTTTGTTTCCGCTGGGAGCAGCCATTAAACGCGCCCTGACACGTGGGCGCAGGAACCTCCCTTCTACCTCTGGTGTTCAGAGATTTCCTTCTCGACCCACTTGTTTGTATACAACCACGCCCGGCAGGATGACCACCAGATGACCGGCCGCAGCAATGCCTCCACTCAGTCTCAGTTGGGCAAAGTTTCACTCCACTGCGGCGACGTGAACAAGAATCACGGCTTCCTTATCGTGAGTTATGAATGATTTAAGCCAAGTTTACAGGACACACAAAGCGAGGGACGAGTGAGTGACGGGAGGTGCTAAGTGACAGCGTTTTAAAGTCAGCTTTAATTGATATGCCCTAATTAAAATGAAAAACAGAAGTCACCCTGCCCCACGGGATAACTGTCGGGGCAATAATTTAAAAAAAAAATCACCCAAGACTAAGCCTCAACCTCCCCCTTACCACTTGCAAATACAGTCTGCAGAAAAGCAGCCTCGGGTCCCCACTCGGGGGTCCCTCGCGGGGTGCGTCATATGGGCTCTCCCCTCTGCGACCCGCTATTTCCCTGCTAGACCCCCAGCGCCCAGCGGATTCCAAGGCTGCGCTCCCGCCGGCTGGTCCCGGGAGGTAGAAAGTAGGCAGAGGGGCGTGGCGTCCCTGTCGCCCCCACATGCCAGCCCTCCTCCAACGCCTGACACCACCACAAGCCACGGCTGGGAACACTGGGGGCCTCCCACCCCGGCGCGGGGCGCACGGCCGCAGGCTGGCGAGGAGGCAAGCGAGCTCAAGGGGAGACCTTTCCTTCCACCCCCAGCCCTAGCCCCAGCCACAGCCGTGGGGGCGGCTTCCCGCAACCTCGGGCGGCCGCCCGTCGAGGGCGCGCGTTTCTGCCTCTGGGTCTCGGTGTCCCTTGGCCCCTTCCTCCCCCTCCCCCCGGTCTCCGGCGCCCAGCGCTCAGACCAGTCCCCGCCCTCCAGCAGGACACTCTCCCCTCCTTCCTTCCTTCCTCCGCTCCCTCCCTCCATCTCGCTTCCCAGCACCCGGGACTCGGAGGCGGCCCCCGAACTCGCTGGCCGACGCCCCGCGCCGCGCCCCGACCCCGCGGGGACCCGACTCACCACCCGCGCCCGCCGCTTGGTACTCACCCGCCTGCCGGTGCGCTGCCCCGCCGTCGCCGCCGGGACTCGGTCTCTAAGGGCTCCTGGAGACGGCTCCGACCTCTCCTCCTCCTCCTCTTGCTCCTCCGGGCGCCGGCTCCGCCTCGCTGGGGTGGGCGGGGCGGCGGCGGCCCCGGGCTCCTTCCTCCGCGCCGGGCCCTGCCTCCCGCCCGGACGCCCTGGCTGTGCTGCCCCGGGCCGGGGAGCCCGCGTTGTGGCCCCGCAGGAGGAGGGGCGAGGCCTGGCCTGGGGAAGCTCGGTGGACGTCTGGTCGTCTTTGGCCATCCCCCTTCCTCTAATTCTCATGGAGGACCTGAAGTTCTAGGACTTGAGGCCCCCCACTCTCCGACCCGCCCTCGCGCGGGGCCGCCCTGACTCCTCGCAAGTTTCCTTCGCGTGCGAACGCCTCGCTTGCCCCTGTGCCAGCGGTCCCCAGGGCTGTGAGGATGAGCGCTGCCAAACCCCTACACGAAAGTTTGGTTCTGTTCCAGAAACTATGGAGGAAAACACTCATAGTAACATTTAAAGGGCCCTGGGGCCACGGAGAGACGTTTCCCAGAAAGTGGAGGTATAACTGCGGATTATAGAATTTGTAGTACATCCACCCACCATGAGCTTCCCGTCCATCTGCCCCGAACCCCTGAAATTTGTTTCCGAATGTCCAGTACCTGGCAGAGTTCTGCCTAATGAATTAATGGGATTTGGTTGGTCTTTTCTGGAAGGGTTCAAGGTCGGGTAAATGGAGGAGCCATTTCTGCTTCCATAGATTTTGTACTATTCCTTCGGCCATTCGACAAACATTACCAAGCACCCGCTGTGTACCAACTGCGATGCTAAAGGTGATGGGAGAGGTACAAAGATGAATCAGACAGGGGGCTTGCCCAGAAAGAGTAAAGAAGCTGGATGTTCAGAAAACCACTCAGCGGACTTTTAGAGTATTCCTAGGTAGCCGCTTTCTTGTTTGACAGGGTGGAGAGAAAAGAGGTGAGGCCAAAGTAGGTCACTTAGAACCAGTGTGGGCAGAGTCCACAGTTGAAATGGAGTCTGAAAGCATTGGTGAGGGATGTCTGTGTATTGAGTTTCACCAACTGAGGACAAGTGGGCCCTGGGGAATCTGGGAACTAGGGACTGCAGTCAGGGCATTATATTCCCTCTTGCTTTCCTTCTGACCCCTAAGCAAGTTTCAGGCTTAGTGAAATCATTTGCACATGTAGAAGAGGTGTCACAGGTAGAGTAGGTGTATGAATGCATGCCTTGCCCCAGGAGTGTGGTCTTAGCAAGCTGCGGATGGCGATGGTTTGTGGGATGCAAGCCACAGACTGCCAGAGGGGTCTTTATTTCCTGTTCTGTTCAGCATTAGGAAATGCTTGACTGATTCACAAGTACTAACAGTTCAAATGATACACCTGAAACAGAACAGCTTGACACCACAGGGACTGAGGGGTGGCATACTGGAGTTTGTATTTTTTGGCCACAGACCACAGAATAGACTCCTCTAAGCTATGCTACTAATTTTCCTTCCTGGGACACTTTATAGTTTAATAAGTGCTTTCATGTACTTACTCTTACTTTTCTCTCATTAGTCTCTTGAAAAAACCTGGAAGCTGGAACACCACGTATTGCCACCAGTAACTTAAGCGGCTTGTGGAAGGTTTTTCTAGTTGAGTGCTGTTCAAAGTGTGGTTCATAGAATAGTGACAGTCTGCAAACCGTTACCCATCTACAAAGGGATGAGCATAGAAATTGCAGATGAGCATGTAGAAACTTACAGCAATTTGACAGAGTAATTTTATGTCTGTTAAATCGTTTAAAATGCAGCTTTGTATTTTATGTCTATTTCGTTTTTCTTTTATGTGGAAAGGCATCAGCCTGCAACAGATTGAAAATAAAATATCACAGATAGTTTGAGAAGCACTGATCGAGATAGTATTAGGTTAGTACAGAAGTTATTACCGCAATTACTTTTGCATCAACCTAATAGCAAGGCAGGAATGATAAGAGCTAATACTTAACCAGCACTTTCTGCATAGCAGATGTTGCTTTAAGTGCTTTACATATATTAAACCTTTTAATCCTCCTAACAACCTAAGGACGTAGTCACAGGAAGGTTAGGTCTTACAGAGCAAAACTGGCAGAGCCAGGATTCAAACCTTGGCTGGCTGACCCAATACTTTGTGCTTTTATCGATGCCCTCGATCCAGTGTCCTTTCTACTCTGCTGATGTTTCCCAAACTTAAAGGATTCACATTCCATTTTCATACAACTGTAATTCCTATTTTTTATTTATATTTCTTATTGACTCACTTTTGTTATTTTGTACATATATTACCCTGGCAGTTAGTAACTCCAAGCATGTAATCATGGGTTTGAAAAGCAAGCATCAATCTTCTACTCTAGTTTATATTAAAGTACATGCCTAATTCCAGCACTTGCTGCCAGTGCTTGGCGATACCCCCTCCAGTCCTTTTCCAGTTTCGTGCACACTGGTTCCAGGCATGCTTTCATTCCCTCCCGCCAGCACCCACATCATATTCTCAGAGTACCAGCTCCAGCTGCAGGATTTGCTTTGCCTGGGCACAGGGCAGCTGGAAATGTGTAGAATTAATGTCCTCCACCTCCATCCCTAGCCTTTAGCCAGTGTGGAGGAATAAATATTGCAGCTCCTTTGCTCATATTTGTGATAACTGGGTGGATCTACATTGTCTACAGAGTTCCCTATGCTGTTGGGCCAAATTCCACGAGCCTGTTTGGTTTCTTATTTTTTTTTCTTTCTCTAGCCTTCTTTTAACATTTTTTTTCCTTTTTTTTATGTTCTTGCTATAAAATAGTTAATGAACTATTTTCTACCCCCTCACCCAGTGGCATTCAAAACAAATAAATCAGTTTCCTATGAAAGAGTGTCAGTGGAGTGGAGTGAAATTTATGCTTTATGAGATAAGGTCTTTGGGATTAAGTCCTGGCTTTGCCATTAACAAGCTGTGTAAATTTGAGACAGTCACTTAACTTTGCTGGGTCTCTGCTTGTCTTTAAAATAAAGGGATTGTAAGAGAATGGCTCTAAAGTCCCAATTCTATGGAAATTAGATTTTAGTTTTAAAAAGTGGCTTTCTTGGCCATTTAATCCCTCACGAGACAAGCAAGAGAAGTGGTTTTATAATTCAGGTCAGTTGTTTTTTTTTAATGAATTGCAATTCATATGTCAATCTACTGTGAATTTCTATTTAATATTCAATAACAACACCGTAGCTAAAGGATGAGTCAGAAAGAGATGGTGAAGAAATTAAAAAGTGAGGCAAATCAGTCAGTCTCTCGGTGATCAGGTCTCCACAGACTTCAGAACAATTTTTTATTTTATTTGTTTAGAGATGGAGATCTCACTTCAGAACAACATTTTTGGGATATCAGCTTTGCTCCCTGTGGATTTTATTGGTCCTATTGCACATGGCTTCACTCTTTGTCTGGACCTGCCCTGGAAGGCAGGGAGAGCTCCCTCCTTTTGAGTAGGTCACCTGGGAATAAGTGTCTTCCAAACTGGTTTTTCTGCTCAGTCGGAGGCTGCCATATTTCCATGTAGAAGTTAGGTCAGGGAGAAGCACCCACAGTCTTGGAAATCCCCAAGTAACCTGTTGAAACGTGTATTGCCATAGGCAGGAGCTATGACCAAAACTGTGGCTACAGATCAGAAGGCAATTTAGCATAGTTCCACGCTTACATGGGTGGAAACCTTCAGAGGCCTGGGTGGGAGTGACCCAAAATGGAGGCACCCATGCAAGTTAGTTGATTACTAACTCAATATGAGCTCTCTGGCTTATTACTGCAATAGGCCCTCTAGCTCTAGGGAGTGGAAGTCCCCAGATACTGTTGTCTAGAAGTAAAAAATATGGGCTCAAGAGTTAATGTATTTCCTGTCATTGGAGGAGTTCAACCAGTGGTCTCTTAGAAAGTAGAGATTTAGAGGATATCAGCGATGCAACCCAAATGCCCATCACAAGAGATAAGATACCTCCCTCTAAAGCAATCTGAAAAAAAGATATAGATCTAAATATGTTCACATGAAAAGATGCCCTCAATGCATTCTTGAGCATAGATAGCAGATTATAAACCATCATGTGGAGACGCTTTCATTCATGTATAAAAAAGCATACATACACACGAATCTCTTCTGTAGGTGTATCTGCAATGATGTTTGTCAAAATAGTAACAGTGACTTTCTCAGGGTGGTGAGATTTCAGGTAACCTACCTTTTTTATACTGCATGAATTTTTTCACAGTGAATGTGTAGCTTTTCTATAAATCATGTCTTTTTGCATATTGTAAATGTATCTTTCTTTCATAATATAAAAAGACAAAAGGCATTGTGCAGACCAGGAGTTGGCAAATTATGGCCAGAGGACCAAAGGACCACATCTTTTGTAAATAAAGTTTAATTGGAACACAACCACACTCATTCATTTCCCTGTTGTCTACGGCTGCTTTTGTTTTTACAAAGGTTAAGAGCTGAATAGCTGTAACAGAGCTTATGGCTTGCAAAGCCTAAAGTGTTTTATCTGCCCCTTTAGGAAAGAAGTGTAGCAACCTCTGGTGTAGACAATTGGACTGGAAAACGTTTTCAGCATGGCAAATTGCAACCTAGATTTTACTTTTTCAGATTTCAATTTATCTGAATTTCTATTAAAAATATGTATAGGCTGTATATTTTAAAGTATATCCCAGTTCTGAGTAGTGATTATAACAGAGCAAAGTGACAGTATTAGTATTTGGGTAGCTAAGGTCTGTATATTCTCCTTCTTCTTCCTCTTCCTTATTCTTTTCCTCCTCCTCTTCCTCTTCCTTCTCATTCTCCTGATAAGATCATCATCTTATTCTACAGTTTGCCCTCAGATGCTGTTCCACTTGAGAAAGTACCGGGAGGAGAACTGAGGTTTCTCTTCCCTGGCTTGGATCTCTCCAAGACAGAATAATTGAGGAAGTCCTTGACAAAATAAATTGTCCTGGCAGAAGAGAGGCAAAGTTCTAAAGAATAGACGTAGACCTGGAGGAGAAAAAACAGGGAAGCTGAAGGAGCCCAGCTGAGGAGGAGGGGAGGGTGTCCAGCTCCAGAGGAAAGGCTGGGAATTAGATGGAGTAAATCTCTCTCTTTTCCCCTTCCCTCATCACACCCTTCCCACACGATCCATCTAGCCTCCAGATATACAGAGGAGGTTTGGGGATTTTTCTCCTTCACAGTCAGCAGTATCCAGCATCAAAGCTCCCATTTGCAGAACTGACATGAGCAAGGCTAACTAATGGCAGTCTGAGCAATGCCAGGCCCTTGCTCATTTCCAGAACTCAGCCAGAAAAGCTGGATATTGGCCTTGATATGGAATGTACTCAGATACCAAGTAATTAAATGATTCAACAGAAACACGCTCTTTGTCAGCCACTTACCTTAGACCTTCCCTGAAGAAAACATAGGCCCCTGCGGTGTCAGAAAGAAAAGCAGCCTGTGATATGATTAGATTATTGGTTCACCTATAGCCTATGCTATTGGGTTTTGACTCGTACACAGGCAACTCTGTGGACCTGTAAGCTAAGTTAAAAAGGGAATGGAAAGTATTTACTCTGGCGTGTTGATAACAAACCTGTTAATTTCATCTAGCTTTAGATACTGGTGAGAATGGAAAGTGCCAAGCCTGCAACCTCAGTGACTCCAATTTACACGGTTCCCAAAATAAATAAAATATTTTTTCAGAATATGGGGGAATCTCAGAAAATGTAATAAAAATGCTATTTTCTTTCAGTGTTCCAGTATTACATATTTTAGAGTACTGAAATCCTGGCATTATTGTTGGTATTATTCATTTATCTCAGTATTTTTTGAGAATAAAAATATGAACGATTTCTGTCTTGAGACTACCCAGAGAATTACATACCACATTAAAATTTTAAAGGTAATAGAAGTGCATTAGTTTAAAGAGTGTTCTGACCACATTCCTTGCCTGTTTAAATCCTCCACAGGTGTCTTATTGTTATTTTATTTCCTATTTCCTGGATTACTAGGGAGGTTGAGCACATTTTCTTCTATTTATTAGTCATCTGCAGTCCCAATACCAATTTGGGCATGGATCTACTTGCAGAGGTCTTTGATAGATTGTGCTGGATATTTCTGTATTCCTATAAATATCCTTGAGCTTTATTCTGGAATATAGTTAAGTTATTTGGAAACAGATTTGTCCTTTCAGTTCTGCTTTTAAGATTTGTTTAGCAGGATTGGAGCAGTTACCACTCTAGGTTTTTTGCCTCTATTGAAGCAAAAGGGGATTGTGTGTCTATTCAATGCTCCATAAATCTTGAGATTTTTTTCAACCTGGATGGTGGAAAGAGGGACTCTTCCTGGCCCTGTATGAGCATCAGGTACTGTTCCCTCTAATACCTTGCACATGGTTCTTTTCTCAGCCTTGGGTAGTTGCTTCACCTGCAAGAGCCCATCATCACTCACCATACTCATGCTAGTTTCTGGATTTTCTTTCTGTACACTTTCTTCTCTCTGGTTCTCTGTCTTAGGAATTCTAGTTGCCTTAATCTCTTCTTGTCTCCATCACCTTAACTCAAGGAGTCCACCAGATTCTTCCTGAATTCCCCCTCTCTGCTGTGGCCTGGAAACTCCCTCAGGGGAGGGTGCTGGGGGAGTGGTAGGATACACCTCATCTGTTTCCCATCTCTCAGGGATCACTGTCCTCTTGTCACCTGATGCACAGTGTTTTGCAAACTGTGGTTTCATTTATTTTACCTGTTTTTAGGTTGCTACGGGTAGGAGGGCAAAACTAGTTCTTTACTCCATCTTGACTAAAAGTAGAAGTTGCCCCCGTCACTCTAAAACATGTGTTATTCTTCTTTTTAACTTAGTGTTATCTAATATTATTGCCTGCCCCCCCTCATCATGCTGTAAGCTCCATGAGGGAAAGTACTATGTCTGTTTTGTTTTCTGTTACCTCCCCAGCACCTATAACATTGCCTGACACATAGTAGTACTCATTAAATATTGAATGACTGAATGAAAGCTAGACCAGGATGGAGATCATGAGAAAACTTGAATGATGAACAGGAAAATTGAACAGATTTTGTTGAGAGTGGAGGCTCCTATTCTGAAACCAGAAGAATGTAGGCCAAGTTCTATTCAATTGCAAAGTGAGGATCTTGAGCACTGCAATGCTGGTGACTTTACTCAAGCTAGTCTGTCTGTAAATCTGCCAAAGCTCTTGGCAGATTAGGTCACATTTTTGGAATCTGCTTGGAATTCAGGAACATGGCGGTAATAATGAATCATGATTTTGACCCTTCCTCTTAATCTGATTGGCTCTAAGCCCTTAACAAATATTAATTATGTCTCACAATGGAATTGCCACCCTGACCTCTTTTCTTAGACTGCTAACACTGGATACTGCAGTGTTCAGCCCTCCTATCCTATAATAACGTGCCTACTCCTCCTTCCTAAAAAAGGGAAGGATAGGGTACTGTTTCTATCAACATCCTTAAATTATTTAGTCAGTATCCTAAAGATGGACTTGACAATTGAACAATTTTCTTAAAAACCTCACTTGGTAATTGCAAAAGCCTCTCTACTGTTTTTTCTGACTCTAGTCTCCAAGACAGTCCTCTGAGGTACAGGAAAAAATTTTAGAAATCACAGCTACATTTAATTTTTGTCTTTTCCTTTTGTTATTATGGTAAGTCAGGTATATAGTTTACAAAGACACATATATTAGGACTACATGCTCGAAGTCCTTACCGATGAAGTATATAATAAAAAATGTTTGGACATCACAGATCTCATCTCTGAATTCCCTGTAGTTAAGGCTGGCTTACTCTTCCTGTGAGGCACCTCTAATTGTGCCTCTTTCTTCTGCAAAACAAACAAAACCTCAACACCTCTGAGGCTTAAGTATAAGAAAACTTTTGCAGCAAGCTGAAGTTGAAAAGAAGGGAGTTTTTCTATGTAGATTCAAAATCCAGTCTGCAATTGTTTGTTAGTCCGCACATTTATGTAGCACATTGTAATTGTGTACTGCACTGAATATGGCTACAGGGCTTCTGATTTCAGAAGAATATGAGTCTGCTCTCAGCCAAGATTTGTATATATTTAGTTCTCTGTGAAGCCTCTCAGGTCCACTAAATTATGGACCCAGAACAAGTACAAGGCCATGAATATTTCCTAGGTGCCATGTTAACAGACTGAATTGCTAAAGAGATTATAGAAATAACAAACTTTAAATATATGAAGTTATTTACCATCAAAGTAGTTTACAGAAGTAGCAATAGAGTAAAAATGAATCTACAATACACTGTGTGGGGTGTGTCTGTGTGTAGGGGTTGGGGCAGGGAACACCAAAGTGCCAGACACATGAATGAAGAAGATATTTTGGAAGAGGAACCTTTGGCCCTGGCTTCCCCATCTGACACCAAGTAGACTAGAAATGAACTGCTCAGTTGAGCCTTTACTGAATTCCTAACACACACACACACATGCACATGCAACACACACTCATGAACAAAGTAAAAAGGTTATTTTACTTCTGTAAGTTTTGGGATAGCAGACCTGAGAGTTGTACACATCATCTGAATACCTGGATCCAACTCTGCCTGCAGCAGGACTACCCCTGGGTTTTTCAGTAAGCCAGTCCATTGCTTTCAGTGTGCTCAGGCTAGCACAAGTGGAGTTTATGTCCTTTGCATCCAAAAGAATTGGGAATAATGCAATAGCACTCTCTCTTTTAACTCAGGTGCAAAAGCTTCAGCTAATCATTTTTCTCAGTTGGTGACTTATGCTCATTTTTGATCTGTGCAATGGCCATCTCTTATTTGATTGATTGATTGATGATTTTCTTTTTTTTTTTTTTTCAAGGCTTAGATCTGCTATTTCTCTCCCAAGGAGGTTTATGCTGATGGTTTTCATTCATATCCTTTTTATGCTGTTCCTACCCCATTCCTTTCCTGCTCATAGACATTCTAAGTCTAATGTATATCTAATTTTTGTATACATCTTTTTATTTGCATGTGTCCTTATAAAACATATAAAATTTATTTTTGTGTATTTTAATGGTACTGTATACTCTATGTAGGAAGAATACTTATGAATTCTTCAAATTAAATGTCATGGTGGTCTACAATTTTCTTCCTAAGTTATAGATTTCTTCTCTAAGAAATATACATCCTAATAGTGTCTATTTTTCTTGACAATTGTTTTGTCTTCTTGGCATTTTAAAAAAGAACTTTTATTCTCTGAATACCTACTTCTTCAGCCCCACTGATTGATTCCACATATATACTTTATTTTTTAATAGTAAATATTCTGGTTATATGGGTACGGTATCTTCTCATCTCTTTGAAAGTATTAATTATATATTGGACTTTTTTCCTGTTCTTTCTATTGTCTTTATTGTTTCTTTTGCATTTCTTTTCTTCTGTGTGTTTTAAAACCTTCTTTTTATCTGTGTCTTTCATGTTAGCAGCTTTGCTTAAATGTTGACTGATTCTTGGCTGATTCTAATTGGAACCCCTGTGTGTGTCCAGAACTTACGGAGTGGTGACAATAGGTAATAGAACAGAGATTTGGCTATTTTGTCTTCAGAACTCTATTGGTTTCTACAGATTTCTTCTCTAGGGCTAGTCGGATACCCCCAAAAGGAGATCAGATACCCCACTTGGGGTTAAGGGGAGGATTTAAGCCTGGCTGCCAGCCTTCCAGGAGTCTGGATGTCTCATCATGGTTTTTGCTTGTTTTTAATGTAGATATTCACTTAATCTTCTTGTTTTCAGTACAGTACTCTGTATTCTACTGTTTGATCATTCACTTATTCATTAAATATGTATTGAGTGTCCCCTTAATACTTTGTGCCAGGAACAGTTCTAGGTGCTTGGGGATACACTAGCAATCAAAACAGATGAAAATCCCTGTCCTCATGGAGCTTACATTCTAATAGGATACATGTCCAGTGTTCTGCCAGGGTTAAGAGAGGGATGAGTGGCTGGCTGCAAAAGGAAGTAGCAGAAATCTGGAGTTCCAAGGGGCCCTCATAAAGACTTTCAACCAGTCTTCCTGCTATGGTTTGGATATTTGATCCTTCCAAACCTCATGTTGAAATTGGATCCTCAATGTTGGAGGTGGGGTCTAATGGGAGGTGTTTGGATCATGGGGGTGGATTCCTCATGAATAGATTAATACCCTCCTTGGGAATGAGTAAGTTCCCTCCCTATTAGTTCCCATGAGACCTGGTTGTTAAAAAGAGCCTGGCACCTCCCCCAACTTCTCTTGCCTCCTCTCTCGTTATGGGGTCTCTGTATTCAGCCTGAGGCCCTCACCAGAAGCAGATCCCCAATCTTGAACCTTCCAGTCATCAGAATTGTGAGCAACTAAACCTTTTTTCTTTATAAATTACCCAGCCCCAGGTATTCCTTTATAGCAACATAAAACAGACTAAGACACCTCCTGTTTTCAGCTTCAACCTACATTCCTATTTTCAAAAGTACCTGATGCCTCTAATCTCTGAGCCTTTCTGGGTTTTAGTGGAATAAGCTAGCTTGCTTTTGTTGGCATTCCCCCTAACAGACTGAATTACTAAAGAGACATTTAGTAATTCAGATTACTAAATATTCTAGATATTTGGATTTCAGTTTTCCTTGTTCTGCTAAGCCAGTTGCCTTGTCACTTGGATGTTCATCTACTTTCCATCTCTTGTCTGCTGTGGTCTTCTCTCATTTTCCTCCTTCTATAGACTTATACCTTTTTGTTTTTCATTTAATGTTATTTTAATGGGATTTTTTTAAAAAGGAGGAATAGAGATAATCCTGTGTTTGGTCAACTGTGTTTAACCATGTGCCAGCAACTTCCTATATAGGCACAAAGTTATTTGCTTGACAGGTAAAAAGCGGGGGCAGCCTGGGTAATGGTAGTATCAGATTCTGATTTCTTATAGTCACATCTTTGTCAAGATGTATTGTCTGAATTTAGGATGAGATCACAGAAAGGTACATAAGCATCAATGTTTCTAGGCCTCCCAGTATTATGGCTCATTTTCTTCCTTTCTCTCTTTTTCTTTCTCTCTCTCATTGACTTGCTTTCTCCTTGTTCTTAGAACATGTTTTATTTAACTTTCTTCTCCCTCAAATTACATTTTTATTTTCTCTTCTATTACTGACTTTCACGTTATCTCTTATTTTAAATCAATGTAGAGAGAATGTTTTTGACTAAATTTCTAGTCATTGCATGCATGTATTGTGATTTACAGAATAAAAGAGTGTTTTTTAAAGAATTGAAATGATAGGAACACTAGCGGCAAACATTAAACGCTTACTGTGTGCAAAGCACTAAGAGCTTTATACGCATTGCCTTATGAAATCTCTATTATCACCTTATGAAGTATCATTTCCACTTTATGGATGAGATATCAAGTCTTACTACCTTATTTTATAAAATCTAAGCTAAGAGAGAGTAAAAACTTGCTAAAATTCTTACAGCAAATGAGTGAAATTATAAAAATATTCATGAAATGAACATGTTTTATTTATTATTAGAATTATATGTATTCCTCATTAGGAGTTTGAAGTGGGGTTTGGTACCCCAAACCTCTAAGGCTCCCTGCTGAGGGAGCCACTTATCTAAAGATCAATAGCTAATTACAAGACAAAAAAAACAGATGTATTTGATAGAATAGCAGAGATTGTCTTGTTAGCTGTGCTGGAGGGTTGAGTCTGGAAGCCAACATGAAGTTTTCTACTCCCTTGAGTGGGGACTGGCTGAGTCTAGAATGGTTAGGCCTGCACAGCAGGTTCTAATCCACTGACCTAACTAGCTGTGCAGTAGAGAAAGGCTGGCTTGCCTCACCCACACCACTGCAGACCAGAAAGCTGGGCAGAGAGCACAAGTATTGCTAGGCCTCCCTCAAGGAGACAGCTTGTGTCTAGGTGAGATTCTCATAGGGGAACAGGATGGGGAAATGGGCCCACTGCACGTGGGCGCATGTAGTAGGAGAGGACATAGGACACAGACAAGGCAGCCATCAGGAAGTGATCCAGTGTGAACCAGGTGCCATCCACTGGGATTGGCATCCTCTTGCTTCCTCCTTAGGGATCTGTGAGTTGGTCTCTAGAAGTACGGGCAGAAATGTTCTTTCTCCTAGAAGCTGGGTGGAAGCGTTCTTTTTTCTATGGGGTAAGGTGGAAGTGTGAGAAGAGAAAATAGGTTCCCTTCTTAACATTTCTATTTAGATAAAAATTTAAACATTGCTTATGGCTAGTTCTGTATTCTAAATTCAAAACAACTTTTTTTTTTACTATTGAATTATCTGAATTATTTTTTCTGTTTGTTTATATGTTTATTTATTTTTTGAGATGGAATCTTGCTCTGTCACCAGGCTGGAGTGCAGTGGCGTGATCTTGGCTCACTGCGACCTTGGCTAACTGCAACCTCTGCCTCCCGGGTTCAAGCAGTTCCCCTGCCTCAGCCTCCCGAGCAGCTGGAATTACAGGCACGCACCACCACGCCTGGCTAATTTTTTGTATTTTAGTAGAGACAGGGTTTCACTGTGTTTGCCAGGATGGTTTCAATCTCCTGACCTTGTTATCCACCCGCCTCAGCCTCCCAAAGTGCTGGGATTACAGGCGTGAGCCACTGCGCACAGCAGTTTTTTTCTGTTTATAATGCATTCAGATGTTTTTTTCTTCTATTTTATCTTTTAAATCGATGCTGATTGCAACCCACTCAGGGTTACTTGACCCACTAATGAGTCAGGACCCTTAATCTGAAAAACACTCATCTAGGAGACTTGTTGACATAATTTTGGAGCAAAAAGCCGTTCTTATTTGTAAAACATATAAGTGGCCCTTTGTTATTACATAGAGCAAGAATTAGGGCCTAGATTAGACAGGACTGGTGGAGACAAGATGCCCAGTTTAGTAAAACTGGCAAAGGATGATAAAATTTAAAAGATACTCTTCTTGGGTAGAGAGATTATTTTGAAGTTAACTGAGTCTTATTTTCCTGTGAGTGGTATGAAGGTAGTGCCAAAGATGCGATGTTAGGGAAAGACAAAGACTCTGAGGAGAATTGAAGGGAACACTTTGATCTTAATGGAAGCAGGTCCAGTACTGAGGTTCAAATCAGTGACAGCTAAGGAGGCTTTGACTGTTACCAGGGATTGGTCTATGGATACCAGGAACAGAAATGTCTAACATTGGGTTTTGAGTGGTACTCTTGCAGTGCATCATAATTACCCCAGGATATCCTCAAGTCTTTAGTGAGGCTGGTTAATCACTACAGTCCAGCATCAGGCTAGTGACTAAGGGAAGGAAAGGAAAAGTTGAGTCTGTAGTTGAGATACCAATACAGTGTACCAGTACAAGACAAGACAAGACAGTGCAAGTCAAGACAGTAGCTAATAGCCTATAGCAGCAGTTATGAGATGGTAAGAAGAGACAAGCAAACCTGGATGGGGAAGCTATCTTGAATGCAAGGTGGCAAGTGCTAACAAAAGATGTGTATCTTTATCAGGAAGCCTACGTCTTCTTCAGGAATCCTTTTTTGGAAGGCAGTGCTTTTTTAGAAGGGTGGTTGGATTTCTTGCTGTCACAGAGGTTTAGGGACTTGATTTATTTATTTAATTATTTCTGGATTTTAAAGAAATCGACTGTGCCGTAAATCTTGTTTTCCCCACTAGATCCTGCTCTGTGCCCCAGCAGCCTGACCAGCATGGACTGCACCAATGGGCTCCCTTGTCCTCTAGCTTCTGGCAGGGTTTGGCCAATGGAAGGAAATCAAGGAATAAGAGATTGGGATATTTATTGCCCTAATTTCTTCCCAGCTGGGTGTCAGTGGGTTCACTGCATCTCCCCAGTGAAAGCCATAGCTCCTATCAGATGGCCGTCTCCACACAGCTAAACTCCCCCTCTTCTGGTAACCCTTACCTCTTCAGGCCTAGGGTGGTAATGGTTCCCCTTCTTGCTAGCTTCTAGATACTACGTTATTATTTGCTGGTTTCCATGAACACTGTCCAATCTTTGTAAGTAGCCACTATTAAACTTTCATCAAATTAATGATCTGTTTCCTGCCAGATAGTACTGAGATTAGACTCAGGAAAGAGAGGTCTCCTCTATCATGGCTCTTTAGTGTGGACCCCATGCCTTACAGAGCCCACTAATCAAGATGAATGAGTGGAGAAACCTTTGTAAATGTCTTAAGGAATGCACAAGGACCTCTTTCACTTGAATCTGATGCTCAGTCCTGGCTTAGTACAACCTGCATTCATAAACATGTGCTTTCATGACTAACACTGCTCACGCTTTAGGGGAAATGTTTTTCCACATCTCTTTCCTGTGTCCTCAATACAAAAGGCCAGTATGTCTGGATGTTGTGAGGCTGTATGGCTCATGCTACTGCCAATGTTGGAGATGGGCACTGTTTTAGCATGTGGAGATTTGAGTGATAGAAGCACTTAGGATGAGAAAAAAGACAGTTTGTCAAATTGTTTCTCTCATTAATACGGTGAACTTCTGTAGGAAGTGCAAATAACTTAAGCTCTTTTGATACAACAAAGAGGGCCAGAAGGTGGGAAATAAACTCCACAAAACTTCAGGAGCCTGCCATTGTAGTGAAATTTCTAGGAACTGGAGTGTGCTGGGGTACCCCTCACAGATAGGACAAGTTGCCACAAATGGCACCTTATACCGCTAAGACAGGGGCACCATGTATGGAAGCCTCTTTGGATTTTTTTTTTTTTTTTTAATGGCGATAAGTTCTCACTATGTTGCCCGGGCTGATTTTGAACTCCTGGCTTCAAGCGATCCTCCCACCTTGGCCTCCCAAAGTGCTGGAATTACAGGCATGAGCCACTCGGCCTTTTTTATTTTATTTTTTTTGTCACCAGCAAAGCATTAAAATATTTTTTAATTGAAATTTTTATTGAGTTAAAAATTTTTTATCTTATAGCACACAATTGTGAGAAATAGTATAAAAAGATCTCATGTGCTCTTTTCCTGGTTTTCCCCAGTGGTGACTTTTGCAAAGCTGTAGTATAATATTATGACCAGGACATTGATGCTAATATAGTCAAGATATAAAACATTTACATCATCACAAGTATTCGTAATGTTTCTTTTTATAATCACACTCCCTTCCACCATGTCCTGAAACCCTGGCAATCAGTAATCTGTTCTTCATTTCTATAATTTTGTCACTTCAAAAGTTGTTATGAAAAAGGAATAATACATTATGTAACCTTTGTGAAACAGGCTTTTTTTTTTCACTCTACACAATTCTCTGGAGATTTATCCAAGCTGTTGTGTTTATCAACAGTTGATTCTTTTTTATTGTTGAGTAGTATTCCATGGGATGGATGCACTGAAGTTTGTTTAACCATTCACTCACTGAATGATATGTGGACTATTTCTGTTTTTTGACTGTTATCATCAGAGCTGCCATAAACATCTGTGTACAGGTTTTTGTATGAACGTAAGTCTTAATTTCTCTGGGACAAATGTATATGAGTACGTTACCGGGTATGGTAGTTGCATGTTGAGTTTAAAAGAAATTGCCAACTGTTTTGCAGCATTGCTGAAACATTTTACATTCCCATCAGTAATTTGTGGATGATATAGTTTCTCTGCATCCTCATCAGCATGTGTTGTTGTCATTATTTTTTATTTTAGCCATTTTGATAGAAGTGTAATAGTATCTCATCATGTTTTAAATTTGCAATTCCCTAACAATGTTGAACATCTTCTTATGTGCATTTTCTATCTGTGTACCTCTGGTGAAATGCCAACAAGGATTTTTAATAAACTATGTGTTAAAAGAATGTAGAGGGTAGTAGTAGTAGTATTCATAATAGTAGTAATATTGTTCATAGCATGATTTCTATCTCTCTACCTTAAAAAAAAAACCCTGTATATAACACTCTGTGCTAGGCACCAGGGATACAAAGGTAAATTGAACAGATATGGCTGTTTTCCTCATGGAACTTATAATCTTGAAGTGGGTGAGGAGTTAGAAAACTTAGAAAAAATAAATACACAAAAGTATATAAAACAAACACAAAAAGTATGTGCCCTGAAAGAAAAAAACAACCAAACAAAAAACCAAATGTCATAAAAAAAGAATAACGGAGACTCAATTTACATTGAGAGTCAAGAATTTTCAAATTTTACCTGAAAAATGGGTAGGTAATATTCAAGTGCAGTGGGAGCAAGAGGAACTCAGCCCAAGAGAGCAGCACGTGTGAAGATCCTGAGGCAGGAAAGAGCTGAGGATGTTGTAGAAACCCATAGAAGGGTAGTGTAGCTGGAATGTAGAGTAGCAGTGGAGGAGTAAGATGAGGTGAGTTTAGCAATATGGGTAGGGCCCAGACCAGAAACAGAGAAATTGTATTAGTCCAAGCAAGAGATGGTACCAGGGGATGGACAGAGAAGTGGATAGTTCTGAGGTGTATTTTGGAGATAGAATTGATAAGACATGATGAGAAGCTGTGCAGGAGAGGAGGGAGAGGAAGATGGAAGTATCAAGAATGACTCCCAGGTTCCTTGATTGAAAAACCTGGTTGATGGAGGTGACTTTAGCAAGATGGTGGAAACAAGAGGAGGACTTGGTTTGTATGGAGTGGTCGGCAGTGGATAACAGTCCTATTTTTAGGTGAACATAAATTCTGAAGCCTGATGCATGTCTACGAAACGAATAAACCCTATTTAATTGCATAGTACAAACAAGAGTCCTACAGCTGAGGCTGAAATAGCTGAGGCCGAAAGAGACAACTCAAGTTCAACATACATCACCCTTCCCTTTGTTTTTAAAATTGCTCATGAATATTTTTTAAAAGTATTGGCTGGGTGTCCACCAGGTGGCAACATTTCTTTAAAAAAAGCCCAGATTTAGAAGCCATACCTTCTTAGCTACATCAAAGTGGATTCTTGAGGGCCACACAACCAGAGTCTAGTCAAAATCACTGAAAGTGCAGCCCATCCGGCTGAGTTCTTCTCTTAATATGCATAGGTGGAGGCAGTTTTATGAGCAAGATCCTTCTGTGGCCTCTTACAAGAAGGCTCATGTGTGTCAGTGTGTACCTATGTGCATGTACTATCTAGGACTTATATCATATCATGAAAAGCCCCTTAATTCTAAAGGTACTTAGTGCAAGCAACTGAGTAACATCGGAAGCCTTAGATAACCTCTCTGAGCCTCTTTCTTCATCTGTAGAATGTTGTGTATGTATTAGTACCAACTTCATTGGGGTGTGAGTGTGAACTTAGATAATGCATGCCTATAATGTATCTAGCACAGTCCTGGGACAAAGTAAGCACTTAATACATGGTAGCTCTTATTATTATTTCCACAGTGACCCTTATCCCCACTTTCCCTGCTCCAAGACTCTATTCTTTGCCAGCCTTAGTTGTGGGCAGCCTGCCAGACATGATCTAATAAGTGAAGCACATGAGTCATGAGAGGATGACTGACTCCCTTTCAGGTTCTCTTAGTACTTGGCTTCTGGAAGGTGCTCCTCCTTGATAATCCTTCCTCCCAACTGCATTGACATAGATGGAGTCTTTCTGCTATTGACTTGTCTGATTGGACAGGCAAGCCATGAAGATGGAGAGGGAGGAAGCTCCTGAATGGAATGTGGCTGCCGGAAAATCAGCCCCCTCCTAATACACTGCAATGAATTAAATTACTCTCTATTTAGTAGCTTTTCCTCATCTATTGGAACATGTACAATTGCTATCTGTTATGATCATGTATTCCCAGCCTTTCAGGTGGGATAGGTCCAAGCACTCATTTTGTTTGGAGCTTCACACAGTATGAATATAGCACAGATTTACCTAGGGAAGAAGTTGACTTGATGCTAGTGCCTGTGATTCAGCCACAGGGAATATTTATACAGCAAAGCCAGCCAGCTGTCCCCACTGTATTTATCTTCTTCCCCCTTTCCTACTAGCTCAGGCCACCAGATACTTCACTTTCTTTTATCAAAGCCTAAAATATTTGGGTGCTTTAAAAATAGGTTTTCAGAAATGTTACCAATTAACACTATGTATATATATATATATATATTTATATATATTTTGTGACAGGGTCTGCTCTGTCACCCAGGCTCAAGTGCAGTGGCACAATCATGGCTCACTGGTGCCTTGACCTCCCTGGGCTGAAGTGATCCTCCCGTCTCAGTCTCTCGAGTAGCTGGGACCACAGGTGCACGCCACTACACCTGGCAAATTTTTTTTTTTTTTTTTTTTGTAGAGACAAGATCTCCCTGTGTTGCCCAGGCTGGTGTCAAACTCCTGGGCACAAGGATCCTCTTGCCTTGGCCTCCCAATGTGCTGGGATTACAGGCATGAGCCACCGTGTCTGACCTAATTAATACTATTATTATCTAATAACATTGATTTTCAGTGGGGGCTTTCTATTTCATGTGGGGGCTTGCGAGGGGAGGGTAATAAGGGTATGGTGAGAAATGGATAGGAAATGTACCTTTATCATAGAGGGAAGGAAACAGTTTTTTTGGTCTTTCACCTGTATTGCGAGTAGCAAAACAAATGTTCATGTTTTCAGTCTATGTGAGAGATTGCTAAGCGAGCAGGGTGTTAAAATGTGGTCATGTGGAAAGCAGGTTGTCATTCTTCCTCACACGTGCACAGCGTAGCTCGGTTTATAAGGCACACTATTTCATTGGCCTTTTATGTAAATTTTATATTGTAGGCAGGGTTGTTTCCTACATTTTTCTTCAACTGATGCTCAGAAATATCAGGCAACTTGGCTCATTCAACAAATTTCTACTGAGAGCATACTATTAATATGTGCAAGGCAGTGTTGTAAGTTGTGAAGGAAATCCCTGCCCTCATGCAGTTTCTGTTTTAGTGGGGCGCACACACATAGATAAAATATATACCAGATAGTGATGAGTGGCATGGAGAAAATAAAATGGGAACTGGAAAGGGGATTATGTGTGAGTGTGTGTTTGGAGGTGGTATTGTTGCTAATTTAAATATAGTGGTGAGGGAGTGCCTGATTGAGATGATGGTATTTTGGTAAAGACCTGAAGAAGGTGAGAGAGGAAGCTCTGTGGATAGCTTGATGAAAGAGAATTCTGGGAACAGGCAAGGACAGCTGCAAAAACCTAGAAGAAGAAACATGCTAGAGCAGAGCGAATGAATGAGACAGCCAGGAAATAAGATGGAGAGGTTAGGAGGAAGATTGAGGTCTTCGGGGCCATCATGAGATTTTGAGGAGGGGTACATGATCTGATCTAGATATCCAAGCATCACTCAAGGCATTGTGTTGAAGTTAGAATATAGAGGGCAAGGGTAGAAGCAGGGAGATCTATTAGGAGGCTATGACACTAGTCCGGGAGAGATGAGGATGGCTTGGATCAGCGGGACAGTGGTGGAGGTGTGAGAGGTGATTATATCCCGAGCCAACAGGGATTGCTAGTGGATTAGCTGAGAGAGGTGAGAGAAAGACAGGAGCGAAAGATAACACCAAGGTTTCTGGAAGGATGGAGTTGCTGTTTCCTGAATGAGAAGACTATGGGTCAGGCAGGTTTGGCAGAGGTAAGTGGAGGAATAGATTTAGACATAAGTTTGAACTTTAACTTAGACATCTCCATGGAGATGTTGAGACTTCAGTTGGATACATGAGTCTGGGGTTCAGTGTAGGGGTTCTGGCTGGATAAATAAAGTTGGCCATCTTCAGTATGCCGATATTTAAAACCTTGAGATTGGAGGGACTCACCAAGGGAGCAAGTACAGATAAAGTGGGAGTCTGAGGCCTGAGCCCTGGGGCCCTCCAGGACTTAAGGGTGGGGAAATGAAGGCAGGATGCATCAAAGAGAAGGAACAACTGGCGAAGGAGGAGAAACCATGAGGACATGATTTCCCCAGAGCTGCATGAAGAGAGTGTTTCACAGAGAGGGAGTGATCAACTGTGTCAAAGGCTGTTGATGTTTTATGTAAAATGAGGACTGAAAATGAGCAACTGGATTTAGCCAAGCAGCCCCAGTTATTCTATCCCGTAGCAGTCGTTTCTTCATTGATAGTATCTGGATTTTTCCCTCCCTCCCTCCCTCTCTCTTCCCTTCCCTTCCCTTCCCTTCCCTTCCCTTCCCTTCCCTTCCCTTCCCTTCCCTTCCCTTCCTTCTCTCTTTCTCTCTTTATCTCTCTTTTTGTTTCTCATTTGCCTCTTTCACTGGATAGTAACAGTAACCCCTATAAGAACGGGGACCATGACTGTTGGGGGTATAGTGGCTGGCACATATTAGGAGTATGTTATGCAATTTATCTCTTTTGGTTTCTGTTTTGACCACATATTGTCCATTTCCCTTTCTTACCTTCCTAATGTTCCAAATCACTTTGGGGAATTTCCTCTCTTCTGTTGTGTGTGGTCTTGATGGGATGGCAAATTCTGTGTTTGCCTCTTACTGTGGAAGCCAAAGCAAGCAGATGCTGCCCCAGACCCCTACACCAGGGGGCAGGCTGCGTCCGTCAGAGGCTCCTGAGTTATCCATGGACAAGAGAAGGAGTTGAATCCCAGCATCTCTGTCCTCACCAGAGCCCTCCTGGTGAGAGCTGTTGCCATGGTTTCCATTTCCCAGGCCTTGGTGCTCCCCTGCTTCCTGCCATCACCAAGCCTGCTGCTCCAGCCCCTGTTTCTCTGAGCTCCCAGTATCCTTCCAGTAAATCCTCTTTTGCTTATGTTAACCAGAGCCAGTTACTATTCCTTTCAACTTAAACAGTTCCCAACACCTAAGCACTCAATACACATTTGCTGAATGAATGAAAAAGTATGGTTTTCATTTCATGAATGGTGAGTCTGAAGTTCAGAGAGGCTTACCACATGTCTAAGACCACATACCTTCCATCGTTTCTTCTATGCTCCCTTTTCACATTCTCAGATCTCTGAAATCAGGATGCTTTTTACAATTGGCAGTGTCTTACAATCAAGTGGAAGTATTTTTCTGTTTTTAGTGGTATATAAAATAATGTATCTTATATTAGCTTAGATTCAATGAAATATGGTAGTCAGTATTGAAGTCAAAATTGAAACATATTTCAAAAGTCTGTACATCTTTGCTTTTCAAGGAGTTTATTATCTAGTTGGAGAAAAAAATAAGTAGGAAAACTCCACAAATCTTTCTCAAATACAGAGTAGAGTTTCATGAACACTGAGTGGAGGCCCTCACTAAAGCTGCAGGGGTACATGACTCTGAAGGGCTGAGTGGAGGAGCCACAGGGTGGGCATTTATGTTGATCTCAGTAAGAAAGATTTGGATGGATGGAAATATGAGAAGAATGGAGAGGAGGGAGGACTAGGTTCTAGGCGATGGCAACCCTGCCGACTCTTAAATGCAGGTCTGAGCCACAAGGCTGAGTTTGGTGGAGATGGTTGCTTGGTGTCTCCCCTCTGACTCTTTCCCTTCTCCTTCTCCATGGTAAATTATTCTTCCAATTCTCCCTGTGTTCACCATTATAACTTTTTTCTGCTGCAATCTTTTTCTGGAAAGTTCCCCCCTTCCTACCTCCTGCCCATTCCTCCCAATCAGTTCAGCTCTTGTGTGTGCTGGACAGAAATCCCTCTTGGCAGCCTAGGCAACATAGCAAGACCCCCAACTCTATATATATTTTAAAATTAGCCAGCATGATAATGCACACCTATAGTCTTATCTACTCTGGAGGCTGAGGTGGGAGGATCACTTGAGCCCAGAAGTTAAAGGCTGCAGTGAGCTATGATGGCACCACTGCATTCTAGCCTGGGTGACAGAGCAAGACCCTGTCTCAAAACAAGCAAACAAATAAAAAAGAAATTACTCTGGGATCCAGAAATAAGGGAAAATGTATTTCAGGGGGAGGAACAGCAATAAGCATGGAGGTGCAATGCATGATGTATGTGAGGAAGAGTGCCTGAATACCATGAAAGGGTAGGCTGGGAAGAGGGGTTTACTCATTCATTCAGGGAATGTTTGAGTATACACCAGGTACTGCTCTAGGCACTGGGGATAGAGTAGTGAAATAAAAATTATGTTTCTACCTTACAAGGCTTACATTCTAATAAGAGGAGATAAGCCATAAGCAATAAATGTTTAAATACATATGTATATACACCTATGGAAAAAATGTCAGATGGTATAAAAGCAAAGAAGAAAAATGTGAAAAGGGTTAAAGAAGCAAGAGAGTTGGGGTGCGAGCTGCTCATTCAAATAGAAGGGCCAGGAAAGTCTTTTTTGTTAAGATAACATGTCAACAGGGAACTGAAAAAGTGAGTCAGAGTCTTTTGAATCTTCCGGTGGAAAGTGTTCCAGAGCGAGGGCGCAGGAGATGCAAGGGTCTGGATGGGGGGTTGTGTTTGGCAGGTTTAAGGAATAGTATGTCTACCGTGGAGTGAGTGGGGGCAACAGAGTAGCAAATGCATATGTGGTGGGGAGGTTAGCCAGGCCAGAACAGGTAGGCCTTGTTAGCATTGCAAGGATTTAAATTTTATTCCAAGAGGATGCAAAGCCTGTGGAGAAATCTGAGTGAAAGAAAAGGAATGAGAGATAGATGGGGCCTAATCCTTGTGAAGCTGCAATGCTGTCCCAAATAGTTTGAATCCGATTCTCCTATGTTCCCAGAATTTTCATTTCTGAATCATTTAAATTGAGCAGGAAATCTGTTCTAATGAATAAATATGTTTTGTTTTGTTTTTTTTGAACACGGAGAGGCCTCCGCTTAGAACAGATGTAATGAAGTCATAGTTTGTTTTGACAGAAAGAGGCTATGGAAGGTTACACTTCCTCCACTCTGCCTTTGGTTGTCAAGGAGATACCCCTGGAAGCCTCTTCTTTTGTAGCTAAATGTCACTGTATAGCACTTAGATTTTTCATGTTCTCCTTTTATTATGTTATTGTAAAGTTCTCTGTGTAATTTTGCTCAGGAGTTAACAATTTCATCACTGATGAGTCTGTTCATTGCAAACTACCTTTTCTGGCATTCTGATTGTCTTTCTCCATCCAGAGGCTGGCTTCCGGGAGGGGCATGCACCTGAAAACTCATCAAACCTGTCTTTAGAAAGGTCCTGAGGGTCAGACAGGCTGAAAAAGGCAGATTAATTCTGAGAAGCTGATGGGAAAATGTGAACTGATGGATCAAACTACAGAAAGATACATGGTGCTGGGTTGCTTTTTGTGGAGAGCATTATTTCAGCTGCTGACCAATCAGGGTGGATGTTGCTATATTCAGTTTACAGAGGGGAAAACTGAGATGCGGTGGTAGGAGACTTACTCATGTAGTTACGGTAGCCCTGGAACAAGCATCTTCTAGTTTTTAGTGTGCTTTCTACAACACTGTGTTTTTTCAAAGATATAAGCTGGAGATGATAGGTTAATTAATTAATTCATTCAACATGCCTTTTTATTGAGTGCCTTCTGTGGGCTGGGCACTGTTCAAGACACTGGGAATACTGAGGCAAAAGAGATGAGCTCCTCATCCTGTTCACACTCCTCCCGTGCCCAAGTAGACATTACTTTTGACTGTCAGCTGGATATAGATGTAGAATTTATTATAGATCAAGGTTAGCCCTTTAGATGAAAATCTGCTATCCCCGGCTTAGGCATACATGGTTCAGAGATCAAAAAAGCTAAATCTGAATCAGTTCTCTCTGAAAGGAAGTTGAGGTTTTTCAATAAGCTCCAGACTAAAAGACCCGGGAAGACCGATATACACGTTAAGTTGGCCATGGATATTGTTGGCCAGGGATCAGCCTCTTTCCAAAGTGTTTCACAACTGATTAAACAATTCTGATGAGTGAAATGCGTTTCTCCCAGGTTTTGAAATCATGTGCTTTAAATTATTACATCTCTATGCTGTTGTGTGCAATTAAGAGTAAACAATGCATCCTGCTATCACCTCTTTTCAGCACAAGGGAGGAAACAGGTTGATTTCTTTGGACTTTGTGGATTGCTTGCCCACAGTAGCAATACTCCCTTCTTTTGATGGGAGATCTTTAGGGTTTCCATCTGCTAGCAATGTGCATTAATAAACATTTTTAACTGAGGAGAGGGTGATGGAGTTTTTATATCTAAATGTCTTTCTGAAAGCTCTGTCGGTAACCACCACATTTAAAGAGAGTTATACTATTTGTATTCCTGTCTGCACATCTTAATTATTCAAGTCTTCCAGGGCTTACCTAAATTAGACAAAGAGGAAATTAGTGAGATGTATTATAATGTTTAGACAGATCAAATGAAAATGTGTCAGATACAAAGAGCTCACACTGCATTATCTGATTTTGTCCACAGCCTTTGCTTTTTAGTTAGGAATGTCTGGATATATGTGTTATCAAGAGAAGCTTGTCTCCTCTCTGCTGTGCTGTTTCTTGAGTGGTCCCTTTAGTCATTTAATACAGGGCTATAGGCACTCATTATTCTGGCTTTGGGGCATGTCTGACTTTTGTCGATTGCGGGAACTTGGGAAACTGATCTGCAGGAAGATGGCAGTTGATTTGCATAAGACCCCCAGGCATTTTGAGACAAGGGACCAATATTCCAAACTATTCCCTGAGGTCTGGTTAGGTAAAGCTTCTGAGAAAGGTTGAAGGGCTCCGTTTAAAACCAGGGCAAGGAAGGCCTATGAGGTTCCTAAAATAAAAATCAACCTCAAGGTAGGGATATCTAGGCTGATGATATGGGATCAAAACCTTAAAATGTGTGAGGTAGGGCTGGTTCCGACACAATGCATCATTCATATCACTATCCCTTCTGGACACAGTGAAAAGAATGAAGGGAAGAATTTCTGAGAATGAGAGTATCATCTGAAAGACTTGCAACCTCAGAGTCCAGGTGAAGAGGTGAGCGGGCAGAACTAGTCCCTTACAATGACACCAGGCAAAAGACATGCAGCCCTGGATCCATTGAACCACTTCTCTTTCAGCTTGGTGTTGAGGGACAGGTCTGAATATTGTTGCCTTGTGTAAGCTCCAGGGAGATGGTTGGACTCGTTAGAGATGAAGATAACCCAAGATGCCACTTTTGCTAATAGGGCATGCGGATATTTAAGTACTTAAGTAAAAAATAAAAGAGATATGGCCATATCTGTGCTCTGAATTCATACAACAGTACCTACTGGTTACGATATGTGTGCATGTATGTGTATGCATGTGTGTGAGTGTAAGAAAAGGGTTCAGCTGCAATTTTACAACTCATTGGGTACCAGATATCTGCCTCATAGACTCATCACCCCCTAGAATTGTAGCCCCTTAGTGATCGAGATAAGGGCCACCATCCTTCTTCCTCTTAGTGAGCCTTCTCTGATTGCCTTATTTAAACTTCACATTTACGCTTCCCCTCCCCTGATTGATTTCTCTCCATAGCCCTTATTACCCTCTTTATTGTTCACTGTCTGTTTCTCTACCAGGATCCAAAAGGGATTTTCATCTGTCTCTTTTTCACTGCGGCATTCACAGGTCATATGAAAACACATTGAACAGTTCTATTGCACAGGTGCTACAGATGCAGGCAGTAGCACTGGGGCAGGCTTCCTGAGAGCCCCTGCTGAACCAGGCACGCTGCCTTTGGTTGCTAGATTGTGGGAAGTCCAGAGTTCTGGGGCAAAGGTTGGGGCAGACGTGAAGTAAGGGGTGAGGATGAGGAGTTTCTTAACAACCAGTGATGTTGTACTTGTGAGTCCTGGCTGAATCCCCAGTGCTTAGAATGATACTCCCATATAGTAAGTGCTCAGTAACTATTGGTTGCATGAATTAACTCCCATTTTGTGGATGAGGAGTCTGAGTCACAGAGAAATTAGGTAATGTGTGCAAAGACACAGCTAGTAGGTGACAGAGCCAAGCATGAGTCCATTCCCTGCACCAGTCTGGCTCCAGAGCCTGCCCTCTGAACCATTAGGCTCTGTGGTTGCAAGACAGTCCAGATGAAAAGAAAGAAAGAGGAGGAAGCTGTTATTCCTGTACCAGACATATCATTCTTATCAAATTCTTAAGGACCTTTAAGCGTTCTTAAAATTTTTCTAGGACGAGGTGGAGGTCTACACAAATGAACTAAAATACCTTTCTGAAAAATTGAAAATGAAATTGATCAAGTCAGGATTTTCACTTGGCTCTTCCTCTCTTGGGTAGCTACTAGAGAATCCAGCTGTATGACACAGGATCAGGCAACATTGAAAAAATTACTTCTTATAGACAAAACAATAATATATGATGCCAAATGTGGCAGGCAGAATAATGGCCTTCCAAAGATGTCCTTGCCCCGGTGACCAGAAGCTATGAATGTGTTACCTTATGTGGGAAAAGGGAATTTGCCAGTGTTATTAAGTTAGAAAATTTGAGATGGGGGATTAACCTGGATTCTCTGGGTGAGTCCAATCTAATTATAATTATAAGGGTCCTCCAAAGTTGCTGGCTCTGAAGATGGAGGAAGGGGCCAGGAGCCATGGAATGTAGGTGACCTCTAGAAGCTGGAAAAAGCCAGGAGATGAATTCTCCCTTAGAGCTTCTAGCAAGGAAAGCAGCCCTGCCTACACCTTGGTGCTAGCCCAGAAGACTTGGGCCAGACGTCTCACCTGCAGAACTGTGTTTAAGCTGCTAAGTTTGCGGCAATGTTACAGCCGCAATAGAAAATGAACGCACCACACCAAGGAAAGGTAAAGTGAAAAATTCAGTCAAGTTATCAAAGTGTTAAAAGAATTAAAAAAGACCAAACTGTTGTTTTTCATTGAATTCATTCAAAATAATTGTATTCATATAGTACATGGATATAATTACTTAAACATTTTTAAGTGATATGTTTATTGATATCAAATAAATCTTCCCAGTCTTTTAAAAGAATGTAGGATTTTCATAAGTATTATATAAGGAAAATAAAGAGGAACATACTGCTATCTCAGTTAATGAATCTGTATTCCTTTATTAAATCACTCAGGGTGTCATTTATAGGAAGCAGACTTCATATAAGTAGGAGAAGATCATTGCCAGATTTTGAGCTCCCAGAGCTCCTTCACTCTTTTGGCTCCCCCGGCAAATCTAATCAGCCTCCAATGCTGTTATTTCTTTCATCACAATGATCCTTGCATCTGTTCCTTCATTTTCCTGCCACTAATTCAGGCTTCATCACTTTCCACCTGGATAGATAAAACAGGAATCTAACTGACCACTTTGGCTGTTGCTTGTCCCCCTTTGATCTATTCTGCACACGCCCTCTAGATTCACCTCTGTCAAAGCCCTTCTCCATCATGCTGCTCTCCTGGGAGAAAACACTCACACCTCTTGTCATCGGGCATAGGAGAGGTTCTTAGCCATCAGTAGGACCTGACTAGTGATGAGGGGGCTGCACATGACTTATGTGCATTCACTAATAATGGTTAAGGTTTGAAGATTATTATTTTTTTAAAACAAATTGAGGCATATTTATTCATTTATAAAATTTCACAAATACTTATTAAGTATTTATTCGTGCCTGGCACTATTCTAGGTACTGGGGACACAAGGGCAAATGAGAGAGACAAGAGCACATTCCAGTGTGGGAGAGAGATCATGCTCAATGAAATAAACAGGAAATATCTGGGGAGTGTTAAATGTTATCCAAAAACATCAGACCAGGCAAAATGATAGAATGATGGGGCAGCTACTTTGGACTGGGTGATCAGAGAGACCTGTGGGAGGAGGTGACATTTGATCTGGTGTCTGTGAAGATCCGGAGGAAGAGCATGCCAGGAAGATAGAAGAACAAATGCAGAGAGTCCCCGGCAGCTGTGATCTTGGCATATTCAAGGAACAGAGAGGAGAGTGTGACTGGATGGAGGAGGACATAAGCATCCAGGAAAGCAGTTGTTGGATCTTACAGGTCTCAGAAACAGAATACTGCATCTTGATTTCCCTTTTAAGATGGTAGAAAGCTCCTAGAGCTTTAAATCAGGGAATTGACATATACAATGTTTGTCTCTAAAAGCTCACTTTGGCTTCTGCAAGGTGAATGGATTATTGAGGAGTCCAGCTAGGAGGCCATTGCTGTGATCTAGGCAAGTGACTACAGTGGCTTGGGCTATGACAGTGATAGTGGCGAGAAGTGTACAGACAGATCCAGAGCATATTTTAGCTTTATGATCATCAAGACTTGCTGATGGATTAGATATATAGGATAAGGCAAAGATAGTGACTTCTGGATGTTTGGCTTGACCACTGGTGATCGTTGATACTATTTATTAAGATGAGAAGACTCAAAATTATCATTATGAACATCTAGTATTATAATGTGCTTTCTTGGCTTATGAGGCATCCAAGGCAATTTGCCCTTGCATGCAATGGCACAAGACCACTATGCTTTATAAGACTTGTTTCTATTTTTTAATAATTTTACAGTGCTTGCCTTTTTGACAGGATTCCTGCCACTAGAAGTTTCTCATTTCTCCCTAAATCTGTCCTGGGCTAGGAAACCAGATACAAATGCTCATGGAAATTGTATGTAAAATGCCAGTAAACAGGAGCTGAATGAAGAGATGAAAAATTACTTTTGAGTAGAAGATGTGTGTTTTGTTTCGTGGGCTTTATGACAAAGATTGCTCAGAAACCCTTTTTGTTTACTTGCTCTGCGAGAGAGACTACTGAATAAATGACCTCTGCATACATAAGGAGTTATTGTGCCTTTTCTGTGCTTATGAGTTGCCTCTCTGCCTTTCCCAGAGTTCTCTACCAACAGCTGAGCCATCTTGAGCTCTATGTCAGCAAGTTTAGCCCAATTGCATCATGCCATACTTGATGCTAGTTAAAACCTGATTACGTGTCCCAGTTTTAGTTGCTGTGTTTCTACCCTGCTATTATCACTTGGTCTCCCACAAGTACCTTGTTTCTGTATCTGTATCTTGGCCTTGTTGTCCTGAGTGGCTGCTTGGATAACCCAATCTATATAGAATGATAACTCTTATTTTCCTTTTTAATCCTTAATCATGTTGAGACACACATTTTATTCCTGAACCAAAGCCTGGAAACTCCACTACTATTATCAATACTGCTAGTACTACTAGTAATAGGATTACTAGCTAGAATTGGCTGAGCATTTATGTGCCATGCATTGAGATAAACACACAACACACATGGCCACACTTGATTCAGCTATCCAGTGAGATAGACTTTTTAATGCAACCTTTAAAAATGATGAAACTGAAGCAAAGAGAGGATAGGTACCTTTTCTTAGATCACAAAGCTAGTTAGTGGGTGATGGAGTGAGGATGAGAACCCAGAGCGACTGAAAAGTTTCTTCTCTTCATCATGGTCCTATAACTGCCTGTATAGACTGATACACAAACTTGAGGCCTGTGACTTGCTCAGTGATTTCCCTTTCTATGCCTCCCTCCCTCTGTGGTGGACCCAGATCCATGCCCCTTTACTGTCATACACTCATTTCATTAGCTATGCTACATGGCCAGGAGGCTATGCTAAGGGGACAATTAGTATTTTTAATTTGCTCCAAACTTTATAAATAGTAAGACAGTAGTTAATTGAAGAGTGCACTGGTTAGCCAGCCTCTAAAGTAGGTGTCATTGTTCTTATTTTAGAAATAAGATAACAGAAGAGAGCTTGTAATTTGCTCAAGATCACGTAGTTACTTTAGAATGGGTCCTGGATTTCAACCCATGTCTGGTTGATTTCAGTGTATCCTCTTAATTAATTTCTGGGAACTCTTTCCCAAATGGCTCTAGCTTTGGGGCTAACAGGCTACCTATTTTACATGCAGCATTCTGTTATTTTACTTCCTATAAATAAATGTCTCTCTATGAGTTTTATGGTAATAGAAATTTTTAAATGCATTTTTATGCTCTTGTCCAATCACTTGGAACAGTAAAATTGATAAATTGTTTGTACTCCTCTCATTTTGGAACATAGTTCACCTTTTTCTTATTTTGTAATTGTGCTTTTTTGAATGCTTGTTTTGTCTCATCCATGCCTTGAAATATTTTGTAAATCTGAATATATTACTATCTTAGGAAAAGGGAGATTTTTCTTAATAAAATTGAGTAGTGCAATTTCTATGATAAAATTGCTCAATTATACTGAAAGAAAAACAATATATCATAAGTTATGCATCATTGAACAGCTTAACCACACAAATGCTCAAAACCCAGAGAAAAAATTGTAAAGGCCAATTTAGTGGAAAACCGGAAAGGATTTAATTTTCCTAAAAGTGTTTTTTGGGAAACTCATTAGTCTCTTTAAATGCTCTGTCAGAAAATGGTTTCTTGGTAATATAATTGAGACATGCTCTATATTTTATCTCCTATGAAGGATTCAGAAAATAAGATTTGCTAATTGAAGGCTCTGAGAAGTCCTACTCCTACAGTAAAGATATCTGATCCCTAATTAATTTTTTGTGTTGGCCATCTGTTGTTATTGCCTGCTCAGTATGTGTTCTCTTTTCTGGGAATAGCACCATAATTTTGGCCTGGGAAACTGTGCCTCTTGATTTGACGCAGTGCGAAGTGGGTGTTAATCAGGGGACCTTGCCATGCCCTGGCCAAAGTATGGGCATGTGACCCAAGATGGACCAATCAAATGCTTTCTCTCTGGAATTTATATCTTGAATGGAACAATGCAGTGATTCAATATAGTTGAAATTCATTTATCCTGGTGATGGTGCTCTGCTTCCTGGATCTTTGGAGCTACTCTTCTTTTTGGGCTTTTAACATTCTGGTTTTCCAGCCTTCCTTTGTGTAATTATACAGGCTGCGCACTGCTTAAGGGCACCATGTCTAAAAAGAAAGAAAACATTCATGCTGTAGATCTATATTAACTCCTGTGAGAATGAGGGTTGGGAGGGGCGGTGGATAATGGAGAGTCTGGGATTTCTGGCTGCATCTGGAAGTAGTAGAGGAGAGTTCCTGATGAAGTTAGGCTGCACCAGCATTCAGGAATATACATTCACTTTGGAGACCTTGCTGATGCCCATGTACTCACAACCTGGTTTTGTTCTGTGCAACCCCAAGAATTCCATGAGGTTGTTTCTGTCATCCTTCCACTGCTCTTAGATACCCTCAGAAACCTATCTAGACACAGTCCCTTTGCCTAGGGAATAGGACTGGGGGCATGGAGTGTGTCTCTGCCAACAGTGTGTATGTTCCAGTATAGGACATGGACGAGCAGCCAGGAATGTGGGCACGAGTGTGTATAGCAAGACCCCATCTCTACAGAGCACCTGTAGCTCTGCCTGTCAGGGCCCTTGCAGTCTTTCTTTGTATGGCCTGGAAAACCAAGGGTGTGTGTCCAAGCAAGAGGCTTTAGTTTTACTTTCTTATGAGTGGGACACATATATTTGGGTTGCCAATTTTAAAGATACATTCAATTTATGAAATAACAGCCATCATTCTCTTGCCCCTCGTTTTATCCATTAATTTATTTTCCCTCCCCTTCTCTTCATTTGCAGGTAAGGTAGCTACCTGCCTGGTGTCTACTTTTCCTGGGTGGCCTGAATATGGTGCTTGGTTGTGCAATAATATACTAATGGAACCATCTTTCATTTGAGGGAGGAGCATCCTTTTAAATTTGTGCTAGTGGCAGTCTTGTCTCTGAGCTGCCTTGTATCCTTCCAATATGCTTCAGCTAGTTAGAGTCAGGTTAGGTTGTACTTTCCCAAAGCTTAGGTAATACATTCCTGTCATCTTTTAATACTCCTCAAGTTCCTCAAAACATTTGGAAACCCTGATCCAGTGGAAATAGCACAGGACTAGGGAGGAAGAAACCTAATTTTATTGATGAGAAACCCGAAGCCCTTTAAAGTGAATTTCAGGCAGGGCTTTCAGTAATGCAGAGTGGAGAAGATAACAAATCCTCTTTCCCAAAAACAACTGGAGAAAACTGTCCAAACCAACCATTTTAGTCTTCTGGGAATGGACAGAGGTCAACAACAAACTGGGAAACATTCATTCATGGAACCCTGCTGAACTTTGGGTAAGAACAAAGTTCCTATCTCTGGGTAAGAACAATGGGAGTCTGTGATGTTCTTGCTTGGGGATGCCTCATAACCATAGATCTGTTGTCACAATAGTGTTGCCAGGGTAGATCTGCTTGTGCCAGAAGGCACTGACTTGATTTAGAGTGAAGGGCATCGTCAGTAAAATCAGAAAATTAGAAACACACAAGAAGAGCCTACAGTTTTGCTAGCCTCGGATTGTGGCCAGAAATTCAACAGGAAGACCTTGGGAATTAAATCAGCTCTCCACACATCACTGGTTGACTGAGAGGATATGCATGCACAAGAAGTCCATGTGGGGCCTAATGGAAAGTAAAAGCTGGGGCCAACCTGATACCCACCTGAAACTTGTATGCACAAAGTTTGACCCACACTCAGGTCCATCAACAATAGCTAGGAGTCTTACTGGCTGAAGGCATTTGAGCATTTTCTGACCAATTACTGACTACTAAGCTATGCAGACACAGGAGCAACTTCTAGAAAACTAGACTAAAAAGTAAAAGTAAGGATTGAAAAATGCTTCCAGTGCTTTGGGAGGCCGAGGCAGTAGGATTGCTTGAGGCCAGGAGTTCCAGACCGACCTGGGCAACATAGCAAGATCCTATCTCTACAAAAATAAAATAAAACAATTATATGGGCATAATATCATTCATCTGTGGTCCTAGCTATCTGGTAGACTTTTTTTTTTTATTTAAAGACAGAATTTCACCCTTGTCACCCAGGCTGGAGTGCAATGGCATGATCTTGACTACAACCTCTGCCTCCTGGGTTCAAGCGATTCTCCTGCCTCAGTCTCCTGAGTAGCTGGGATTACAGGCACATGCCACCATGCCTGGCTAATTTTTGTATTTTTTAGTGGAGACAGGGTTTCGCCATGTTGGCCAGGCTGTTCTTGAACTCCTGACCTCAGGTGATCCACCCGCCTCAGGCTCCCAAAATGCTGGGATTACAGGTGTGAGCCACTGTGCCCGGCCCCCCCAGCTACTTGGGAGGCTAAAATGGGAGGATAGCTTGAGCCCAGGAGTTCAAGGCTGCAGTGAGCTATGATCATGCTACTGCACTCCAGCCTGGATGGCAGAGTGAGACCCTATCTCTAAAAAAAAAAAAAAAAAAAAAGCTAAGCAGAGACAACTATGACTGCATACTGCAGAGGAGACAGATTCTACAGATTACATATGGGTAAGTTACTAAATAAATAATGAAAACAAAAATCAACAATAAGAGTTTAGAGAAATAAACCAGAAAACAAAGTTACTACAATATATTTTGATAATTTTCGATTAATGTCCAGTTGAAAAAATAATTGTGAGATATGCAAATACCAGAAAGTGCAGCCCTTACTTAGGAAAAACACAGCCAATATGCATAATCTCTAAGTGAACCCAGATGATAGATTCAGCAGACGAAGACTTCAAAACAGCTATTATAAACATGTCCAAGGAATTAAAGGAAACTACCTGTAAAGGATTTAAGGAAATTGTGATGAAAATGATTCAAAAAATGGGGAATCTCAATAAATACATAAATAGATACTATAAAACTGGAAATCTAGAGTTATAAAACACAATAAACAAAAAATTTACTAGATGGGATAAATAACGAATTTGGTATCATGGAATAAGGAATCCGGTAACTTGAAGACAGATAGAAATTATCCCATCTGGAAAACATAGAGAAGAAATATTGAAGAAAAATGTCTCTCAAAGATCTGTGGGGCAACACTAACTGTCAATATGCATGTAATGAAAATCGCAGAGGTCAAGGAGAGAGAAGGAAGGCAGTAAAATTATTTGAAGACATAATGGCTGACAAATTTGCAAATTTGATAATAAAAACATTCATCTGGCCGGCCACAGTGGCTCACGCCTGTAAACCCAGCATTTTGGGAGGCGGAGGTGGAGGCGGGTGGATCGCGAGGTCAGGAGATCGAGACCGTACTGGCTAACACGGTGAAATCCTGTCTGTACTAAAAATACAAAAAATTAGCCGGGCGTGGTGGCGGGCGCCTGTAGTCCCAGCTGCTTGGGAGGCTGAGGCAGGAGAATGGCGTGAACCTGGGAGGCAGAGATTGCAGTGAGCTGAGATTGTGCCACCGCACTCTGGCCTGGGTGATGGAGCGAGACTCTGTCTCAAAAAAAAAAAAAAAAAAAAACACGTTAATCTAGAGATTCAAGAAATGCAACCATCACCAAGTAGGGTGAATACAAAGAGATTTACACTTAGATACATCAAAGAGAAACTGTTGAAAACCCAAGAAAACCTTGAAAACAAGAAAAATGACTTATGTACAGGGAGACAATTATATGGTTAACTAACAGACTTCTCAAAAACAATGGAGTCAGAAGGTCATGGGATACACATTCAAAGCGCTGAAATAAGAAAAAGGTCAACCAAAAATCTATATTCATCAAAACTATCTTGGAGAAATAAAGGTGAAATAAAGACATTCCCAAATAAAGACAGAGAATTTGATGCTAGCAGACCTGCCTTGCAGAAAGTATTAAGGAAGTCCTTCAGGCTAAAAGGTAATGATACCAGACAGTAACTGGAATCCACAGAAAGAAATGAAGGACATTAGAAGTGGCAAATATAAATGACAGTATAAACATATAATTTTTAAATAAAAATTTGCTTAGAAGACATAGATTGTTCAAAGCAATGATTGTGATACTGTATGGCTGGGTTTATAAACTATATAAGATGCCATATAGATGACAATAATAGCACAAAGGAAGAACACGGAAATAGAGCTATATTGGAGCAAAGTTGGCTATGTTCTAACAGGATTAAGTCACTGTTAACCTGAAATAAATTGTAATAAAATGGATATTGTAATCTCTAGAGCAGCCACTAAGAAAATAACTAAAAATATATAGTTAACAGGTGAGTTGATTTGCATAGGGTCACTACACCAAGCTAGTGCAAGTAAGACACTTTATCTACCTGCCTCAATTTCTCCATATGTCATTTCAGGACATTAATACCAGCCACACATCCTCACTGTTAGGCTCTGTCCTCCCATACTAGATTTTTCTTAAATTTTTGAAGTAAGCACCCAGCATACTGCAGACTGCTTGGTCTCTGGCCAAAGTTTAAAAAATCTGACATGGCTCATCAGTGAACTCTCAGTTCTTTCCTTCTCCAAGCAGGACATGGGCTTGGCTGTGCCTGCTGAAGTTGAAGGGCTCATCAGTGATATCAGGGAAGTTAGGTTTCTCTGGAGACAATGTGAGTATCCTGGGTTTTCCATCCTCTTTCAGAGCAATGAAACCTAGTAGAGACCTTGCATTATACTTCAATCAGCTGATCGTAGCCACTTGAATTTCCTGTGGGTGCTAGTTACTCATGAAATGAATTTTAGTACTATCCCATCTACCCCATACACATACACACTGTCCCCTGTCCCCACAGACTTCACCCTCTACCTCCAAATCTTATTCTCTGTAGTCCAACATATCAAAATCTGTTCCTCAGTGTCTTAGACTTCTCCACTAGCAAGATACTACTTGCGGTTTATTACCCTGTTTAGACTAAGAGTCTGATGCCAGAAGTCAAGGCTTCTGGACTAGCCTACTTCTCACTCATTATTATCTAGAATATAGGCCAGTGTTTCTGAGACTTTAATGTGTATATCAATCACCTGGGGAACTTGTTAACTACAGATCCTGATTCAGTAGGTATAGGGAAAAGCCTGAGATTCTGCATTTCTAACATGGTCTTAGGAGATGGGGATGCTCTGCTGGACCATACTTTGTGTAGCTAGTTTCTAGACTAGAGCATAACTATGTTCTAACACGCTTCTTGGAGCTAATATTAACACAGCATTATTTTGAGGGTACAAAAGATAAGAATGGAAAAGAGGATTCTAAACTATAAAAAGCAAAACATTTAAGTAGGGTTCATTTAACTTCAAAATTTAAAGTTTTAAAAAACTTTAATATTAATTCATTTTGTTCTGTTGTGTCTGAGTTTTACTATAACCATATTTACTCCTGTCTCTCTTTCAGCAGAATTAAATATTATACAGATTCATCTTGAAGCCCTTCCAAAGGAGTGTGTTGATTGAGATAACAAAAATAACATATTTATCCATCCAACCATCTGTGCAGCCATCTGTTTAACCATCCATTTCACCATCACTCCATTCATCTACATTTCTAGGGTCCACTATGTTGCAACTATGCTGTGAAGGATGTAGGTGTTAATGAGACAGTTCTTGCCCCCAAGGAATTTCATCTCTTATAGAAATGACACAATTCTTGGAATATATTCTCAAGGACACTATTAATGTAAGGCCCTAAATGTTGTCAGAGTGTTAGTTAAGTACTTGGCTGTAAACTTGAGTCCATAAGATCATTCAACAATGCAAACAGTACCATCAATAAGGTAAACAAAATAGAATTTTATTTCCTGGATAATGAACTTACTCCTGTCTATTTTAATATAGGGTCAACTTGATTTTTTTAAAAAAAGTTGGAAGTGTAGCTTCTTCACTTTCAGCAAGACATATTCTTTTCTTTAGTGCAGGCAAAAATAAAGAGAATATGCAGAGATGTCTTAAGGAGGTAGGTATTACCAGCGTAGAGGCTGGTGTTGATTTATTTGGGTCAGGAAGCTCTTTAGAGATGGCAAAAACTCTGAGATGTTTCCAGAGTACAGAGTAGAGTCAGAACATTTTAAAGTTCATGTCACTCATTTTCTTCCAGAGAGGTTAAGTCAAATAATCTATTGAAAGCACATTCAGGATTTCTGCTCTCAGTCTCTTCCTCCCAGAAAAATCTGTGTAGTTTAGTAACGTTTCTAGTAGTATTTTTTTGTTGTTCCCTTTCTTTGCTTTACATCTGCTATGATTACATTTATTTCATATGAAAACATTCTTTTATTTTATTTTGTTTTATTATTATTATACTTTAAATTTTAAGGTACATGTGCACAATGTGCAGGTTAGTTACATATGTATACATGTGCCATGCTGGTGTGCTGCACCCGTTAACTCGTCATTTAGCATTAGGTATATCTCCTAATGCTATCCCTCCCCCCTCCCCCCACCCATATATATTTTTTAAGACTAGTCAAGTGCAGTAGTGAGAAGGGGGTCTACTAGTATTTTCATTAAGGCCAATTAATCCTAAAAACTCACACCATAGCAAGGATATGGAATCAACCTAAGTGTGCATCAATGGATAAATAAATAAAATGTGGTATATATACACAATGGAATACTATTTGGCCACAAAAAAGAATGAAATCTTGTCATTTGAGGCAACATGGATGGAACTGGAGACCACTGTGTTAGTGAAATAAGCCAGAAACAGAAAGACTAGTATCACATGTTCTCACTCATATGCGGGAGCTAAAAAAGTGGATCTCGTGGAGGTAGAGAGTAGAATGATAGTTAAAAGAGGCTGTAAAGAGTGTGGATATGTGTGGGGGCATAAAGAGAGATTGGTTAATGGGTGAAAACATACAGTTAGGTAGAAGGAATAAGTTCTAATGTTTAATAGCAGAGTAGGGTGACTATAGTTAGCAATAATTCAAAATAGCTGGAAGCAAGGACTTGAAATGTTCCTAACACATAGATATGATAAATACTCAAGATGATGGAGATGCTAAACACTCTGATCATTACACATTCTGTGCATGTAAATAAAATATCACATGTACCTCATGATATGGTTTGGCTGTGTCCCCACCCAAATCTCATATTGAACTGTAGTTTGTATAATCCCCACATGTCATGAGAGGGACCCGGTGGGAGGTAATTAAATCATGGGAGTGGTTACCTCCATGCTGTTCTCACGATAGTGAGTGAGTTCTTACAAGATCTGATGGTTTTATGAGGGGCTTTTCCTCCACTTCACTCTGCACTTCTCCTTGCTGCCACCATATGAAGAAGTATGTGTTTGCTTCCCCTTCCACCATGATTGTAAGTTTCCTGAGGCCTCCCAAGCCCTACGGAACTGTGAGTCAATTAAACCTCTTTCCTTTATAAATTACCCAGTCTTGGGTATGTCTTTATTAGCAGCATGAGAATGGACTAATATACCCCATAAATATGTACCAATGTGTATTAATAAAAAAATGAAAAGTTAATACACATTTGATGATACTGATCAACACCTTCTGACTTATCAATACTGCTCCCACAGGTCAGCTTCCCCATCACCATTCCTTCCTTTTCCTTCACACACACACTTTGACCTATTACAGGCTTGTACAAATTGGAAAGTCTTAGCTCTGCAAGTAACTTCAAAGGGACAGACAAAACTGTAAATAAATACACACTTCATCAAAACACCCATGATGGGGCAGAAGAAGAGACTAACACATACTGAAGGATATTCAATAGTTCTTACCTCTCTGCTCTGCCTGGCCAGCCCCTTCTCATATACCCTGTGACTTCTTTCCATGCTCAACCCCCTTCTCTCAACTCCTTGTTTGTTCCCACCATGGGTAGAGAAGTTAGTTTGAGTGGTCAGAGTTTCGGACTGTTCATTGAGCCATGTGGACTAGTGAGCAAGGTTACTGTACCTTAAAATGCATAGATTTCTTTTTCCCTCCTCCTTCTCACAGGTGGATGAATTAGCAGATTCTAGATGACTCTGTTGTCTTACCTTCTCTTCAACTGCCTATACCAATTCTTCCTGCCTATCCCAGCCAAAGCAATAAGATGTTCAGATGGATATTTGGGGTCAAAGGGCCCATTGTAATCTTTACCAGGCATTGCATTTGGTGTTAACCTGTGTAAAACTAGTAATAAGTGGTATTTTGATTTTTTTTATTATTCCTTTCATGGACAGCTCCCCCAGGAACTCCAGTGGAAGGGAAGATAAGCAGAACAGGATTTGGGCATTCCTGGGTCTCTGGCCATGAAAATGATTCATATCCTATTCTAACCTTGCTAATGCTGGGGGTAGAAAATAGAATAGTGTATCAGTTAGGGTTCAGTGCAGGAAAGAGAGCCACTTTAGGTATTTTATGCAAGATGTGATTTAATGCAGGAAATTAGCTGCTAGTAAAAGTCATTGGAAAGGTGGGAGGAGAAAAATCCTTACTCCAAGAATAACACAGCAACTCCTAACCCCTATGGAAGTTACCATCTCTGAAGCTACCCCTGGAAATTTTGAGTAGAAGTAGAAGAACTCACCACCACATAGTCAAGACCTGCATTGCACAATCTGAATGACACCTTCAAGGATCAGAAAGCCAGATTAAGAAACTACAATCCCCACTGCCTCTATTGCAACTACTTTCTACACAATGAAGCTGGATAATAGACACTGCAACCTTGCTATAGAAATAGCTCCTGTCTCCAAGATAATGTTGGCCAGAAGAAAACCAGTCTAAAAGGGGCAGGGAAAAGGCCTCTACCTCATTTCTGCCTTCTGTATTTTGCACAAGTGCATCTATTTGGTGGGACAAAATTTGTATCTACACCCTAGGTGCAAAAACATCTGGAAATGCAGCTTTTAAGTTTTCCAGATTCTGCGGTGTGGACAATCTGAAGGAGAGAAAAAAAGGAAGCAAATGCAGGATAACGTGGATATGTTATTTTATACTTAAAAATATGTGCTTTATTTGTTTCATGCTCAAGAACAACCTAGAAAATAATCAAAAGTATAAAGAATGTGATAAATATCAGATGATTTTTGTAAGTAATATAAATCTTCTAAAGCAACCTGAAGTCAAAAAGGAGTACTTACGAGAAAGGCATGGGAATATCTCCTGGAATAATGAGAAAATTTAGAAGGAGACAAGGGCAGCTACCTGGGTTCTTAACGGTCTTCCAATTCTTGTTTCAGGCTGCTGTGAGGTTCTGCCATTCATCTTGTCCTCTTCCTGGGACTGAGTGGATACTTGTGCCATTTTTCAAGAACAAGAATATGGAAAAAATGACTCCTTAGCTCTTCCTATCCCTGAGATTCCTCGACTTTGTAATCTATCAATTACACAATTCTCCAATGTTTAATAATTTTGAGCCTCAAGAAAGACATACATTTTGTAACTTCAAAAATCATGCTTACATAAAACTCAATGTTTTAAAACCAGCCAAACAAAAAATAATATAGCAGAAGTCTGGGATGGGTGAGGAGGACAGTCAGATGGTCAGCTGAAAATATAATAATTCAGGACCAGAGAGATAGGCCTGGGAGCAGTTGGCACAGCTGTGGTTGTTGGGGCCCACTGGGGCTTAAGGGAGTATTAGACCATATTTCTCTCTCTCTCTTTGAGTTAAGGACCAAGACAGAAATAAATACAAATACCAATAGATGGAGATCAATATATCTGTTTCAATAGTAACAAGGCTGGCTTAGATCTGTTGCCACAGTGGGGTTTCCTAAAGCTCTCTTCGGATTTAAAATTACTAAAGTTATTCCTGTTATTCCTCAGACCTACAGTTCAGTGTAGTATATAGAGAAGAGCAGAATTTGTGATTTCCACAGGCAGGCTGGTACAAAAAGAGAGAGGACAGGCCACATGGGAACCATGGACTTTAACATTTCAACCTCTCCCCTATAAGGGACTATGTGAAAATAGGAGTCAGATAAATTACTTCTCCCATGGGAGAAAGGAGGGGTTCATTCAGTAGGGTTCTTTCAATACTATTCTTTCTTGGGAATGGAAGTTCTTTATCCTGAAACATGAAGACAGGAGCATAACATTTCCTCTAATAGAACTGTAATCATTGATGTGAATATCTGGGAAACCAAGAATAGAAGAGGACAAAATAAAGAATCTGGAGAAGTCTCCAAAATACACTAATACAAAACATTGACAAAACAAATGTGGTCAAAGAAGCAGGTGGAGAACCAGAAAGGAAAACAAAAACAAACAAACAAACAAAAAACAATGTTCAAGAAATGAAGGGAAGAAAGAATTGAAGGAATGGAGGGAGTAGATGGTGGAAAGTGTGAGTTTCTATGGAAAACAGGTGGTAAAGGATTAAGAAGTTTATGAGTTTAAAATCTTTAAATTTTAAAAAGAGCTGTATTGATGTATACTTGACATATAATAAACTGCACATGTTACTAGCACAAGTTTTAGCCTTGAGCAGGAGTAGGGACAATTCTTCCTCTGACACAGAAATGGAGGAAATGAGGGCTAGTTCTATAAACAAGTAAGTTGAAAGTCAAAAGGAGCAATATTAGAAGATTTGAGAGTTGATGGTTTCTTTCCTAGTGAAAAGGTTGAATCATCAGATTGAAAGGAGAAGCATTAAGTGTGGGATTAGAGGGGCTAAGGATATGTGGTAGAGACTTTTTGAGGCTTAACCCAAATACGTTATCTTCTTCATCCCTTGTAAGAGCCTTGATTTTGTTTAGGTTGGCAACAAGCATGGTTAAAAGACTGCATTTCCCAGCTTTTCTTACAACAAAATGTCATGTGATTAAGTTACAGCCAGTGGGATGTCAACAGAAGTGTTGTATGGGACTTACAAGAAGGCTTCTTAAGTGGAGATAACTCAGCTTTCAGTGTGCCCTACTTGCTCTGTTATTATTTCACCTTCTTGCTGTCTAGAATGTGAAAATGATGACTGGTGCACTGGCAGCCATTTTGGATCATGAGATCATCTTGAGGATAGAAGCCATCTGCTGAGAATGACAGAGCAAAAATATACTAGGTTCTGATGATTTTCTGGTACCTGCATAGCACACTTGGATTGTCAGCCTCTGAATTTCTTTCTACCTGATTGAGAAATAAACATTTAGCATATCTGGACCACTGTTATTTGGGTTTCAGTGATATGTACTCAAATACAATCCTAGCTGAAATATGACCATGTTAAAGTTATGGTGAGTGGAAAAGGGAACTTACTAGGGTCCAGTGAAGGGATTCATGAGCTGAGGCTTCAGCTGACAAAGCCATGAATCTGCAAGGTATGTGCTTTTCTCTACTCTTGGCAGTCAGGGATCAGAGGCAGAGGCACAGGCTTGCTGGATTCCCGAAGGGTTCAGAGCCATTCAAGCAGAGGGAGCAGAGTGATAGTTGAGAGAGGAACTGCAGAAACAGTTGTCAATGGGTTTGAAGAATTTGATCTTGGGATCCAGGATGGACAGGAAAGAAAGTGAAGCCAGATGAGGAGTGAGGTCCTGAGAATACTGAATCCTTGAAGGTTTTGGGACGGTTTTATGGTCTACAGGTAAAATTTCATGACATTGTGGTGAGGCTGGGAGATTTTGAAGTCTAATATTTTTGTGGTGAAATCAAGGCAATGGTAATGCTGAGGCCTGGGTGTGGCCATGGGAGTCAGGAGATGGCTGCAGTGGAATGGAGATGAAGCTATTGGCATAAAGCAGGGCCAGAAGATGCGGGCCTTGTCTGAATGGAGGATGACTGTTCATAAAAATGACGCAGTGGGATATCAATTTGAAATCTGTTAAGGTAACTGACACCAAGAGGAACAACAGCTTCAGCTCTAATCTCAAAGCAGGCAGGTCTCATGGAAAGATTTTGGGAAGAAGTTCAAAATAGACTGATGGGTGATTTAAACAGGGCAGCTAGAGGGCATGGTAAGCGGAAGGCATTAACCACCCCCTCAACAAAAATCCAATGACCGAATCTCCAATTAAGCAAACGGAGCCGAAGGATGTCTAGCCAAACATCCCTAAGGTGGACAGCGACTTTGCGAAAGGCACCGGCAAATTACATTTGACATTTTCTGTTCAGCCATTTTCTGAAACACAAACAATATTTCAATTAGTGTCACAAAGAAAGGTTCATTCCTGTTAAAATAAGTGATTCTTCTATAGCTTTCAGGGATATGATGCTGAAGAAGAAAAGTACAGACCTGGAACAGTAATGCTGTGTGTGTTTTTGGAGAAATCATCATTGGTTTTGTATTGATTTGTGCAAAAGAAAGTGTAATTTAATGAAATACATAATGTTCTCAGCCAGGATAACACATCAGCCTGGAAATGGGGAAAAAATAGCTAGTAGATTAAATTCTACAGATGATGGCTAAATAAGTGAGCTGTGCTTCTAGAGTGGTGGCCATTAACCTTTCCATCATGAGGACACCATGTCTCAGTGTAACATGGGGATAACAGTGAGTTCTATTATCAGACTACCTGACTTTGAATCCCTGCCTTTTTGGATATTAACTAGGGGTCCCTGGGCAAGTTATCTAATCTCTACATGTCTCAGTTTCCTTATCTGTAGAAGAATAATAATAAGTCACCTTAGTGAATTGTAGAGAGTAAGTGCTCAGCTACACATCACCTATATCTATATATCTATATCTGTCTAAACATTTTATAGATTCTAAGATGAGAATAGTTGTATATTAGGATCTCTAGACTGAGAAAATATGTATAATATCTACTTCTGGTTAGATGTAAAAATAGGAACCTTCTATACCCATGGTAACTCCAGGATCAAACAAAGATCATAGGTATGAACGGGACTACCAAAGAGTAAATGTAAGGAAGCCTTGATGAACTGACTTCAACAGAGAAGCGTTCTTCACCAGCAAGCAGGGAGCTGCAGGGGTTTCCAGGTGGCGAACTCTGGATCTGGGTATGAGTGGGAAGAAAGAAAGTTTACAAAGATCAAAAGACTTTGCTGGGGAGAAGAGACATCCATCAAGCTACTGGTAATGGTGGGGCAAGTATGACACTGGACTCTGAAAGTGCCCTGAATGATCAGCCGGATGCTTCTCCTCAACCCCTACCTGAATTGCTACTAATATGGCACTGGCAGAACTGAAAACCAGAAGGAATTCATGGATTATTTCCATGGTTCCTGGAACCAGGAGACTGCAGTCATTGAATCCAAGGATGAAACTGAAACCCAGCCACCCTGGCTCAAATGCTAATAAAAGCAAAGAAGTTAGGTAGCTGCTGCTGCAGCTACAGCACAACTAGGGACTGGGCTAACTAAGGTAAGCTCAATCTTAATAAAGCTGAGGCCTATCCCAGTGAAACGTGATGCTGAGTGAATACTGAATGCTCACTTCCTCACCTTAGCTACCAGACATAGGAAAGAGCTTGCATGCACTAGAAAAAAAATCAAATCTTACAATCTCCACTATATTTTTATATACAATAAAAAATAAGACATGTGGAGAAAAAAACCAAAATGGTCAGTAGCAGACCCATAGATGATCCACATATTAGAACTAGCAGAGAAGAATTTCAAACAACTTTTATGAATATGTTTAATGAACTATAGGAAAAAGAAGGAAAGAATGGGTGAACAGATGAGTAGTCTCAGCAGAAAGTGGACACTGTGAAGAAAGCCAAATGAAAATTCTAGAACTAGAGATACACTCTTTGAGAGAAAAAAATAAATCGGATTTGTTTAACAGCAGAATGGAAACTGCAAAAGAAAGGATCGGTGAACTTAAGGAAAGTAAGTAGAAATTATTCAAAATGAATAATGGCCAAAACTTTTTCCAACTTTTATTATGGAAAACATTAATCATCAAATCCACGAATCTCACCCCCTGCAGGATAAATACAGAGAAAGTCATACTTACGTGCACCATAGTCAGATTGTTAAAATATAAGCATGAAGAGAAAATTCCAAATGAATTCAGAGAACATTCCAGGGAACAATAAGAATGATAGCAGACTTATTAAAAACGATGCCTACCAGAATGACATATTTAAAGCACTACAAATACAATAAAGTAAGGAAAACAGTGAAAAGATTGGAAAAGAAAAAATAAAACTATATTCACAAATGACATGATTGTGTACATAGAATATACAAAGGAATCTACAAAAAGCTCTCACTATTGAATCTATTAAGTGAATTCAGCAAGGTAGCAGAATACAAGGTTAATATATAAAATTAAATGAATCTCACACAATTAGAAATAAAATATGCCATTTGTAATATAAATATATTTATAATAATACTAAATATTAAAAGAAACATGTATAAGACTAAATACTAAATCCTAAATAATACAAAATATTAAAAGAAACGTGTGCAAAACCTGTATAATAGAAACTATAAAACATTACCAAGGGAAATTAAAGAAGACCTAAATAAATGGCAGTAAAATAGTAGATGGGAAATCAAAGAGGGAGATTCTGGGTGAAGGAATTTTCCAATTAGAGTCAGCATCTATCCTAGCGACATTTCAGAAATTCTTCACGAATTGTGAAGTTTTCAATAGAGTGCTTCAGAGCTGGGGAACACAGACAGGGACCCTCAATGACTCATAAGACCACGAATTCTGTTATACTTCTAGCCTCAGTCCCATATACTCATTTCAGAGTAGAGACTAGAACTAATGGATTTTGAATTTATAAGCCCTTGAGAGTGGATGATCCATCCATTCATCCAACCAACTATCGAACATGTACTTCCTGTTTCCTTTGGAGTCATTTGAAGAAGGGAGCTGAAAAGAGCTTAGCTTATGTCTACCCCAGCATCATCACTGGCCATGACTTCTAGTAGTGTAAAACTTAAGGTTTCCTGAAGGGCTGTGACCAAAAATTTGTCTCTTCTGCTCTATGTCATTTCTTTCTCTTTTTCTTTTTCTTTTCTTTTTTTTTTTTTTTTTGAGACGGAGTCTCGCTGTCGCCCAGGCTGGAGTGCAGTGGCGCGATCTCGGCTCACTGCAGGCTCCGCCTCCCGGGTTCATGCCATTCTCCTGCCTCAGCCTCCCGAATAGCTGGGACTACAGGCGCCCGCCACCACGCCCGGCTAATTTTTTGTGTTTTTAGTAGAGACGGATTTTCACCGTGTTAGGCAGGATGGTCTCGATCTCCTGACCTCGTGATCCGCCCGCCAAAGTCCTGGGATTACAGGCGTGAGCCACCGCGCCCGGCCTCTATGTCATTTCTGAAAGCTGACACTGTACCATTGAGATTTGACTCTGTTGGGTCAAGGTATTGTTTCCTGCTAGTAAATAAGTTTTCCTATCATGATTAATATACTGATTTTACATTAATAACTAAAGTCTACTTATATAATTTTGCAGTATACTGAGAGCACTGATCTTCACAGGAAAACTCAGCATATTAGGAATACTTGTTTTAATATTTAAATCTATTTAAAACTGAATATTATTTTTGAATAGTTAATGACTTCCTATGGTTCATAATTTGGAAGTTCAAAATGATATATAGTAAAAATTCTCTCATTATTATAGACACTGTAGCTTTTCTCAGGGATTAGCAATGTGTTACTGGTTTTTTGTGTTTACCTCCAAACATATTCTATGCATTTAACAGTACATAGATGTTCCTTTCTTTCTTTTTTTCTTTTTTCCTTCCTTCCTTCCTTCCTTCTTTCCTTCCTTCCTTCCTTCCTCTCTCCCTTTCTCTTTTCTTTTTTTCCTTCTTCTCCCTTCTTTCTTTCTTCTTCCTTTCCTTCTTCTTTCTTTCTTTCTTTCCTTCCTTCCTTCCTTTCTCCCTTCCTTCTCTCTTCTTTCTGTCTCCTTCCTTCCTTCTTTTTCCCTCCCTTCCTTCCTTTTTTTCTTGCTTTCTTCCTTTCTCTTTTTTTTTTTTAACAAAAATTGAGCATTTTTTCTGTACCCCTTTCTAAAAAAATTAACAATACATTCTTGGAGATCATTTCACAGTATTACACAAATAACCTCCTCAACTTTACTAAAACAGCTTTCACATGCATTATCTCACTGAAAATGGCTGGACATGGATTAGGCATGATTTCCTCTTTTTTTCCCTTGTGTGACAAACTTAACCTGCTGATGCACAGTGAGGAAGTGCCAGAGCTAGGACTAGGACACAGACCTTCCAATTCCATGTCCATTGTTCATGTCTTATCTGTGATATCAGCCTGTCTGTGAAATTGATGTGAGGATTCAATGCTTTCTCTATAATGAGCCACCTGGATGTTTACATTTAGTGGCACCGTTGCCCTAGCCCAGTGTCTAACTAAATATAATTGCTCTGTAAATGTTTGTTGTGTGGAATAGGATTGGCTAATTCATAACCCTGGGTGATGATTCACTTTTTATCATCAATCTCTCATGTTTCCTAGGAGATATATCCTTAGCATACGTGGTGACAGAAATGCTGGGCACGGATGCAAATACAAAATGTTCTGGTCCCAGCCAAGTGCAAATTGGAAAAATTTAAACAGTCCTCCAGCTAGCACACTGGTGAGTCAGATAGCACCTTTCTGCCCTGCAAGGCCTCCAGTCTGTAAATCTGAGAAGCAGAAATAGCATCTTTAGTCTCCTGATTTTTCCCTCTTGTGATTCCCATATTTATTGGACAGAAAAGCATGAACTGGGTAAACTGTGCTTTGTTTATAAACCCTCATTTTTAGGAATCTGCAAAACGTGCTTGTTTCCTTGGAAAGTGATTATAGAAATTCACGCCCTAGTTGTGAGCTTGTGCAAATATGTGTAGTAAGAGGGGTGACTCTCATGTTTAGTGTGAACATATGCTTCTACCTGATTTAAGAAGCCCGAGCAATGATTGTAAGTATCCTATTTCACTCAGTTTTCTGCATGTGATGGGTGAGGGAGCCTTCTCACTCAGATTATACTTGATTAGGTTCCCTACTTGGGCAATTTTTTTTTTCCCTTCAGCAGTTTTTACTGATAATTGAGGGGTACAAGTGCATATTAGAACACCAAGTGGGGGGCCAGCCCAGTGGCTCACGCTTATAATCCCAGCACTTTGGGAGGCTGAGGAGGGCAGATCACTTGAGGTCAGGAGTTCGAGACCAGCCTGCCCAATATGACAAAACCCTGTCTCTACTAAAAATATAAAAATTAGCTGGGCATGGTGGCACGCACCTGTCATCCCGGCTACTGGGGAGGCTGAGGCACAAGAATCACTTAAACCCGGGAGGTGGAGGTTGCAGTGAGCTGAGATTGCACCACTGTACTCCAGCCTGGGTGACAGAGTGAGACGCTATCTCAAAAAACAAAAAACAAAAAACAGAAAAAAAAACAAGTGGGGAAAACTTGAGCACCCTCTATGAGCCATGGGTTACCTAATTTCCAAGCAAGTGATTTTACATTATTAATTTTTAACTTAATTCCAGAGGACACACTTTGAATAATTCATTACTTCAAAATTATTTGAGGCTTGGTTTATGATCCAGTTTACAAACAATTTTGATCATCCTCAAAACAACATTATGAGATATATGTTATTAAAGACCCATTTTAAACATAAGGAAACTAGCACTAGAGGGGTAAGAAACTTGTTTAAGGTTGAGTTGAAATTTGAATTCAGGCATTCTGGATCTTAAGTCCATCCTCTTGAACACTGTGCCATAATGCCTCCACCCACAAGAGGGGAAAACGGGCAGATTCTTAAAAAGACACTGTGTCTAAAATCTTACGAAATCTGCTTTGAATAAAGGCCTTTACTTAGCACAGTTGAAACATAATGAACCCATTTTCAGTGTTGTATAATGGGAGGGAGGTATACACATACATTGGTGCTTGTTCATATATTGAGAAGGATAGGTCCATGTGGGGTATGTCCACTTGTCCAGGGATCTTCATATGAAGGAACTTAATTTAAGAAAAGAGGCCGTTGAAAGAGGCAGGCTTGGATATGGACAAACGATCCCTATTGGGGGATACTTACAATAGGGGGTATCTTACTTACTCTTCTGTGGGTTCTTGCCTTTGCTCCAGGAATTTTTGCCCAAGACCTGGAAAGGGGAGTGGAAACAAGAATAGAGTTGCCTTGGAGGCAAGGAGTATTTTTCCACCTGGCTTGAAGTGGCCACATTTCAGAAGGATAGAATCATGGAAGACTAGTCAGTGAGCTGGACCTGGGTTACCTCCCAGGAGCTGCAACATAGATCCTAGTGATCCTTGGAGTCACCAGCAGGTGTGTAAGAGATACACCCATTTGGACTTCAGTTGTGTACTCCAGGAGGAGAAGGGTGCCAAGCCAGCAATGGCAGAAAAGCACAGTGATCCAGAGACCTAGGATCTGAGCAGAAGGGAATATCTGCTTAAGTCCCCTAAAAGTCCTCTAAGCTTGGAAATCACAGGTAGAGCCAGAGAACTACTGCTTGGTTACATGTCCCTACTTCCTCTCTAGGCTGATAAGGCCTGGGAGATATGACATGCATGTTGTTCTTTCGATGGTAAGCAAAGCATCAAACTCTTGCCAAGGAAGAAGGAGAAAAGCAATACAGTGTTTGTAAAACACAATTTATGCTTTTCAACACAAATTTGTGGTGTAAGATGTTGTAATCTATTTGTAATATAAGATAACAATATTGTAAACTCACCTAATTCTCAAAATTCATTCTTATTTGCTACTGGGAGTACAATTTATAAGGGTGGTTTGTGGTAATGTACTTAATTGTCTTTATATTTTCAGTCTTCAGCTTAAAGATTGTGAGTATTTAACACAATGCTTAGGATCATGGTGTTCTTGTGATGGTACTAGAACATCCATTCAGTGTTGTGTAATAGGAGGGAAGTATACACATACAAATTAAGAAATAATCTAGATGCCTTTAAATACCTTACATACAATTCACGTGGAAAGTTTGCAAATCACCACTTGATTCCTTGTATTTTTCTTAAGATTCTTTATAGTTCACAAATTGCCTGATTTGATCTTCAGAACAACCTTAGGTATGGCAGGTCTCAATATCTTCATTTTTCTTATGGAGAAATTGAAATCCAAAAAGGTAAAATGGCATATCCAAGGTCATATAGAGGGGAGTAGAATTGGATCTGAACTCCGTTCTTCTGAATTTAATTCCAAAGTTTTTTCATTTTGCCTCACGTTCCCTGACCATCTATCTATCTATCCATCCATCCATCCGTCCATCCATCCATCCATCTTTTCATTATCAATCAATTCATTCAATGAAAATTTTTGAGTGCCTATTATGAGCCAGGCATTGTACTAGGTACTGACTCATAGAAATATGAGTCAGTCATAGATCCTGTTCCCAGGGACTTTTTAATATAATAGGGATATCAGCTATGGGGCTGAGTAATTCTAAATGGAGACAGAAAGTAGTAAGTACTATGAGTGAATCAGAATGCCCCACAGGAATTCTGGTGCAAGAGGGATAACTTAGAACTGGAGACAAATGAGTAAGGGCTGAAACAGGAGGGATTTACGTGGGAGGGGGCCATCTTATAGGGATGCTATGTGTAGAGACAAATCCTTTGAAATTAATAGGCTGGGAGAATGGCCCAAGCTTAACCTGAAATGACTCTTAAGCACAAGTAAAGAAGAAAAGAGAGTGAACATATCTAAGATGGAACAGAAAAGGAAGAGTTTTAGCCAGTGACATGACCTTTTAAAAGAATATGCACAGACTTTAAAGTTCTGAACCAAAGGGAGAGAAACTGAAAAGTGGAGGAAGAGACTTAAAAGTAGGAGGATCCAGAGGCACAGTGTTTCTAGACGCAGTGGGTATTTTCTGCTCAACCTGAATACTTGGAGCATCTTGTGGGTAAGAGCAACATAAAATCTTGATATAGCTGCTTCTACAACAGGTTGAAGAGAATCAAAATCAACACATATACAGCAGTTAGAACAGCTAAGAAACTTGGAAACCCGAGCTTTTGGAAGTGGGTCCAACTGTTATGAGTGTTAGGGTAGCAGTTGTGAGCAGAGTGAGTGAGTTTTAGAAACAGATCACCCAGGGATTCTCAGTGTTTAGATGTGGTTTGCATATTTAATGTGAAATATATATCTTATAAAACATTTTCTGTTAAGCTGTATTTTAGTATGATGTTGTGATGGTTGTTTGCTCTGTATGTGTGATTTTTTTTTTTTTTTTGAGACGTGGTCTTGTTCTGTCACCCAGGCTGAAGTGCAGTGATGAGATCATAGCTCACTGCAGCCTCAACCTTCTGGGCTCAAGTGATCCTCCCACCTTGGCCTCCTGAGTAGCTGGGACCACAGGCACGTGCCACCACCCCCAGCTGCTTTTTAAATTTTTTGTAGAGACAAGGTCTCACTTTGTTGCTCACACTGGTCCTTCAGCTTCTGGGCTCAAGCAATCCTTCGGCCTCAGCCTCCCAAAGGGTTACAGTCATGAGCTACCATTCCCAGTTGATATTTTTTATTGTGGTAAGAAAAGAAAGTAGGGAATATTTCCATGAGGAATTATCCCATGAAACTAATTGTCTCAAGGAATTCATCTAAAAACTGCCCTGACTTAAGGTAACATGTACCTTATCAAAGGTCCCAAGTCACACCTACTAGTTCAGGAATTAGGTGAGATCAACCCCAAAAGGACCAAATGATAATATTTCCACCCTTCAATTCAACCAGGGGGTTTGTGTACAGAGAGAAAATGTGGCTAAATTTGTGTATTCCTTCCTAGATTATAAAAGCCTACAAAAGGAGGGACCATTTCTTGATCATCTTTGCATTGCCTATGCCTAGCATTACACCTAGAAGGTAGAGATGTTTGTCTGATCACGTGCATACAGCCTTGTCTGCAAGCATCTCTGATAGTCATCACAGTTCTTCACAGACTACAGAGATGGTGGGCCGTTTAAGTGATACAGACATTAAGTGCCACAGGAATTCACAGTAGGGGAAATCACTTCTGGCTGGGGAGGTCCCAAAAGCCTTCTTAGGAAAGGTAGGACTGAATTACACCTGGTGAGATTTGTACTGGCAAAGGGAAATGGGGAGAGTGGTATGTTCCCTCACCCTTCAGTGTCCACAGGGTAGCTGGCACTTCAGAGGGTGCCCACAGAGGAGATGGAGCTGGAGAAAGAGAGCTTTGCAAGCCACAGCTACCTGCCAGAATTGTGGAGTCTGCAACATAATCTCTAAGACCGTGCACCTCCAAATAGAAATGAAAATTTGAGCATGGGGAAAATTTGAGCTGAATTGTTGTCCCTTAAGCCTAAGAAATTGTCTGAAGCAAGAGTGTGATGCCCCTTCAGCTCTTTTCTTCTCCTCTTCCACATCCCCATCCCAAAGAAGTGATCTGGCGGGGAAAGAAGAAAGGGAGGAAAAGAGGACCAGATCTCTGGATTAAACCTCTTGAAAGGGTTGGATAGAGAGAAGTCAACTCAGTCAAATTCAGAAAGAGACGAAAGAGGATAAAAGTCCCATCCAGGCCAGAAGCAGTGCTCTGGGTGAAAGACGTTTTCAGTGAGATGGTGTCAGGGAGGAAAAGCTAATAGGGTTTACTTAGAATGTATCATCTTCTTAGTCCCAAGGCTAAAGTAAAAAAAGACAAAAGAGAGCATGTTAGAGGAAGCAACTAGAGAGAGAGAGAAAAAGTCAGAAGACCTCCAGTAAGGCACTGCAAACGTCCTCGAGTCTGTGTCTCTGCGCTTCTTCCACGTTTCCCTGAGCAATGATTCTCCACTGGGGCATTCAGTGGAATTCCCTTCTTTGGGTGGCACCAATTCACCAAGCTCTAAAATAAGCCCTTCTGCCACCCTTTACCATTGCCTCATCAGTGCTGTGGGGAAAAATTATTCTATTAAAATGCATTTTCTTTTTGGTTGTCTGTTAAATTCTTGCAGGGCTAAATGTACATGTATTTTAAAGGAGAAGCTGAATTGTTGTCCCTTAAGCCTAAGAAATTGTCTGAAGCAAGAATGTGATGCCCCTTCAGCTCTTTTCTTCTCCTCTTCCACATCCCCATCCCAAATCCAACAGGGCCTGAGGTTTTCCCTGAAGAAGGGGAAAACAGGTTTTCTTTGAGAAGCGATCTGGCGGTCAGCAAGCACCATTACTAAGCATGATGACCAGTGATTGCTTCTTCCCCACAGTAGCTGTGGTGGCACTCCCCATCTCAGAGACTTGAGAAAGAACAGGGCCTCTGTAATGTTGATACAGAAAAGCCGAAATCAGGGCTCACAGCCTGGTTGAATGGAGGAGAAAGGGACTTAAAAGTAGTGCTATTCATAAGCCAAGGTGGTTGACATGAGGCCTTCCACAGCAGTGACAGAGGAGAGGGAAGATGTCATTCTTGAGTAACAGGAAGTTACTGTAACACCAGTTTTTATTGCTAAAGATGACAAAAATACTACCAATGACATTTATTTGAGTGCTTACTATGGGACAGGCACTGAATAGTTTATATATATTCATTCATCTAATACAACAACTTTATGAGTAGGCACTATCATTAAGACAATGACGTCCAAAAAAAGGAATTAAATAATGCAGATAAAGCAGTCCACTTTGAGCACTATATACCAGCCCCCGGAAGGGTACAGATGTTTCTCTTTTGGCATTCGATGGCTATTTAGATGTTTCCCAGTTTTTCTCCATTATAAGCAGCATGGCATTGACCATACTGGTACCTGCCTTCCTGGGAACTTGCAAGTCATTCTGCAGGATAGAGACCAAGAAGTACAATTGCTAGGTGGGAGGCAATGTGAATTTACAAGTTTTTTTAGATAACTCCAAATTGTCCTCCAAAAAAAGGCTTTTTCAATTCATATCCTCACCAACAGTGCACAAGGTATATACCTTTTGCTACTCCTCAGGAAAACCTGCTGTTATTAATCTTCCTACATTTTGTGCTAATCTCCTGTGTGAAAAATGTCTTGTAATTATTTTAGTTTGTTTTTCTCTAATTGCTAGTGAGGCTGTGCATCTTTTCACATCTTTTGACACTGGCTATTTGTCTTTCTTCTGTGAATTACCTTCTCATATCTTCTTTTATTTCTATTTGGGGCTATTTGTCTTTGTCTTGTTGATTTATAGGACTTCTTTACATATTCCACATGTTTATGATTTGTTACGTGTGCTGCAGATATTTCCTCCCAGTCTATAATTTCTTTTAGTTTTAGTTTATGGAGCCTTCTACCATTTGAAAGCTTGATGTATCCAAATTTATTTTCCTTTCCTTTCTTGCTTCTGCATTTTGTACCTTGATGTATTTTGCTGTATTTTATACTTTCACAGGTTTGCTTTCATGTTTGGCTCTTTAAAACATCTGAAACACATTAAACATACATAGAACATCCTCTTTTCTTACCTCTAGACACAGAATATAATAAAGAAGATGCTAATTATAGAACTGAATCCCAAAACAAGAGTTAAGTAGAAGTAGCCATCATCCCATCTGGATGTGCTGGGAGGTGCTAGCAGTTTGCTAAAGAGAGTTTCCTAAGGCATGAATCTCCAGTGCTCCAAACTGCTTAGAGAATCAAACTCTTCAAAGGGACTTCTCAAGGTAAACCCTATATGGAGTATTTTCCAGAATACATTAATATTCTGGGATATTAGTAAAGTATTAACAATTATCACATGAGGAAAGGCTTTTGTGGTCATATATGGCTGGGAAAGACTTCGTTAAACAATATTAAATGGGTTTATTTGAAGTCAACTTAATTAATGAACATCTATTTTGGTCAGAGGCTGCAAGTTGTCTTCTGATAGAAGTTTACAGTGTGTTTAAAAACCCAAGGGATCATTTAGTTCAGAGCCAAGTTTCTCAACTTTAACTACATTTTGGAATAGCCAGGGAGCATTAAAAAAAATGCGGAAATTCAAGTCTGTTAGCTTCAGGGACTGTATTTAATAGGTCTATGGTATGGTTTGGGTATGGGAATTTTAAAAGTTTCCCTGATGATGCCAATGTGCAACCCAGGTGAAGAACCGCTGATTAGCTTCATGGCTTCATTTAGTAGACAGGGAACACAAGCCAGTTTGGGAAATAGCTGGGACCAGATAGAGATGTTTGGAACCCTAGGCCTGGCCTTTGCCTCTATACTGTGCTGCCTTCCTACAACACTTCGTTAATTTGTAGGTTTCAACCTGGAACACACATTACAGGCATTGGCTTTGGCATATATCAGATGCTACCTTGTATTGCTTGTTGGTTCTAAAGGGTCTCAGTTTTCTTTTCTGTAAAAAGGGGCCTAATACCCCCTCTTCCTCGTGTCATCGTTATTCTTTGAATTGAATGAGCGAATGCATGTGAAAGTTCTGAAAAATGTACATTATGCACATGGAAATTAGAGTGGGCAGATAAGGTCAGGTGACCCAGTGCCAACACAGTGCTCCATTCATAAATGGGTTTGGGAGATGTTTATTGACAGTAATTGCTTGTGGGAATAAGAAGCAGCTGCTCTTACAGAACAACTTCCTCACAAATACACCTGGAATTCCTCACATCCCAGCAAGCTGTCAACATCACCTCCCTCAGGGAACTCTTGATTAAGCTTACCATATTTTCAGCTCCAGGCATTCAGAAAATAAATTCTACATAATTAAAATGCACATGCATATGCATGAACGTGTATATAATTTTGCATGCTGTGTTGAATAGTCTCCAACTTAATAAAGTAGTACACCCTGTGGTTGTCATGCTGCGGGTGTCTCTTTCCCTGGGCTATCCCCTAATACAGAGGACAATTGTTCAGGGACCAGAGAGACTTAACTAATGGAAGGAGCTGAAAGAAGCTGCAGGCAAAGGAAGAGGCATCCAGGGACTGGAATGGGAGGCCTCTCTCCTGCTGACAGCAAAGGAGCATTGTGGCTTTCCCAGAGCATCGGGCAATGCTTTCCTGAAGAGGCTTTGGAAGCATTTAGGGCTCTGTAGGAACCTGGAAATCCAGCCTGCTCTGTGCTTGGGAGACCACCCCCTCCTTAGCCACAGGAGGAATTCAGAGCAGCCTGAAAGCGGCATAAATGCCTCCATGGACTTTCCCTTCAGTGGTAGGAAGGAAACAATCTCACTAACAACCCAGGCAGTCTGTGTCATTTGTAATTAATTCAAAGTATGTATGTGGTAGGTCCTGGAGACACACAGTGGGTGTTCAGACCCTACCCCTGTACTTGTGGAGAATGCAGTTGTATGGAGGATACTGACAAAAAGTCAATGGAAAAATCAAAGAATGACATTTTGTCGTGTTATGAAGGAAGCAGACGAGGGGCTGGCAAGGGTGGGGTGGGAGGGCATTTGCTTTAGTGATGATGGTCAGAGGGAGACCAGTGTGGCTGGAGAGTGAGGAGGAACCTGGCAGAAAAGCAGATGAGACCCGGGCAGAGAGCAGATTATGCCAGCGTGTGTGGGTATGCTGCATCTATTAGACAGCCATGTCCACTTCGTGGGTGATAATCAGGGGCGATATTTAAAATAGTCAACACCTGGCAGGGGTGGACCTGGTTTTGCTTAAACATTTTGGGGAGAGGGCCTTCTTTAAAAAAAGAAATTTTCAAGTGTCTTCTCAATGACTTTTTGTTTTTAAAACAAAACAAAACTGATACGGCCTTATAAACATATGGCTAGGATCTTTGAAAGGTGTTTTGCATATGGAGGCCCTGAAACTTAGGCTTCATCAGATTCACAGTAAATCCACCTTTGAAAATCATTCAGAGCAGATGCCAGCAGTAAGCACTGGTACAGCTGTCCTGAGGCATCCCAGCTAAATATCAGATGCAGATGCAGAGGTTCTTTCAGGGCTAAGAAGAAAACCTTGAAAAGAGTGGGGCAGGGGTGTTAGGGATATTTGCATGTGAGTGGGGGTAATGATGCCCTCTGAATCTAAGCTGCAAAGTTATAGAAGTTATAATATATATAATAGTAATATATTATAACATATAATAACAATGTATGCAGACAGAGGAAAATAATGGAGGAGTCAATGGGTTAGAGATCTTATAGAAGTCCTAGAATTGTACTAGTGGGGTGCCAGAGAAAGTGAGCTAAAATGACAATGATAATGAGTCCTTGGAATCTAGAGGTTAGAAGTGGCCCATTTTCTGGTGATGGCAAAGGGCAGGAAATGACCATGCAGTGGGTGGCTGGAGTAGTGTGGCGGAAATGTCAGTGAAATTGAGGGTTGGAGTGTGGGATGACTCACCCATGTGGAACTTTCAGCTACAAATGATGTCATGAGTTGGGTAGAGAGGAATACAATGAGAATTTTTTTAAAAATTAAACTTGAGAACTCTTTATTATGTAAGAAACAGCTATAACTCTCATTTTCTTGGTTGCTAGGTGTGCTGTCCAGGATCTGGAAAGAAAAGTGCACACAACATCTAAATTTTTCTCCCAGTGGGAGATTCTACTGCTGGTATTAGAATCACAGGCAGACATTACTGCACTTGTTTGGGCTTGGCTGAATCTCTGATCAGTTACATAGTTATATATGTCTGCATTTTCCCTTTCCTTGCTGCAGGTAAATGCCTTTTGAATGGTCATAGTCTCTATAGAGAAGTGTGTTATTAAAAAGGAAAAAAACAGCAACAGATATTTTATGATATATAATGGTTTTTGTTTTGCAAAAGCCTTTCACATTTATCTCATTTGATCCTCAGAACAAACCCATAAAACAGTGAGCATTTTCCCATACAAGACAGAAAGAAACAGTCTCGAAGTTAAGCAAACCACACAGCTTACACATGTTATAGAAACCAGACCTGAGGCTTGAATCCAGGTATTCTGCCTCCCTATCCAGTTCTCTTTCCACCACAGCATGGCCCCATATCTTTGTGGTAATGTTGCCATCTCAGCTGCTTCTACCAAATTGTTTGTTCCTAATGTTGCAAGCCTGTTGGTCTCAGAGAAAAGGGGCAAATGAGAGAATCCTGGGCTTGAGCCCTCAGACCCATGAGATATTTGTTTCCTCCAGGCTGGAGTTTGCTTGCTAAATGAACTGTGCTGGTTGTAAAGATCATGAAGCCAACTGAAAAAGATTTATAAGCTGTCAGGTGATCATCCTTAATGGGAATACATAGGAGTGTGGGAAATCTCTAATTTACCACCTTGATTTGTGAGGGTGTGTACACTGGCATGGATACGTGTATAACCCAGGCAGCCTGCTACACCAGTTTCCAAGCTGGCTTGCTTCAGTGCATTCACACACATAAATCCTGTCACTGGGAATGTCCTTCCTGGCATCATTGCATGTCTCATTCAATCTCATGTCCCAGCTTAAATACTCAACTCTTTGGACCACTCTTGATTTTCCTAGATAAATGTAAAGTTTTCCTCCTCTGAACTCTCTGTCACCCTCCTGGGACCTCACTTATGGTACTTTTCATCTTGAATTAGTGGGAGTTGAAAAACAACCAGTCTTTCCTACTCTATTGTAAATGTAATATCTTAAGGCCAGGGAACATGTGTCATTCATATTTGTGTATCTGCCAGAGTTACCTTGCACCCTGATGTAAAGGAGCTTTGTTTGCAGTCTGCAATGAGGGACTGCTCATCGGGCCCCCAGTCTGCACAGCAAATCTTGATTCGAGGCATCCAGAAGAGTTGACTGGGGGTGTCTGGAGCTCATGAGAGAAAGAAGGCTGAATTGTGGTCCTAGAGAGGGAAGGTAAAGTCACGGAGCGAATGAGATCACCCCAGGAAACTGTGAGAACTAGTAAGAAGTGATGCAGCCCGAGGACTGAACCTTAGGCAAAGACATAAAGGGAGAAAAGTAAAAGAGGAGCCTCTGGGAAGGAATCACTGGGATTCAGGATAAAGTGAAGTCATAGGAGCCAGGAAGGAATAGTGAACAGTGGAAACATTCAGAGAGATAAAATAAGATGTTTTAAAAGTGTCCGTTGGATTGAATGACAGAGAGGACATGATGTTCTTTGCCATGATAGCTTCTGTGACGTGGTGGCTAAGGTGATCAGATGTCCTCCATTGCCTGGGACTGAGGGGGTTTCCAGGATGTGGGACTTGCAGTGCTAAAACCAAAAAAATTCTGGGCAAACTGTGATAAGTTGGTTACTGTAAGTGAGAAAAATAAAAATCAAACTCCAAGGCTGAAGAGCGAGTGTGAGGGAAGAAGCAGCAAATGAAGTGAAGAGCAGTTTTTGGTTCACAGCAAAATTGAGCAGAAAGTGCAGAGTTCCCATAGACCCCTGACCCTGCACACGCACAGCCTCCTGCCACTATCCACATCCCACACCAGAGTGGACATTTGTTCCAATCAGTGAACCTGCACTGACACATCACTATCACCCAAAATCCATAGTTTACATTAGGGTTCACTCTTGATGTTGTATGCTATATGAGTTTTGACAAAGTACAATGTAGTTTAGAATGTCAGTATGGGAGGAAATTATTAGGTGTAAACAGATTGGAAGGGAAAAGAGACACGGATGCATGAAACTGCATTTGCCTGTACTTTATATAAGGTTGAAAAAGTACCAGTTGTCCACATCAAAGAATAAAGGGCTGATGGAGATTTGGGAGGAAGTTAAACCCTGCCTCAAATTCAACTCCCGTGTAGATCTCTAAGGAAAGCCCTATTCCTTATGCTACCTAGATGAAGCTGAGATGCCAGAAACACACTGTAGCAAAAGAAATAAAATTCTCAAGGATATATGGATTCTGGACTAGGTCTATTACTCATGACTCATTTATTCCCTCAACAATGCCTCTCAAGAGGTCTTGGAAGACACTGTTTAAACACAACATTAAGATGAAATTTCTGTTTCTGGAAGGATGGTATGGAAAACTAGATGCTCTGTCTGGCTGTCTTACCAAAAACAATTTAACAGTCTGGATAAAATATTTTTTAAACAATTAAGTGCAAGCTGGAGCTGGGATGAAAACAGTGAGAGTTGAGAGTCCTAAACCAAAGTGAGTAAAAAGGAACAAACTGTTAATACACGCAACAGTATGGAGTAACTCAACACCATTGTGCTGAGTCAAGGAAGCCAGACAAAAGAGAATACATACTGTGTGACTGCATTTACATAAAATTCCTGAAACTGCAAACGAATCTGTAGTGGTAGGAACTAGGTAAGTGGTTTCATGGGAGTAGGAGTAGTTGGAGGAATTGTTACAAAGGAGCAGGGGGAAGCTTTTGGGGTGATGGAAATGTTCACTCTCTTGATTATAAGGATGGTTTCATGAATGTATATTGCCAAAATTGATCAAATATGTGCAGTTTATGGTACTTCAATTATACAGTAACAAAGATCCTAGTAAAAATACCCAGACTAGCTCAGGCGGAAAAAAAAGTGACAGTAGGAACTCAAACTTGAACATTGCTCTGAGTGTTTTTTACCCTGAGGGCATACACCAAACTCTACTGATCCTAAGCTTCCCTCTCACATCCTGTCAGGGCAAGGGGAAAGGAGAAAAAGCCTGAAGTGGAGAGTTTAATAGGAGAGCCCCTGTAGGAAACTGGGACCTCCACGTGCTGTACTTTTAATGTAAGGATGACCAAAACATAAGCCAGTCCCTCACTCCCTGCCCGCCCAGCAGATATGTTTATCTATAATTATTTTATCTTTTTTTTTTTGAGACAGAGTCTCACTCTGTCACCCAGGCTGGAGTGCAGTGGCACGATCTCTGCTCAGTTCAACCTCCGCTTCCTGAGTTCAAGCGATTCTCCTGCCTCAGCCTCAGCTGGGATTACAGGCACCTGTCAACCATGCCCAGTGATTTTTTTTTTTTTTTTTAGACAGATGCATTTGCATCATGTTGGCCTGACTAGTCCTGAACTCCTGACCTCAAGTGATTCACCTGCCTCGGCCTCCCAAAGTGCTGGGATTACAGGTGTGAGCCACCGTGGTGGGCCCCTATACTTATTTTATCTTGATAGCAAACACAAGGTTTCTAGATTAGTGATCAGACCAATTATTTACCTACAGCAGTAACATTAATGGTTCTCCATGCTCCACTTACCCCTTTGTGGTGATGTGATGAGGGCAGATATTCCCCTTGCATGTACAAAGGGAGTCAGTCCTTTTGGAGGGAAACCCAGAAATTATGAACCTCAGAGTTTATGAAGGAACTGCTGCCCTTTCCTCTGCAGAGAGGAAAAGAAACCATTGCTCTCTAATGTAAACCAATCCTCTATAGGAAGAGAAGGGGAAGGTCCCTAGGTGTCCACATCCTTTGAAGGTAAATAAATAATAGTTTTTGGGAAAATAAACCTTCAGATCTCTCTGGGGTAATAAACAATCTCGAAATTCTAAGGCTTGTTTACCATTCACTCATACTTGGCCAGGAATTTTTGCTCATGCACAAACAGGAAAATATTCACACTGTTTCTTGACAGAGGATACATGGGAACACTGCCTATCTCGAGCTTAAATACTTACTGGAGAAGTGAAATACTCAGTTGAGCATTAATAAACATAATATGGCCTCATGTAGACTGAATTCATATTATGTGGATTGTAATAATAAATTAAATTAGACACTTAATTGATTATTTAACAGCTGATTAGATATAGCTCAAAACAGACCTGAGAAATAAATCTAAAGAGATCAATCAGTATGCTGCAAAGAGAGACAAAAAGATGGAAAATATGAAAAAGTGGTTAATAGGTATGGGAAACAGAATGAAAAGATCTGTCATGAGTCTAAATGGAGTCTCAAAAGGAGAAAAGAGAGAGAATAGTGAAGAGGCAAATTTTTGAAAAGATAATGACTGCAGAATTGATGAAAGACTGTAACCCTCAAATTCAGACAGAACAATGAATTCTGAGCAGGTTAAATTAAAATAAATACATTCCTAGGTACATCATAGTGTATATTAAAAGCAGTAAGAGCGATTACTCTCAAAAGAGCACCTAGATCACTGACCAAGAAGTCATCTGATTTTTTAAAAATGGAGATGTAATTCATAGACCATTAAATTCACTCTTTTTAAGTGTACAATTTAGCTATTTAAGTATCTTCACAAGGGTGGAACCACCACCACTACCTAGTTCCAGAACATTTTCATTACCCCCAAAAGAAACTTGTACCATTTAAGCAATCATTCTGCATTCCACTCCCTTCCCCCAACCCCTGTCAGCCAATACTCTACTTTCTATTTCTATGGATTTACCTACTTTTGACATTTCATACAAAAAGACTCATATAATGTGGCCTTTCGTGCCTGCTTTCTTTCACTTAGCATAATGTTTTCAAGGTTCATTCATGTTGTAACATGTATCAGTCACTACTTCATTCCTTTTTGTGGCTGAGTAATATAATACTAATATTCTTAAACATTTTCTTTATTCCTTTATCAGTTGATAAACATTTGGGTTATTTCCATTTTTTGGCTATTATTAACTATACTGTTATGAACATTCATATATAAATTTTTATGTGAACATATGTTTTCAATTCTCCTAGAATATACCTAGAAGTGGAATTGCTGGGTCATGTGATAACTCTATGTTTGGTTTCTAATAAAGTGACAAACAGTTTTCCAAAAGTAGCTGCACCATTTTACATTCCCACCAGCAATGTACGAGGATTCTGGTCTCCCCACATGCTTGCCAATGCTTGTTTTTGTCCATGTTTTTGATGATAGCCATTGTAGTGGATGTGATGTGGTATTTCATTGTGGTCTTGATTTGCATTTCCCTAATGACTAATGATGTTGAGCATCTATTCATGTGCTTATTGGCCATTTATATGACTTCCTTGGAGAAATGTCCCTTCAAATCCTTTGCCCATTAAAAAAAATTGATTGTCTTTTTATTTTTGACTTATAAGAGTTCTTTGTATATTCTGCATTCTTGATCCTTATTAGATATACGATTTGTAAATATTTTCTCCCATTCTGTGGGTTGTCTTTCACTTTCTTAATAGTGCCCATTTAAAAAAAAATGAACCATTGAACACCAAATTCAAAAAATTTAAAAACTATTATAGTGTTATCCTGATTTGCTGGTTACCTCCTTTTAGCCTTCACTGCGTAAATTTGGCAAACCCAAATGTAAGCTTATCTTGGATGCCTGCCTTTCTCTGCCGTCTCTGACAGTTGCTTACCACTCTCCAGAAATGTATTTCCTGTGGAGTGGACATACCATAATGTTTGTAAATTCTGAGCTACTCATTTTTTCCTCAATATCAGATATTGCCTTGTGGAATACAGAATGACTGCCCCTAGACAACAACAATTTAAGGGTGGTCAGTAAGAGTAAGTAGCAATTCAAAGATATTTGCCTCATGCGTGGGCACATTTGTATGTAAGTGTGTGCATATACGTGCCTTGCAGATCCAGAGCTAATGGGATAGGTTGGTAAAATGATTGATGGTCTTCCCCAGGAGGATGATCAATATTAACGATATATAGTTGGTTTTCCTCAGATTTCTCATGCTTTTTTTTTTTCCAATTCACTTTACCGGGCAAGTAGGAGAGACATGGAGTTGATCCTCTCATTTCCCTTCAAACAGGTTGTGGAATTCACCTTGCATACCTCCTGTTTCCTCATACAGCCCCTCCTCATAATCCCTCTGCATCCCCACCCTATGGGTCACTGAGTTGCATTGATTCAGCTAACTCAGTATCTCCCACCTAACCATGTCTTCCTTCTGTTTCCATCCACACCCTCCTAGTTTAAGGCTTCATGGCTGGCAGCCTCCTAACTTACCTCCTTGTTGTAGTCCCTCGAATTCCACTCTGATCTCTGCACCACTGCCCTAGCATCCTTCTAAAAGCCTGTAGCTTGTCATTTATACTCTGCAAACCTAACAAGAGGGACCAGGTCTTCTCATCTTTAGAAATAAAACATAAATGAGCATGTCACTTTTTTGTTAAAAATCTTCTCTGGCTCCCCTCTACCTTTCGCCTGCTGTCTGAAGAACTCGGCATGGCATCCAAAGCCGCTTCCAGGTGCTGCCATCATCACACTTCCTGCCCGACTGCCCACCATTCTTTCCTCTCACATCCTGTCCTTTCTACACCACGGCTGCCCTGCACCACTCTGCCCCCTATCATTGAGGGCATCTCCATGTCTCTGGTGCAGTTCCAGTGCCAACTGTTCTGTGCAGACTGCCCTGGATGTTTGACCAGTATTATTCCTTCGCTCCCACTGTGCTTTGTCTGTATCTCCCAGACAACAGTTATCGCATGCCTCCTGTCTCCTTCCTGGAAGGCGGGGATTTTGTGAATTCATACATAACCTCTCAGGGCCTGGCTAATCATTGATGCTCAATAAACATTTGTTGAATTGAGCTACATTTTTATGTGCAAGCTTAATTTTAGAAAGAAAAACTTAGGGAGAAAAACCAGGAGAGGAGGTGGGTGTGGGTTTCATAGGATAACAGTCTCTTGATTCCCCAGAATTTCGAGACGTTTCAGATGCCACCAAGCTGAAACCCCTGCCTCATGCGGCCCTTGTTCCTGTCACTCTCTTTCTTCTCTTCTCTCAGTCTCCAGCTTGCCTGCTACTCCTCCTCCACGTGGCCAATGGTTGTGGTATCTGCCTGCTTCCGCTCTGGCTTGTCTGATGGTCCCACGAAGAGGCAGGAAGGCGAACTTTTCTGGGACTGTCTCCATGGGGACTTGGAATGTAATAGACAGTCTTCCTGCTGCAGGCAGGCAGGCAGGCAGGCAGGAGGGGCAGGAGAGGGAGGCAAGGTCTCAGGTCCCTTTCCTCTCTTGCCCTGGAGTGAAATGCATGCCCCATATTCTGGGAGGAGAGAATTCAGAGCAGGTGTTTCCTCCTCTGAGAGGCAAAACATTCCTCTAGCACTTCATCTTTTCTCTGCCATCTCTGACATTTGCTCACCACTCCCCAGAAATGTATTCCCTGTGGAGTAAAATCTAGGGTTCAGCTGAAGGACAGGAAGCAAAACCATAAAACCCTTACATATCAAACTGTCTGACCTGCTGATGTAATTCATTTGCAAGGACACTATAAGATTGTTATACTTAGATAGGGCTTGCGTTTGGCACCGGCTTTGGGGAATTGCTTTCTCTTTTCCTGCGCATAGCAAGGATCATCCCTGTCCTTATCCTGGGGTGTGGGACCTACCTTCCTTAACCTCTATTACCTAGTTTCCTGGCCACTTGGGGCTTCCTTCTTATAACTTCTTGTAATGACTGTATTCAAACTCACATAACTTTTCTGTATAGCTTTGAAAACAGATCTCCCCATCCATCCTTCCTGCCCCTTCATGCCTTTCCTAAGCTCTCCCCACCAAAACACACAATTTGAGGGCTAGCCCAGTGCATAGCATCTACTTACACAGTCCAGCATGGTATCTACTCGATCTTGTCAGACCCCTATTGACTTCAGTAGGGATGGCACTGTGTTCAAGAGGCTGAAGAGACCCAGAGCCAGTGAATGAGACATAGGGTTTATTGAAGGAACTTACACACAGGGAGATCTGGTGGCAGTGGGTTAGAGAGGAGAACTGCCACCACTTTTAACAAGTATGCAATTTATATAGCATTTTCACTTAGTATCCTCTCCCTAGCAACCTCCACCTGGTAACCTTCATTCAACCCAAAACAAAGGGCCTTGAGCCCCTGTATGAGCTGCATTCCACAGGATGGGCAGAGGGCATGTGTCGGTGGTGGTGGGGGTTTGGATGTTCCTCATAGATAAGGAATGAATCTCTGGGTTGGTCACTCCCGGATTCCTTATCTTGGAACTCTAAACACATTCTTCTTAGACCATAGGGTCATTCGCAGGGTATGCTTACATTAAGGTATTGCTGTCACTTATGTCTGCCATACACTAGTAATATGTTGCTACTTAAATGTAAATGAAGGAAAATTTTCCTAGCCAGAGCAATCAGACAAAAGAAAGAAATAAAGGGCATCCAAATCAGTAAAGAGGAAATTAAACTGTTGCTGTTGGCTGATGATATGATCATATACCAAGAAAACCCTAAAGATTCATCCAAAAAGCTCGTAGATCTGATAAATAAATTCAGGAAAGTTTCAGGTTACAAAATAAGTGTACACAAATCAATAACACTGCTATATACCAACAATGACCAAGGTGAGAATCAAACCAAAAACTCAACCCTTTTTACAACAGCTGCAAAATAATAATAATAATAATAATAATAATAATAAAATACTTAGGAATATACCTAACCAAGGAGGTGAAAGATCTCTACCATGAAACTACAAAACACTGCTGAAAGTAATCCTAGATGACAGAAACAAATGGAATCACATCTCATGCTCATGGATGGCTAGAATCAATATTGTGAAAATGACCATGCTGCCAAAAACAATCTACAGATTCAATGCAATTCCCACTAAAATACCATCATCATTCTTCACAGAACTAGAAAAAAAATCCTAAAATTCACATGAAAACAAAAAAGAGCCCACATAGCCAAAGCAAGACTAAACAATCAACAACAACCACAAAACAAATCTAGAAGCATCACATTACCTGACTTCAAACTATACTATAAGGCCATAGTCACCAAAACAGCATGGTACTGGAATAAAAATAGGCACATAGACCAATGGAACAGAATAAGGAACCCAGAAATAAACCCAAACACTTACAGCCAACTGATCTTTGACATAGCAAACAGAAACATTAAGTGGGGAAAGGACCACCTATTCAACAAATGGTGCTGGGATAACTGGCAAGCCACATGTAGAAGAATAAAACTGGATCCTCATCTCTCACCTTATACAAAAATCAACCTGAGATGGATCAAAGACTTAAACTTAAGACCTGAAACCATAAGAATTCTAGAAGAAAACATCAAAAAAACCCTTCCAGAAATTGGCTTAGGCAAAGACTTTATGACCAAGAACCCAAAAGCAAATGCAATGAAAACAAAGATAAATAGATGGGACCCAATTAAACTAAAAAGCTTCTGCATAGCAAAAGAGATAATCAGTAAACAGACAACCCACAGAGGGGGAGAAAATATTTGCAAACTATGCATCTGACAAAGGACTAATATCCAGAATCTACAATGAACTCAAACAAATCAGCAAGAAAAAAACAAATAATCCCATCAAAAAGTGGGCTAAGGACATGAACAGACAATTCTCAAAAGAAGATATACAAATGGCCAACAAACATATGAAATAATGCTCAACATCGCTAATTATCAGGGAAATGCAAATCAAAGCCACAATGTGATACCACCTTACTCCTGCAAAAATGGTCATAATCAAAAAATCAAAAAATAACAGATGTTAGTGTGAATGTGGTGAAAAGGAAACACTTTTACACTGTTGGTGGGAATGTAAACTAGTACAACCACTATGGAAAACAGTATGGAGATTTCTTAAAGAACTAAAAATAGAACTACCATTTGATCCAGCAATCCCACTACTGGGTATCTACACAGAGGAAAATAAGTCATATGAAAAACATGCTTGCACATACATATGTATAACAGCACAATTTGCAATTGCAAAAATATGGAACCAGCCTAAATGCCCATCAACCAATGAGTGGACAAAGAAAATGTGAGATATATATATATATATATATATATATATATATATATATATATATATATATATATATATATAAAACTCAGATATAAAAAGGAATGAAATAATGGCATTTGCAGGAATCTGTATAAAGTTGGAGACCATTATTTTAAGTGAAGTAACTCAGGAGTGGAAAGCCAAACATTTTATGTTCTCACTCATAAGTGGGAGCTAAGTTACGAGGGTGCAAAGGCATAAGAATTATACAATGGACTGTAGTGACTCAGAGTAAAGGATGGGAGAGGGGTGAGGGATAAAAGACTACACATTGGTTACAGTGTACACTGCTTGGGTGACAGGTGCACCAAAATCTCAGAAATTACTACTACAGAACTTGTCCATGTAACCAAAATGCATCTGTTCCCCAAAAACTATTGGAATTTTTTAAAAAGGAAAAAAAATGAAAAAAATTAAAATTAAAAATTTATACTAGTCACATCTTTAGAACTCAGGAGCCACATGTGGCTACCGGCCACATATTCATCATTATGGATTTATAACATTTTCATCATTGCAGAATATTCTGTTTGAATATAGTGTCACTATGAGGAGCATGTTTGTCTTTCTGGGACATGTTCATTGAATTTTATCTGAGAAAAATGATTTTTTTATTGAAGCTTTTATTATTCATCTATTGTTTCTTCAGATTATCATTTTCTTTCTTTTTTTTTACATTTTAATTTCCACAGATTATTGGGGAACAGGTGATGTTTGGTTACATGAGTAAGTTCTTTAGCGGTGATTTGTGAGATTTTGGTGCACCCATCACCCAAGCAATATACACTGTAAACAATTTGTAGTATGTTATCCCTTACCCCCACCCCACCATTTCCCCGAGTCCTTAAGGTCCATTGTGTCATTCTTATGCCTTTGCATCTTCATAGCTTACCTCCCACTTATGAGTGAGAACACACTATGTTTGGTTTTCCATTCCTGAGTTACTACTTCACTTAGAATAACAAACTCCAATTTCATCCAGGTTACTGAGAATGCAACTAATTCATTCCTTTTTATGGCTGAGTAGTATTCCATCATATATTATGCACCATGGTTTCTTTATCCACTCGTTGGCTGATGGGCATTTGGGTTGGTTCCACGTTTTTGCAATTGAGAATTGTGCTGCTATAAACGTGTGTGCAAGTATCTTTTTCTGATAATGACTTCTTTTCCCCTGAGTAGATACCCAGTAGTGGGATTGCTGGATCAAATGGTAGTTCTACTTTTAGTTCTTTAAGGAATCTCCACACTGTTTTCCATAGTTTACATTCTCATGAACCATGTGGAATTGTTCCCTGTTCACTGCATCCATGCCAACATCTATTATGTTTTGATTATGGCCATTCTTGGCATGAGTAAGGTGGTATCGCATTGTGGTTTTGATTTGTATTTCCCTGATAATCAGTGATGTTGAGCATTTTTTCATATGTTTGTTGGCCATTTGTATAACTTCTTTTGAGAATTGTCTAGTCATGTCCTTAGCCCACTTTTTAATGGTTTTTTTTCTTGGTAATATGTTTGAGTTCGTTGTAGATTCTGGATATTAGTCTTTTGTCAGATATATAGATTGTAAAAAAATTTTTTTCACTCTGTGGGTTTTCTGTATACTCTGCTGACTATCCCTTTTGCTGTGCAAAAGCTCTTTAGTTTAATTAACTCCCAGTTATTTATCCTTGTTTTTATTGCATTTGCATTTGGGTTCTTGGTCATGAAATCCTTGCCTACACCAAGGTTTACAAGGTTTTTTTTCAATGTTATCATCTAGAATTTTTATAGTTTCAGGACTTTAAGTCCTTGATTCATCTCAAGTTGATTTTTGTATAGGTGAGAGATGAGGATCCAGTTTCATTCTCCTACATCTGGCTTGCCAATTATCCCAGCACCATTTGTTGAATAGGGTTTCCTTTCCCCACTTTATGTTTCTGTTTGCTTTGTCGAAGATCAGTTGGCTGTAAGTGTTTGAGTTTATTTCTGGGTTCTCTATTCTTTTCCACTGGTCTATGTGCCTATTTCTATATCAGTACCATACTGTTTTGATGGCTATGGCCTTATAGTATAGTTTGAAGTCAGGTAATGTGATACCTCCAGATTTGTTCTTTTTTGTGTAGTCTTGCTTTGGCTATGCGGGCTCTTTTTTGGTTTTATATGAATTTCAGGATTGTTTTTTCCAGTTCTGTAAAGAGTGATGGTGGTATTTTGATGGGAATTGCATTGAATTTTTAGATTGCTTTTGGCAATATGGTCATTTTTACGATATTGATTCCACCCATCCACGAGCATGGGATGTGTTTCCATTTGTTTGTGTTGTCTATGATTTTTTCAGCAGTGTTTTCTAGTTTTTCTTGTAGAGGTATTTCACTTCCTTGGTTAGGTATATTCCTAAGCATTTTATTTTATTTTATTTTGCAGCTGTTGTAAAAGGGGTTGAGTTCTTGACTTGATTCTCAGCTTGGTTGCTGTTGGTGTATAGGAGAGCTACTGATTTGCGTACATTAATTTTGTGTCTGGAAACGTTACTGAATTCTTTTATCAGATCTAGGAGCTTTCTGGAGAAGTCTTTAGGGTTTTCTAGGTAAACCATCATATCATCAGCAAACAGCAACGGTTTAACTTCCTCTTTACCGATTTAGATGCCCTTTATTTCTTTCTCTTGTCTAATTGCTCTGGCTAGGACTTCCAGCACTATGTTGAAGAGAAGTGGGGAGAGTGGGCATTCTTGTCTTGTTCTGGTTCTCAGAGGGAATGCTTTCAACTTTTCCTCATTCAGTATTATGTTGGCTGTGGGTTTGTCATAGATGGCTTTTATTACATTGAGATATGTCCCTTGTATGCCGATTTTGCTAAGAGTTTTAATCATAAAGCAATGCTGGATTTTGTCAAATGCTTTTTCTGCATCTATTGAGATGATCATGTGATTTTTGTTTTTAATCCTTTTTATGTCGTGTACCACATTTATTGACTTGTGTATGTTAAACCGTTCCTGCATCCCTTGTGTATGACTTGTGTGAAACCCATGATCAAGTGGGTTTCATATTGACTTTTGTATGAAACCCACTTGACCATGGTGGATTATCTTTTAGATCTGTTGTTGGATTTGGTTAGCTAGTATTTTGTTAAGGATTTTTGCATCTATGTTCATCAGGGATATTGGTCTGTAGTTTTTTTTTTTTAATTATGTCCTTTTCTGGTTTTGGTATTAGGGTGACACTGGCTTCATAGAATGATTTAGGGAGGATTCCCTCTTTCTCTATCTTGTGGAATAGTGTCAATAGGATTGGTACCAATTCTTCTGAATATCTGATAGTATTCTGCTGTGAATCTGTCTGGTCCTGGACTTTTTTTTATTGGTAATTTTTTAAATTACCATTTCAATCTTGCTGCTTGTTATTGGTCTGTTCAGGGTATCTAATTCTTCCTGACTTAAGGTAGGAGGGTTGTATCTTTCAGGAATTTATCCATCTCCTCTAGGTTTTCTACTTTATACACGTAAAGGTGTTCATAGTAGCCTTGAATGATCTTTCATATTTCTGTGGTGTCAGTTGTAATATCTCCTGTTTTGTTTCTAATTGAGCTTATTTGGATTTTCTGTCTTCTTTTCTTGGTTAATCTTGCTAATGGTCTACCAATTTTATTTATCTTTTCAAAGAACCAGCTTTTTGTTTCATTTGTCTTTTGTTTTGTATTTTTTTTTTGTTTCAATTTCATTTAGTTCTGCTCTGATCTTGGTTATTTCCTTTCTTCTGCTGGGTTTGGGTTTGGTTTGTTCTTGTTTCTCTAGTTCCTTGTGGTGTGACCTTAGGTTGTCTGTTTGTGCTCTTTCAGACTTTTTGATATAGGCATTTAGGGCTGTGAACTTTCCTCTTAGCACTGCTTTTGCTGTATCCCAGAGGTTTTGATAGGTTGTGTCACTATTGTTGTTTAGTTCAAAGAATTTTTAAATTTTCATCTTGATTTCATTTTTGATCCAATGGTCATTCAGGAGCAGGTTATTTAATTTCCATGTATTTGCATGGTTTTGAAGGTTGCTTTTGGGGTTGACTTCCAGTTTTATTCCATTGTGCTCTGAGAGAGTGCCTGATATAATTTCAATTTTCTTAAATTTGTTGAGGCTCGTTTTGTGGCCTATCATATGGTTTATCTTGAAGAAAGTTCCATGCAGTGATGACTAGAATGTATATTCTGTGGTTGTTGGGTAGAATGTTCTGTAAATATCTGTTAAGTCCATTTGTTCCATGGTATAGTTTAAATCCATTGTTTCTTTGTTGACTTTCTGTCTTGATGACCTGTCTAGTGCTGTCAGTGGAGTATTGAATTCCCCCACTATTATCATATTGCTGTCCATTTCCTTTCTTAGGTCTATTAGTAATTGTTTTATAAATTTGGAAGCTCCAGTTTTAGGTGCATATGTATTTAAAATTGTGATATTTTCCTCTTGGACAAGGCCTTTTATCATTATATAATGTCCCTCTTTGTCTTTTTCAACTGCCGTTGTTTTAAAGTTTGTTTTGTCTGATATAAGAATAGCTACTTCTGTTAGCTTTTGGTGTCCATTTGCATGGAATGTCTTTTTCCACCCCTTTACCTTAAGCTTATGTGAGTCCTTACATGTTAGGGGAGTCTTTTGAACACAGCAGATACTTGGTTGGTGAATTCTTATCCATTCTGCAATTCTGTATCTTTTAAGTGGAGCATTTAGGCCATGTACATTCAACGTTAGTATTGAGATGTGAAGTACCATTCCATTCATCGTGCTATTTGTTGCCTTTATACCTTTTTTTTCAATTATATTTTTGTTTTATAGGTCCTATGAGATGTATGCTTTAAAGAGGTTCTGTTTGATGTGCTTCCAGGATTTATTTCAAATTTTAGAGCTCTTTTAGCAGTTTTTGTAATGCTGGCTTGGTAGTGGCAAATTCTGTCAGCATTTGTTTGTCTGAAAAAGACTGTATGTTTCCTTCATTTACAAAGCTTAGTTTCACTGGATACAAAATTCTTGGCTGATAATTGTTTTGTTTAAGGAGGCTGAAGGTAGGACCCCAATCCCTTCTAGCTTGTAGGGTTTCTGCTGAGAAATCTGCTGCTAATCTGATAGGTTTTCCTTTATAGGTTGCCTGGTGCTTCTGTCTCACAGCTCTTAAGATTCTTTTCTTTGTCTTAACTTTAGATAACCTGATGACAATGTGCCTAGGTGATTGTCTTTTTGCAATGAACTTCCCAGGTGTTCTTTGAGCTTCTTGTATTTGGATGTCTAGGTCTCTAGCAAGGATGGGGAAGTTTTCTTTGATTATTCCCCAAAATATGTTCTCCAAACTTTTAGATTTCTCTTCTTCCTCAGGAATGCTAATTATTCTTAGGTTTGGTCATTTAACATAATCTGAGACTTCTTGGAGGCATTGTTCGTATTTTCTCTCTCTCTTTTCTTTTTTAAATTTTACTTTAAGTTCTGGGATACATGTGCAGAACATGCAGGTTTGTCACATAGGTATACATGTGCCATGGTGGTTTGCTCCACCTATCAACCAATCATCTAGGTTTTAAGCCCCACATGCATTAGGTATTTGTCCTAACGCTCTCCCTCCCCTTGCCCCCCAACTCCCCAACAGGCCCCTGTGTGTGATGTTCCCCTCCCTGTGTCCATGTGTCTCATTGTTCATCTCCCACTTATGAGTGAGAACATGCAGTGTTTGGTTTTCTGTTCCTGTGTTAGTTTTCTGAGAATGATGGTTTCCTGCTTCATCCATGTCCCTGTAAAGGACATGAACTCATTCTTTTTTATGGCTGCATAGTATTCCATGGTGTATGTGTGCCACATTTTCTTTATCCAATCTACTATTGATGGGCATTTGGGTTGGTTCCAAGTCTTTGCTATTGTAAATAATGCTGCAATAAACATACATGTGCATATGTATTTATGGTAGAATGATTTATAATCCTTTGGGTATATACCCAGTAATGGGATTGCTGGGTCAAATGGTATTTCTGGTTCTAGATCCTTGAGGAATCACCACACTGTCTTCCACAATGGTTGAACTAGTTTACACTCCCACCAACAGTGTAAAAGCATTCCTATTTCTCCACATCCTCACCAGCATCTGTTGTTTCCTAACTTTTTAATGATTGCCATTCTTACTGGCATGAGATGGTATCTCACTGTGGTTTTGATTTGCATTTCTCTAATGACCAGTGATGATGACCTTTTTTTCATATGTTTGTTGGCCACATAAATGTCTTCTTTTCAGAAGTGTCTGTTCACATCCTTAGCACACTTTTTGAGGCAGTTTTTTTTTGTAAATTTGTTTAAGCTCCTTGTAGATTCTGGATGTTAGCCCTTTGTCAGATGGATAGATTGCAAACATGTTCTCCTATTCTGTAGGTTGCCTGCTCACTCTGATGATAGTTTCTTTTGCTTTGCAGAAGCTCTTTAGTTTAATTAGATTACATTTGTCAATTTTGGCTTTTGTTGCAATTGCTTTTGGTGTTTTAGTCATGAAGTTTTTGCCATGCCTATGTCCTGAATGGTATTGCCTAGGTTTTCTTCTAGGGTTTTTATGGTTTTAGGTTTTACATTTAAGTCTTTAATCCATCTCGAGTTAATTTTTGTATAAGGTGTAAGGAAGGAGTCCAGTTTCTGTTTTCTGCATATGGCTAGCCAGTTTTCCCAGCTTATTCTTTTTACTTTGTCTTTGTTGGCTTGGGTTAATTCGAAAACTTTGTCTTTGAGCTCTAAAGTTCTTTCTTCTGCTTGTTTGATTCTATTGCTGAGGCTTTCCAGGGCATTTTGCATTTCTATAAGTGCATCCATTGTTTCCTGAAGTTTTTATTGTTTTTTAATTATGCTATCTATTTCATTGAAAATTTCTCCCCTCATTTCTTGTATCTTTTTTTTTTTACTTCCTTAAATTGGGCTTCACCTTTCTCTGGTGCCTCCCTGATTAGCTTAATAACTAAGCTTCTGAATTCTTTTGCAGGTAAATCAGGGATTTCTTCTTGTTTTGAATCCATTGCTGGTGAGCTAGTGTGATTTCTTGGCGGTGTTAAAGAACCTTGTTTTGTTTTGTCATATTACCAGAGTTGTTTTTCTGTTTCCTTCTCATTTGGGTAGGCTCTGTCAGAGGGAAGATCTAGGGCTCAAGGCTGTTGTTCAGATTCTTTTGTCCCACAGGGCGTTCCTTTGATGTAGTACTCTCTCCCTTTTCCTCAGGATGTGGCTTCCTGAGAGCTGAGCTGTAGTGATTGTTATCTCTTCTGGATCTAGCTACCCAGCAAGTCTACCAGGCTTCGGGCTGGTACTTGGGGTTGTCTGCACAGTCTTGTGATGTGAACCATTTGTGGGTTTCTCAGCTGTGGATACCAGCACAGTATTTGGGGTGTCTCCTGCGTCCTGCAGGAGCAATCCGTTTCCTTCAGAGGGTCTGTGGGTTCTGTTAGCTTTCCTGATTTATTCCTGCAGTTGTTCTGGAGCAAAAGTTCATGATGCAAGACTCTATATGCTGCTCTGCCCATCCGAGTGGGAGGGGAAATCTAGTCCTGCCTGCCGTCTGCCATGATTTCCTCCTTCTGAAGCCAGAGTATCATTTTCTAAATTGGGACTTGGTTTCACCAGCATGGGTATACAAATGGAGGCAATTTAAGAGTAGCAATTATATGTACTGCCTAATTTGTACAATGTACCATGCCAGGTACTTTCTATATGCTACTTCTGATTCTCACAACAACCTTATGGGTTAGATTTATTTCTATTTACATATATGGAGACTGAAGCTCCAAGAGGTAAAAAGATCTCAAAACTATACACTAGTCAGAAGCTGGGATTCCAACCCATGTCTGTTGGGCTCCACAGTCTTTTCTACTATATGTCTCAGCGCCCCTCCAGCATGAAAGACCATTTTACGTGAAGACTTACCAAGCTTAAACATTTGGACTTGGAAGATTTAATATGCAATCACTGTTCTCAGAGATCTTTCAGTCTAGCTAGAAAGGCAAACAACTTCATTGCTACTGTCATCACTTTGCAAACATTTCTATAATGCTATAATTTACAAAGGGTGCTCTCATTCTTTTGGTATTTCAGGAAGTATTGTAGAGCTGGACTTACTGACAGAAATTGAAGTACATGCACCTGGATAACGGAGATACTTACGAAGGAGCAATCATTAACTGTGATTGTGTGGGAGATGCAGAGGAGATATCTCAGGAGTTGAATCTTGATGAATGAGGAGGATTTCTATAGGCAGAAGGGTGCTCTGGGCAGAAACAGCCACATTATGAATGGTAAACACCCATGCTGCAGGCTCATCGCCCTCTAATCCACCCCACTTCCTGCAGTCAGAGTGAGCTTTCTAAAACACAAGACTGTTGCTTCCTGGCTTAAAAGATTTTCGTGGTTCCATTACCCTGGGATATAGTCCCAACTCCCTGCGATGGTTTGGGAGGCTGCACAGTCTGGGTGAAATACTGTTCTCACATTTCCACCTCTTTCTTATTTCCCACCCTACAGTGATTTGTTTCCTTGAATATACCAACCCTTCTCTCACCTTGGGGCTTTTATTCAGACTTTTCTTGACTTGACTATCCTTCCTTTCACTGACCGCTTGCTTTTCTTGCTAATGCTTTTTTATTCCTTCAAGATTCAGTTAGTTGCCTCCTCGGTGGTCTGTGGATACCCCTTGCTTGCCTCTGTCATAACTGCCATCCACCTCATTGAGACAGCCTCTCCTATGTGACTCCCACATCACCCAGACAGTAAACAACTTGAGGGCAAGGACTGTGTCTTGTTCATTACATATAGAGCATTTAGCATATTGTGAATGATCAATAAATATCTGTTGAATGAATAAATGAAAATATTCCCATTTACTAAGGATGCTGACCTGCCCTTAGGGATATTTCAAGCTGGGTTTCATGGTGAATGCATAAGAAGGACTGTAGAGAAAGCAGTATATTAAAAATGCATGACTCAGGATATTACTACAAACCAATTTGTGTCTCCCATGTTGCTATACATTTATTTAATAGGACTAATTCTTCCCCTACCACTGGATTAAAAAAAATGTGCAGTCCCATGACTTTTCTAGTAATCCTTAAGTTATACAAACCATCTCAATTTACTAATTAGAAAATCAGCAGTCAAGTCTGAGCTTCCCTGATGACTTGCTAGCCTAGCCCCTCCTGTTTAATTCCCCGCTGTTACTCTCTATGATAAGTATCCATTACTTTTCACCTTGAGTATTGCAGTACCTCTTCACTGGCCTCCAAGTTTGTCTCTCTGATTTTCTAAAGGACAGCTGAAGTTCTTTCTGCAGAAATTTTCAGTGGCTCCCAATCACCTAAAGAGTCAAATCCAAATTCTTAACTTTACATTCAAGATTCTCCATGATCTGACTCCAGCCCTTTCTCCAGTTTTATCCTCCATCAACCTTATAAGTCTATGCTGCCATTAAATTTTCCAGTGTTCCCTGAACATGCCTTTGCTCATGCTCTTCTATCAGCCTGGATGCCTGACCCTCTTCTTTGCCTACCAAGACTGACTCCATCCTACAGGCTGTGGCTCAAACACTCTTCTCTGTGAGGTCTTCCCCAGCTCTTCAGTTAGAATTACTAAATCCTTTCTCAGTATTCCCATAGCTGCAGTAGGACTTTTAAAAAGCCCAGTGCTTTCCACCTCAATGAAACACATAATTATTAAATGCCCAATTGTAGGCAATGCATCAGCTGTTGGCTACTGTGATACAGGAGTTTTATGGGGGTTGGTTTAACAGGAATTTAAGATCTGTAGATTAGTGAACCATGAGGGCCTCTAGAAGAAATAGGAAGTAACTCCTTACCTCTTTATTGTGAGGTGGTGAGGGATATATTACAGAAATAAATAAGGATTCTTCCCAGCGTAGTCTCTTTAAAAAAGAAACATGGAAATGGCCAAATGTCTGTCAAAAACGAATGGATAAATTTGTTTTTCTGTAAAGTCATACAATCTACTTTACAGTAATGAAAATGGTTGATGCCACCTACACACATCAATATGGATGAGTCTCAAAAACACATTATTAAACAAAATAAAATTACTCACAGAAGAATACATCAATATGATTTCAGGTGTGATGTAAAGTTCAAAAATAGGCAAAAATATATCCTTTGTATACACATAGAAAGTACAAGTTGAAGAGAAAAAGGGAATGATGAACACAGGGTTCAGGATGGTGACCACCTGTGGGTGGAGAGGGGCAGTCCATGAGGTGGGGCAGAACTGATGAACTACAATGACACATCATCATCACCCAGAATCTACAGTTTAACTTAGGGGGTCACTCTTGGCATTGACATTCTATGGATTTTGATAAATGTATAATGACATGTATCCACCATTAGAGTATCATACGGAATAGTTTCACTGCCCTAAAAATCCTCTGTGCTCCATTTATTCATTTGACCCTCCCCCTCCTAACCCTGGCACCCACTGGCCTTTTTACTGTATTCAAGGTTTTGCCTTTTTCATAATGTCATCTAGTTGGAATCATACAGGATGTAGCCTTTTCAGACTGGCTTTGTTCACTTAGCAATATGCATTTAGAGTTCCTCCATGTCTTTTCCATCTTTGTAACTATTCTGAATCATCTGAAATGTGTCTTTTATAAGCAGCATTTTTTCCCTTCAGTCTAATGATCTATGTATTTCATTGAAATATTTATTATGTTTACATTTACTGCATTTGCAGATATGTTTAGGGTACAACTATCATTTTGCCACACCTTTCTACTTATACCCGTTCCATGTTCCTTTCTCCTCTCCTTTCTTGCCTTCTTTTGAGTTATTTATTTTTATTATTCAGTTCTTTCCTCTTTGTAAATAAGTTTCTTACACATTATTTTACTAATTTTAATGGTTAGTCTAGAGATTGCAACAAGCATTACTGACCTATTAATGTCTAATATAAATTAATATTTTTACCATTTCCTGTACGAAATAAGGACATTATTTTTTATGCTTTATTTTTTTAATATAACAGTCTTAAAACACATAGGCAAATGATTAAAAATTGAAGTACACATATTCTACTGAGGGTAAGCATTCAATACATTGGCTGATAATGGCAATAAATACTAAAATGTAAACATGAAAACGAGTAACTGCCCATGTAAAGGCAAGTTACCTGCTCACTCACTGTTAATCAAACTCTAGTTTTCTTCAAGTTATGCCCAAATTCTTTCCTAATAGAAAGCAGAAATGTATTAATTCATCAGATATTTAATTATATGCCCGCTGTGTTTTACATTGTTCTTGGCACTGCAGATACCAGTGTTAACGATATGGACATGATACAAACAATGTAAAGTAATTATGATGGTGCCTTGAGTTTCATAAGCACCAACAACAGTTATATTACCCTTATTACTGCTACTACACATACTTAGCCTGAAAGCCTTGAAACTTTGAAGCAGTTTAGCACCAAATTCCCTCAAGACAGCTTTTTCCACCTTTGAAGGTTTATCTCTGTAATAGTATGTTAGTCAGATTAAGTTGTTTAATTCTACAGGATCACAACCCCCAGAGTTTTAGTAGCTTTAAACGAGAATCTTTTTCTTGTTCATATACAGTCTTCTTTGACTCTGAGCTTCTTTTCAGTATGCCTGTCCTCCATATGCAGGCTCAGGACTTCAGGCATTTTGTACTTGTCACACTTTATGTCAAAGCTTGCTCCTACAATCACCACTGCAGAGGAAGTATAGCTGGAGAGTCTTCAATCACATTTTGTTGGCTAAAGCAAGTTATTTGGACCCTTCTAACATCAAGAGGGCTGGATAAGAGCAATTTTCCTATCAGTCTGGAAGGAACCATGCTACAGTTTGAATGTGTTCCCTAAAGTTCATGTTTTGGGAACAGAATCCCCCGTGCAACAGTGCTGGGAAGTAGGGCCTAGTAAGAAGTGATTGAGTCAGAAGGGTCTGCCCTCATGAATGGATTAATGTCATTATCTCATAAATGGGTTAGTTATTGAGAGACCAGGTTTGTTATAAAATAAAGTTCAGCCCCCCCCTTGCTTTCTGCCCTGTCTTCCTCTTCCATCTTCAGCCATGGGCTGGCACAGCATGAAGGCTGTCACAAGATGCTGGTGGTGCCATGCTCTTGGACTTCCCAACCTCCAAAACTGTGAGCCCAGTAAACTTCTATTGTTTATAAATTTCCCGGTCTCAGGTACTCTGTCATAGTAACACAAAACAGATTAAGACAAGTGGGTATCAAATACTGATGAACGATGGTGCAGCCATGGGTAATCTAATTAAGGTGCCCATTACAAAGTGCTCTCACATACCACCCCTACCTCCACTTAGGCTCTGAACCACCCTACAAGGAAATTATTGTTTAATTTATCCAGATGAGAGCGTACACCTTGCTCACCTAAAATCATTTTTACTATAAGAAGTAGTGAAATAATCAAATCCTATGCTTGACACTAGTAACATTTTATTGCACCTTTCATATCTCACATAAAGGAAGAATCATGAACATAATTTATGCTCTGCTTTAAAGCTCCCAAACATTAACATAATATGAGTCATACATCTTATACTTAGGAATGTTCATTAAAGAGCAGCCATCTGATTGCTCCACCACACATATTGTACACTTTATTATATAAAGGAACATTATTCGACTGCTTTATCAGTGCTTACACTCCTAATTTCTTCTTGTAAAAGTTTTAAAATGCTGAGAACTGCAACTTGCCTTAGTAATTTCCATTGTACTTTCTCTCCTAGTTGAACTAAACACTGGACAACAGCATGGTAGGATGAGTGACAGTCCCCCCTAAAAGTCCATGCCTTAATTCCAGATACCTATGAGTATGTTGCCTTATGTAGCAAAAGAAACTTTGTAGATATGAGCAGTTTAAGGATCTTTACTTGGGGTGTTTATACTCAATTATGTGAGTGGGCCCAAAGTAATCACAAGGGTGTTTGTAAAAGGGAGAGAAGAGAGTCACAGTCAGAAAAGGGAGGTAGAAGAACAGAGGCAGAGGTTGGAGCAGTGCTCTATGTAGATGTAGTAAAGGACCATGAGCCAAAGAATACAGGAGACCTCTAGAAGCTGGAAAAGTCAAGGAAATAGAGTCTCCTCTGGAGCCTCCAGAAAAAACGCATCCCAGCCAACACCTTGATTTTAGCCCCGTAAGACTCCACTTCAAACTTCAGACCTCCGGAACTGCTAGATAGTATATATTTATTGTTTTTGCCACCAACTTTGTGATAATTTAATATAGCAACAATAGAAACAAATACTTTAGGTAATCAGAAATGCAGCATCCTGGAGTTATGCCTCATCCACAGCTCTCCTCAAGAGATTGCTTAGTTCTTCTCCCCATACTGGTCTTCTTCAAATTTCATTATTGATTCCCTTGCATCATTATTAGTCCCTCCTCTCTATTTTTTTTACTACCTATTACAACACAGCTTGGGGATAAAAAGTATTTTTGATTCATGTTAGATATAATTGTAAGATGCTTCCTCTAATCCATTTTAAAGTAGATAGGGTGTAAATTTTACATAAAAGGAAGGAGAAAGAAAGAAAAGAAGTCACATGGGCTTGGGAATCAGAGTGGAGCTTGAATACAAGCACCACTGGGTATTAGCAGTGTGTACTTGAGTGTTATGGGATGAATGTTCGTGTTTCTCCAAAATTCACATGTTGAAGCCCTAATCCCTAATGTAGTGGTATTTGGAGATGTGGCATTTGGGAGGTTATTAGGGTTAGATTAAGTCATGACAGTAGGATCCTCATTATGTCTTTATAAAAAGTGAAGAAGACAGATCTCTCTCTCTACCATGTGAAAACAAAGCAAGGGAGCAGCCATCTGTAAATCAGGAAGAGGGCCCTCAGCAGATACCAAATCTACAGGCATCTTGATCTTGGACTTCCCAGCCTCCAGAGCTGTGAGAAATAAATGTGTGTTGTTTAAGCCACTCATTTTACGGTATTTTGTTATAGCAGTCCAAACTGACTAAGATGTTGAGCAAGTAGCTTAATCTCTCTATTCATTTTTTTAATACATAAACTTGAAAATAATGCTTTTGTTCTCAAAGGGCTGGTGTAAAAATTAGATGATGTATAGAGAAACAGCACTCATATAGAGAAAAGCTTAACATGTTGCTTGGTGTTATATGGTAAATTGTGTCCTCCAACCCTACAATTTATATGTTGAAGTCCTAACCGCTAGCATCTCAGAACATGACTGTATTTGGAGATAAGGTCTTTAAAGAAGCAATTAAGATCTCTGAATTAGGTTGGACCCTAATCCAATATGACTGGTATCCATATACGAAGGGGAGGTTATGACACAGAAATTCAGAGGGAAGATCACGTGAAGACATAGGGAAAAGAAACATCTACAAGCCAAGAAGAGAACCCTCAGAAGAGACCAACCCTGCCAACACCTTGATCTTGGGCTTCTAGCCTCCACAACTGTAAGAAAATAAATTTATGTTTTTTAAACCACCCAGTTGGTACATTGTTATGGTAGCACTAGTAAACCAGTACACCTGGAATCTGCTAGACAAGTACTAAAATAAAATGTAAACTATTAATTTTGATTATTTTGTCAGTAGCCTCCACTTCCACTGCATTACAACCATCTACTTCTGGGCTTGCCACTATTTGAAACCACTTCACCTGTGAAATTTTAAAGTAGGAGAATCCCTTTTTCTGATCACAAGATGTAACCCCTCTATCCCTTTTAAACTACTGGTCTTGTAGTCTGTCCTCTTTGAGAGAACTCAATCTCACCACAAGATGGGAGGATCTTGTGGTGTGTCAACAGTGTGTCAGCACTGGCCTGGATTCATCTCATTCCCTCCCCACCTTGGACCTAATGGCAAGGAAAGTTTGTATTTTCACCATTCATTCCATTTACTCTACCATTCTCCTTACCCTACCCCTCATAATTTGTCCCCTGCTCTGGAGATATAATTTGCTTTTTTTGATTCTATTCTCAAATTATTGTGTGAATGGCCAAGAAAATTTTACAGCCTTGTATCTTGGTGCCACATCTGCTTAATGAGTGTAGAGAATGCAACAAATGCTGTTTTAGGCTTGGCTTTCACAACCATCCTATGTGACAATTACTCTCATTTTATAGTTAAGAATAATCTCTACTGCTTAATGAGTACAATAACTCTTCAACATTATCAATAGGTTCTTGGAAACTTCAACTTTAAGCAAAACAACATACAGTAAGTTCTCGAATAATGTTGTTTCTTTCAATGTCTATATAAAGTCGATTACTTGTGCAATTTGGTGCCCTATGTTAGGATCAACATATCTGTGATTCTCTTAATGGTTCCCGCCCTTGTTATACAATGGTTATAAGATGGCTGCTGAAGCATCCATGTTCATGGTAATAAGAGAAAACTTTCGCCTAACACTATCTATTTCATGGTCTCACTTCCTTTAGTCTACTTTTTTTTTTTTTTTTGAGATGGAGTCTTGCTCTGTCACTCAGGCTGGAGTGCAGTGGCATGATCTCAGCTCACTGCAACCTCCACCTCCTGGGTTCTAGTGATTCTCCTGCCTCAGCCTCCCAAGTAGCTGGGATTACAGGTGCATGCCACTACGCCAGACTAATTTTTATATTTTTAGTAGAGAGGTGGTTTCTCCATGATGGCCAGGCTGGTCTCGAACTCCTTACCTCAAGTGATCCACCCACCTTGGCCTCCCAAAGTGCTTGGATTACAGGCGTGAGCCACCGCACCCAGCCCTCCTTAGTCTACTCTTAAATGCTGGGGGTTTCCTCTGGCTCTATCCTTGGTTATTTTCTGTTCTTGCCACACACACACATACACACACTCCATGTATGATCTCATCCCATGGCTTGTATGACCAGCCACACCATGCTAATGATTAGGCAGTCTCTTTCTCTGGCTGTATCCTCTTCCCTGAGCTCCAGCTCTTAATCTCTGCTTGAATATTCATGGGGCCATTCAGAGGGAACATGATTAAAACAAGATTCTTTCTCTTTCCCTTAAGACACGTGTCCTCCTCTCATACTCTTAATTAATGACATTGTCATCGTCTCATCCTCCTATGCTAGACCCTCCCAAGGTCTCTCTTCAGAAACCTCACTCTGCCTCCCCTTTACCCTCACCAATGTCTAACAGGTCATCAAATCCTGTCAGGTCTCCCTTAGATAGCGAGGTTCTTCTGCCTTCTCCCCACTGCTCTACTTGAGGTCAGGTCCTTATCAGCTTGTCTCTCCCCGGAAGCCTTCTCTCCCCTCCACTTGGGGGAGAGATGCTCTGCGGGGGCAGTGCCAGCAGAGTGGCCAGGTGTGAAGCTGGAGCCTGAGAGCCCAAGCTCTTATCCTGGTGTGCCACACGACCTTGGGCAAGTTGTTTAACCTCTTGTGCCTGAGTTTTCTCATCTGAGAAATGGGGATAATAATATTACCTGCTTCTTTGGGCTATTATTGTGAAGAATAAATGAATTAATGCATCCAGCGTATTTTGAAGAGTGCCTGGCTCAAATCCTGTGTTACCGTGATTGCCATTGAAAACCAGGCATGTTTACAAAGTGCTTAGCCTAGTGCTGAGGTTTTAGTGAGTACTCAGCAGAGGTTAATATTATTATTAATATTTTTATCTGTGCCCTTTCTTCTACCTCTACATTTAAGATCCTTTTTAAATGCTTCCCACTGTATTTTATAATTTATCTCTTAACATCTGTCTCCCTCACTAGACTGTGTACTTCCCCCAGGCAGAACACAGACCAGGTCTTAGCCATTGCTATATGCACAGCATTTAGCACATTTGTTAGATGAATAAGTAGGAATAGTAACCAAGGCTTAGCTCCTGATGGGTGTAGGCACTCTTGATGGTTAATAAGCAAACTCCTTTTAATCTAATTCTGCCTTACTCTCAGGCCTCAAAGCTGATGTTCCTCCTCTGTGTTTTCATGGCACACTGTGCCTAATTTCTTTTATTGTAAAATGATTGCACTTTAAAGTGATTATCTGTAACTTGTTGCCTCCCTTAATAGATTGTCAATTTCTACAGGGCAGGAAGAATGTCTTATTCAGCACTATATGCCCAGTGCACAGCACAGTAAGTGACCTGTGATACTCAATTTATATCTGTTGAATAAATGCATGCATGAATTAATTCTTTCAATGCTCTGAGATAGGAATTAATATTATTGTTCTTTTAACACTGGAGGAAATCCAGAATTAATGAGATAAAATACATTCCCCAAAGCACAGGAAGACAGGTTGAAGACATATGAAATATGGATATTGAATTTGTAAGCATATACATGTAGCTGCATGTGACAGAGTCCCAAAGTAACAGTGGCTTAAACAAGGTAGACATTGAGCAGGGCACAGTGGCTCAAGTCTGTAATCCCAGCACTTTTGGAGGCCGAGGTGGGAGGATCACTTAAGCCCAGGGGTTCAAGACTGGTCTGGGCAACATGGCGAAGCCCCATCACTATAAAAAATAAAAAATTAGCCAGGCATGGTGGTGCAAGCCTGTAGTCCCAGCTACTTGGGAGGCTGATGTGGGAGGATCGCTTGAGCCTGGGAGGTGGTGGTTGCAGTGAGCTGAGATCACACCACTGCACTCCAGCTTGGGTGACAGACAGAGAGCCTGTCTCAAAAAAACAAAAAACAAACAAACAAACAAAAAACAAATAACAAAAAACAAGGTAGACATTTACCTCTCATGTAAAAGTCTGAGCTGGAATGGCAGCTCTGCTCCACAAAATCAGCAGCGACCCTGCTACTTGCTCTTCTGTGGCTTTGCCATTCCTGTGGTGCTGTCCTGTTTGCATGGTCACCCCATGGCTGCAGTTCAGGCAGTGGGGAAGAAGAATGAGGAAGAGGCAAGCATGCCTCTCTCCTTGCAGAACACAATTTCTGGAACTTAGAAAGTTCACCCTCACTTCTGCACACATGGCCACACTTAACTATAAGGGTGGCTGGGAACTGTCATCTTTATATTGGACAGTCATGGGCCCAGCTTCAAATTCCATTACTTTGAAGAAGGAGAGAAATAATATCGGTAACAAGTGGTCTCTGCTATGGATATTAATGCTCCCCCTTTTCTAGGTAGAGAGGGGAGGATGGAAAGGAGAGGGAAGGGTATTATCGTTGTTTTTCTTTTTTAAAATAGCTCAACCCTTTTTCAACATGTCAATCACCATTTAAAAAAGGGGAGGGAAGGTTACTGCTGTAGATTAAAAGAAACTTAAGAACTAAACGACCAAATGTAGTCCCGTTTTTAATATCCTGATTTGAATAAAATGAACGTAAAGAAGACAATTGGAGAATTTGAAAATAATAGCATTTCAAATGTGATAACCCACTGAATTATATCATACTTTGAATGAGATAGTTTGGCTATTTCTTTTTAGAAATGCATATTTAAGTATGCAGGGACAAAATGACATGATATCTGGGCTTTGCTTTAAAATATTTCAGCAAGGCTGGGCGCTGTGGCTCACGCCTGTAATCCCAGCACTTCGGGAGGCCGAGGCGGGCGGATCATGAGGTCAGGAGATTGAGACCATCATGGCTAACACGTGAAACCCCGTCTGTACTAAAAGAAAATACGAAAAATTAGCCGGGCGTGGTGGCACATGCCTGTAGTCCCAGCTACTCGGGAGGCTGAGGCAGGAGAATCGCTTGAAACCTCCGCAGGTTTCACTGAGCCGAGATCGCGCCACTGCACTCCAGCCTGGCGACAGAGCGAGGCTCCGTTTCAATAAAATAAAATAAAATATTTCAGCAAGAGAAGGGAGTGGGGATAGACAAAACAATGACATAATTATTGAATTACCTTACTTTGAGGTATATTAAAAATATTTCACAGTAAGTTTTTTTTTTTAAACTAGCTCGGCCTTGTTAATGGAGAGATTTCAGTCGAAAGATAGAGGTAATAAATCAAGGCTTTTTCTCTAAAGCTCCAGGTCCTTGCCGAGCTCAGGGAATGGAGGTAAGAATCAATATCTGTGTCCTTATGACTAAGCCTCTCACCAAAGGCTCCCCTAGGGGCTTGGTTTCTTCTTTTAGATTACAACAGCACTGACATTTTAGAAAAGAAAAATAGCCCCACAAAATACTTAACATGCTGGACTTGTTGCTGGCACACGCCCGGAGAGAATGGAGGAAACGATGGTTGCAGGCTGTGTCTCTCTAGAAGATAGTCTCTCCTTTTTTCTTTAGAATGTGAAAATCCTCTAAAACCCAGAAGAAAAATAATACTATCTGCAAAATTTGACCCACAGCAGGTCATGGCTGCTTTTTCTTCTTAAAGGAATAGCTAAATGTAATCGATGTGTATTTGTTTCTGGGGCTGCTCTGTGCTATTTCACAATCAGCCAGGGTACAAGGGTAACATTTGCTGCCCCTCCATCTGTTTTCTTGTAGCTAAGACCAGGGCTTGGAAGTTTCAGGGCAAGCACAGCCATGAGGGAAACAATTTCCATGCTGAACAGATTACCTGTAAGTGCCTCTCAGCCTCAGCAGCAGGGCTGATTTTATTCCTCCTGATTACAGTGTTTTGGCTTTTAGAGGAAATTAGAACCAGGAAGTACTATATTCTCTGTGAAAATGATAAAGGCAGTTTTTTCTGCCTGTGGCGCTAGAAATATAATATGGCAAAATGCTTATGATGAATGAAATGAATGCGGTTGCTCATGCATAGAAACCCATATGCCCATGTAAAATCAGCGATGTGTATGCATATTAAGACATTACATTTATTTTGACAAACACTTTTTAAAAAAATTTTATTTACCTTTTAAGTTCCGGGGTACTTGTGCAGGTTTGTTACATAGGTGAACTTGTGTCATGGGGGTTTGTTGTACAGATTATTTCATCACACAGGTATTAAGCCTAGTATCCACTAGTTATTTTCCTGATCCTCTCCCTCCTCCTACCCTCTTCCCTCCGTTAGGCTCCAGTGTGTGTTATTCCCCTCTATGTGTCCATGTGTTCTCATCATTCAGCTCCCACTTATAAGTGAGAACATGCTGGTATTTGGTTTTCTGTTACTGCATTAGTTTGCTAAGGACAATGGCCTCTAGCTCCATCCATGTCCCCGCAAAGGACATGATCTCGTTCTGTTTTATGGCTGCATAGTATATTCCATGGTGTATACGTACCACATTTTCTTTATCCAGTCTACCATTAATGGGCATTTAGGTTGATTCCATGTCTTTCCTACTGTGAATAGTGCTGCAGTGAACATACATGTGTGTGTGTCTTTATAATAGAACAATTTATATTCCTTTTGGTATATACCCAATAATGAAATTGCTGGGTTGAATGATATTTCTGCTTCTATGTCTTTGAGGAATCACCATGCTGTCTTCCACAATGGTTGAACTAATTTACATTCTCACCAACAGCGTATAAGCATTCCTTTTTCTCTGCAACCTCACTAGCATCTGTTATGTTTTGACTTTTTAATAATAGCCATTCTGGCTAGTGTGAGATAGTATCGCATTGTAGTTATGATTTGCATTTCTCTAATGATCAGTGATGTTGAGTATGCTTATTGGCTGCATAGGTGTCTTCTTTTGAAAAGTGTCTGTTCATATCTTTTGCCCACTTTTTAATGGGGTTGGACAAACACTTCTTGAATACTAATTTACTCTGAGTGTTGCCTGAAATACTGAGGAAGAGAACCTGATTCTTATTCTCAGGGAGCTGAACATGTGCTCTCAGTTCTTATTCTTCAAAGGTCAGTGCCACAGAATATCAGAAAATTCAAGTTTACCTTTTCCCTGAGGGACACTCTGTGCCTCCCCCATCCAAGTCTTTATTGCCATATATAACATCCCTTACTGGTAAGTGCATTGACAGGCGGTTCTGGCCAAGGTGAAAGAATCATCTGGAAGAAGATTGCCCCAAGTGTCTTTGACAGAAGGCCAGGCCTGACAGCTGCTTCTTGAAGAAAGTGTTTGGTTGATCTAATACATACTATTCCCTTCTCTTTGAGATCCACATGGCTTACTAGCACTTCCATGTCATTCAGATTTTCTACAATAAAGAAAAACATTCAACCTAGTGTTTCCCAGACTTATTTGACCTCAGAAGCCTTGCCCAAATAACTCTTTTATTTGTGTTTCATGGAACATCCTTTGGGAAATGTCAATCCAGAGGCATCTTGAACCATTGGAATTTTTGGCTCTGGTCTGAATTAAACAGACTAGGAATGTGCCCAAATAGGAACTACTTTTGTCACCTTCTTTGATTTTTGACTTGCTTAAGGCTAAAATCTAAGAGACTGAAAAGCTTATAAGATCTTTTTAATGAGTATCTTATTTAGCTTTATCCAAGTTAAAAATCCATGCTTAACTTACCTAAAGCTCTGTTTCAAAGTGCATTGAATGTTAGAGTTGAGAAACTTAAGGCAGGACCATTCACTGTATTGCATATTTCCTTGGGCAGCCTGTGAGGTGGTTTCCAGGCATGTATTCATAATGTGAACAATGTTCCCTGGCTTTGTGTGACACAGACAACCTGAAGATTTCCTATACATCAGAAGGCTGTGCCCATGAGTGAAAGGAAGCTGATTAATTTACCTTTGAATCGCTATTGTGTAATACAGTGTCTATGGCATAGTAGGAACTTGATAAATGAATGAATAGATTAAGGGATAGTCTAGCTTCAGGTATCATGCTCATTCATTTTTTTCTTCAGGGAAACCAAGAGGTTGATGGGGTTCAGGACACACTGAACCACAGAATATGGTACTTTGGCATATTGAATATTTTAAGCTGAAGGAATTTGAGAAACAGCAGGTGCAGGAAGAACTCTCTGACCTTCCCCTGAAGCGGCCGTAAGAGCCTCATGTGGGAGATGCCCTTTCATGACTTGGAGGAAAGGAGCCTTCTTATCTCTGAAGACAGAGGGATACTGAGAGGAATCTGAATGAACAGGCCCTGCCAAGTTTGCCCCAGTTTACTATACGTAGCTCATACCTTTGTCCTATCACATTCTTCCATGACTGTCCTCTCCATCAAACCTAGAATGTCAATGTTCAGTTTTAAGCTGTTAAAAGAAAATCTTCAGACAAATTTAACAGAGTTTAATTGAGCAACTAGTTAAAAACTAGTTTTAAAATTGTTGGTAAAATAGGCCAGGCACAGTGGCTCATGCCCGTAATCCCAGTACTTTGGGAGGCCGAGGTGGGTGGATCAGTTGAGGTCAGGATTTCAAGACCGGCCTGGCCAACATGGTGAAACCCCGTCTCTACTTAAAAAAAAAAAAAATACAAAAAATTAGCCAGGCGTGGTGTTGCACACTTGTAATCCCAGCTACTAGGGAGGCTGAGGGAGGAGAATCACTTGAACCTGAGGGTTGCGGTGAGCCGAGATTGCGCCACTGCACTCCAACCTGGGTGACAGAATGAGACTCTGTCTCAAAAAAAAAAAAAAAGGTAACATAAAATAGGATATATGCATGGAGAAACCTTTAGGCCGAACTTAACATATGTAAGGAGGTAGTTTTGAGCTAAACTTGATATAACAATTTCCCCATTGTAGACATTGATGTCACTCTGTCACCATCACAAATGGACTTATATGGTCTCAACTCCCTCTGGGTAATAACAGAACAGTGGGTTTTGTAAGGTGGGAACAAGGAAACAGAACAATAGAAAAAACTAGTTAACATCAGGCTACTTCAGGTTACTTTTTTATAAGAGAGCAGAAAAAAACTTCCTTATTATGTTGAAATCTTCTGTTTTCAGAGAAAACAAAACTAGTCTGTTTTAGGATCTATCTGCTTTCTTAAAATTTCGATTTGATTATATGGCATTTAGCAAGAGTGACTCCATTTTGTTTAGGTCTGCTTTGTTAGGGCCTAATGCATGAACTCAATCCAAAAAAATGGCCCGCCATAATTTTGTTTAACAATTCCCCCCTTTTGGTCAGGTTCTCACCTAGATGTGGGTGTGACAGACTTAGGGCTTTAGCACTACTCTCAGTTACCATCATTTTGAGTTTCCAGTCAACATGTCATTTATAGGTTACAGGGTCCATCCACAAGATCATGTATTTCTTTGAGTTTTTGCTGTTCCAGTCAAAAGAGACTATTTGGTATTCTATGGATGGCTGCATGGATACATTTCAAACTTTTGAGAGAATACAGCATATCAGGGAGACTACCATTATGACTATCAGGAGGATAATAACAAGAGTTTGGAGTATGCTCCTTAACCAGGGTCTCCATGAACCAAACCAACTAAAGTCAAATAGATCAAAGAATGAGCCAGATAAAAAGTTTACTTGTTTTAATCAAGCAGCTTGTTTGTTAATCTCCTATACTTGTTTTAATCAAGCAACTTATTTGTTAATTTCCTATAACTGAGTCTGCATAATACCTGATATATTACTCCTCCATATACAACAGAAGTGTTGGCAACTACACAGATATTTCTCTGTTTGGCCAGTAGACAATCTAGAGCAATTTTATTATCTACTACAACTTTAGCAAGAGAATTTAAAGAAATCTGTTGTGCAACCATAGCCTTTGCAGTAGAATCTGCTCTACAGCATATTATGAGGGATAAATTTCTAACCATTGCCTCATTTATATTTATTCCAAGCCACGGCAAAAGGGATCAAAAAATGATGCCCACTCAGAAGGACGAAGGTCTCCTGGAAATGTTCTCTTTAACTTATTACATAGGTTAAGAGGAGTGGACAAATATTCTGTCTAGCTATGAAACAACAAAAATACCATTCAAATTCCTAGCCCACATTGGTCCTTCATCTACCATCCATCAAGACATAAAGTTGCCCATGTATAAGGTTGACTCTCAAGTCCTCCACAAATAAAAGTGTACCCCATGGGCATACACAAGGTCCCCTTTTCAGTTCAGTTGCTCATAGGGGCAGAAGAAAGGAAAAATTAAGAGAGGTAAGAGTTTGATGATGGCAGAGAAATCTTGATCTGGGAAAGCTGGCCATATCTAAGATGCCATTGCTTCTGGGGAGAAATGATTTGTTTTACTGTAAGATTTCCAATGTGTTTACAGTTTCAAGAGTCTGGAGGGGTCCTTCTAAGTTGTGAGATTACAGACCCAAGGTTTGAGGTCCTGAAGTTTTGCTGCAGTGTGGGTGGCAAGGGTGGTCGTTTTCTCATGTCATTTCCAGATGACCCAATTTCTGGATTCTAGATTGTGAAAGATTTGTCCATGGTCAGTGGATGATGAAAAACTTCCTCTACCGGGTGAAAATACACTTTGGCATAATACATTAAAGCCATGTAGCATTTAGTTGTAACAGAGGTTAGGAGAATGGGAGATATATGAGGTTCTATTATTAGGAGCAGAGGCCTTCCAGTGACTCTTTCATAAGTGGTCAACTTATCTTTTCCACTGCAGGTAGATCTGGTTGTCATCAATCTGCAATGCCTTTGAACAAGGCAATCCAGTTGATTTAGTTAGCTCTGCCGAATTTTATTGTATCTGTAATACCTCATTTAACTGTTTAACAACTTGTTCAATGAAACAAGTACCTCAATCACTGGAGATTTCTCCCGGAATGCTTCATAAAGAAAACATTTCCTAATAACTTTTTAGCTACTGTTTAGCATTGGCCTTCCTGCATGGGAAAGCTTCTATACAATTAGAAAACATGCATCAAAAATGGCAATTGAATGAAATTCCTCTATAAATGTTCAAATGGACCATCATGTAGCAGAAAGGTACCTGAAGTTTTGATTGTGTGTCTTCTCAGGATTATGGGTTTGTCAAACCAGACATTGGTCATAAACCATTTTAGCTATTTAAAACAGTCATCACATCAATTTTTAAAAATATAATTTGGATCATTTTATCTCTTTCATGATGAGCCATAGAGTACAGAACTTTTAATAATGGAAGTTTTAAGAACTCAGGAAGGACCAGGTGGTCATGCAGGCTGTCCCTGAGTCCATACTCAACATTGGATTTATATCCTCTTAAATACCAATTTTCTTTCTCCAATTCAGGTGCATAGCACTCTTCATTAGATGGGTTATCATAGGTAATTTGACTTGGACCACAAAGTTCATTCAAATTGCATATCAAAACAATTTCAGTACCAGCTAATTTAGCATGAAAATCTGGCAAAGTATTTTCTTGGTGCTCAATTAATTCTTTTCCTGCTTGAGTTAGGAGTTTTACAAACCAATTGTTAGAGTTTGAGGATTCTTACCCAGTTTGAGTGATAAAATCCTACAGTTATCAGAAACCTGTAGTCAAGAGTGCTTGTCAGGGTCCTTTGTAGATTTTTCATAAAACTCCTTGAAGACACACACTTTAGAATTTTACTTACTTACAAAGAGCTTTCAGAAAATGCATCAGAATTAAGGAATTAACTGTGGAAATAAGACTTAAGACAGTATAGTTAAAAACACAATTGACAAGGAACTTGCTTATTTCTATGGCCAACAATAATTTAACATAATAACCATAATTATGACTGATAACGTATACCATGTGTTTTTTGTTTGTTTGTTTGTTTATTTTAGAGAGAGAGAGAGAGAGAGAGAGAGAGATGCGGTCTTGCTATGTTGCCCAGGTTAGCCTCAAAACTCCTGGCCTCAAATGATCCTGTCACCTTGGCATCCCAAAGTATAATAAAACATTTACATAAATATAACTGAAATGTTAAACATCATTTCTTATTTTATGTTAAACATCATTTCTTATTTTACAATGCTTCCCATATAATTTGACATATTAAATAAGCTGGTTTTGGTTTAGGGCTGCTTTTGGGGCCCTTTGGAACACCCCAAAGTTAGTTTAAGGTAAAAAAAGACAATTTTAAAGTTTGAAACATGATTTTGGGAAGCCTATCAAGAATGTCAAGGGTTTAGAACAATCAAAATAGGATTACAGGTCACTAGAGTAAAGTAATAGTCATTCATTTAGCCAAAGTTATAATTAAAAGGTTTTTAAGAAGCAAACATTTTTACTCTTTAAGAGGAAACTCAGTTTTCCAATCAAAAGATCTAAGAAAGACAATATGAGAATCTGTCTCTCCTTCTCTCCTTTTTTTATTTTTATTTTTGCAGTTTGCTTAAAAGGTGAACAAAAATCTTTTACTGTCATGTTAATACCACACAAAAATCTTGTTCAAAAGAGAAAACCAAATTTTACTTTTGTATTAGTGTATTATCAATACCAAAGCTAATTTAAATAATACATTATAAAATTCATTCTATCTTAGTCTACTTTTGACCACACAAGATTTCCATAAACTTTTAATAACCTCTTACAATTCTTTTGTATTCTTTCTTTTCATACCTTTCTATGTTCATTTAGTTTTATCTATATAATTTTTATTCTTTCAATAGGAAGCAACCTTTAAATAACTTCTAAACTAGACAAATTTTTTTCCCAAATGTATATTTTTATGCCTTTATAACTTTCATAATCAAAAACATATCTCGCTTTTCTTATATACCTTGCATACAGAATTATTTCTTTTAGTTTAGTAGTTTTAATTACATGTGTTAATTTGAATTTTAACTCTTAGTAACCCCAGTTTCTAGTGACAAGCTAGGAGGTAATTTTGAACTGTTTAATATGACTATTTGTAGATGAAAATCATTTAATAATTCTTTAGAAAGATGTTTCCCCAATTTTTTCATTATTAATAGATCTAAATATATTTATCTTTTCTGTAGCATTTAAAAATAAGATGTCAAAGTATATAAATGTAAACTTACATTTAATAAATAATGTTTCACTATTTTAGGTTACTTAGAAATTACTCAGACATCTTATGATTATCTGTTACTTAATTTAACATGACTTTAAGATAAATTACTGAAAAGAATTTTGAAACTATGACACAGTTACCATCCCTAATATCCTCCCCTGTTGGCCTGCCACATGGCACCTAGGATTGCTGCGAAGGACAGGGCTCATCTGGATCCTAAATTTACACACCACATATAGAGCACCAGACAGAGGACAGAACTGTGTAGAGGACGCCTGGAGGATTTGACTCCTCTCTGCATGGACAGGAGGCATAGCTGTGTCAGGGAGGATGGAACCATATCGGGTTTGGCTCTCCCGTGCCCAGGTGCTGTGGCGACACATATGAACCCAGGCTTCACCACGGCTGTCTAGACCCCAGAATTGAATTAGAGGACACCCAGGATTTTACTGGGACTATCTAGGATCCAGAAGGCATGAATCATTTTTCTGTTTCTGCACTCCCACCCTGCAGCTTTCCAGGAGGCACAGACTAGGTCCATATCTCTCTGTGGCTCTGACACATTGAGCTCCTTTTGTTCTAGGAGCCATAGACCTCTCTGCCCTCCTCTTCTTCCACCCAGCCTGGGCTGTCTCTTTGTGAACCGGAGGAGAGCCTTCTCCCTTCGTATTCTCTAGGACAAATTGGCTATCCTGGGGAGATTTTAGGGTGATTCTGGCTTCAGTCCTGCCAAATTCTTCCCCAGAGGCAACTAGCACATACCTACTGTAATGTCAAGATATAGAGAAGTTATATGTGATAGATTAAGACATCAAAATTGCACCCCAGTTGCACAAGAATTGAGGTATGAGCAAAAAGAGAATGTCCTTTATTTTAAAAAACTTAACACACAACAACAAAAAAGCAGCTGCTGTCTCCTCTCTCACATGGAAGTAAACTCTGCTGGCCGCAGTCACTCTGTGGTGATACTGCCATTGGATGCGTAGCATGAATAACTGGCTCATTCAGCATTTCTTCCCCACCACTTCATTTCTTTATCCTCATGAGGGTCATTTTCCCTCTTGTTGCTTTTTTTTTTTTTCCTGCCATTCATTGCTTTTGAACCAGTTTGCTTCATCTCAAGCCATCTCATTCTCACATGAACACACACATCTTACCCAGGTTCTTTTCTGCCTCTAACCTAATTATACCACAAAAATTCTTTCTCTGGACTTGTCATGAACTTAAAAGTGGCCCTAATTATAAATGATGGGCATAAGGATGCTCTAATGACATACTTCAAGCTAGGAAAAAGAGAGCCATTAACTGTGTGGGGAAAATGAAGATATTAGACTAACAGTCATCACTTGCAAAGTCCTCCAAAGTCCTCAGAAGCCTCCTTCAGAATCTTTGGAAAAGTTTCTCTTCTACCTCTTCATCTTTCTCTGATTGCAACTGTCCTTCCTCAAGTAGCATTATACAAGATAAGTAAATTCAAATACCCATACCATTTTATCTCTGGGAAGGACTTTAGAGATATTTTATGCTGAGCAAACTAAGACTCAGAGAAGCAAAGTTATTTGCCAAAGATCACATGGCTAGCTGATGTTAGAGGATTTGTACAAGGCCTCCTTCCTCTGCACTGAGTGCTCATTCTACAATTTCATGTTTTCTTCTTATATAATTGTTGAGTCTGATTTAATTATACTGGCGGCTAATCGAATGCATCCATTCATTCAGTTAATATTAACTGAGCCTCTACAATGTGCTAGACACTGTTTTAGGCATTGGAGGTTCAGAGGTGAACAGGGTAGACACAGCTCCTGCTCTTGCTGAGCTGACATACTTTTGGGAAAAACACAAAGAAAAACAACTAATCAATGCAGTGTATACCATGAAAATTGACAGATTGATAATGGGAATACTCAATAGTGCTTACTGAGGACAAGCCTCTCAAGTAAATGAAATTTACTTGGCAGTATTTTGGCCAGATTTAGGGTTAAGGGATGTTTGTGGGCTACTCTAAGGATAATACAAAAATGTATTCTGAGTTGCAAAGAAGAAACTTAGAAAATGTTGGGACATAGTTTATTTTATAAGGTAAAAATGAAGCTTGTTTCCTGATATATTCCTTATGAGGATTTGACCACAGGCATGACACAGAAAGAAGAGTCAATAATGTAGACGATAACCTGAAATTCACAAGAGAATATACTGTCAACATTCCTTCAGGTGTCTACACACACAGACACAGACTAGCAACATAGCAGAATTCAAAAAGTATTTTCAAAAATCAATACATGGAGAAATTTCCATAAAATTTCAAATATCAATAGGTAAAAGAACCATGAGAGAAATATTTACCCTATCTTTTTACTAAAAAGGCATGACTGGGCTACACACAGTGGCTCGTGCCTATAATCCCAGCACTTTGGGAAGCCAAGGCAGGAGGATCACTTGAGCCCAGGAGTTTGAGACCAGTCTAGGAAATGTAGCAAGACCCCATCACCACACACACACACACACACACAAAAAGGCCAGGCGTGGTGGCTCACACCTGTAATCCCAAAACTTTGGGAGGCTGTGGCAGGCGGATCACCTGAGGTCGGGAGTTTGAGACCAGCCTGACCAACATGGAGAAACCCCATCTCTACTAAAAATACAAAATTAGCCGGGCTTGGTGGTTCATGCCTGTAATCCCAGCTACTCGGGAGGCTGAGGCAGGAGAATTGTTTGAACCCGGGAGGTGGAGGTTGCAGTAAGCCGAGATTGTGCCATTGCACTCCAGCCTGGGCAACAAGAGCAAAACTCCATCTCAAATAAAATAAAATAAAATAAAATAAAATAAAATAAAATAAAATAAAATAAAATAAAGTCAAGTCAAGTAAAATAAAATAAAATAAAATAAATAAAATAAAATAAATCCAGGTGTGGTGGTATGTGCCTGTAGTTCCGGTTACTCAGAGGCTGAGGTGGGAGGATTGCTTAGCACAGGAGTTCAAGGCTGCTGTGAGCTATGATCATGCCATTGCATTCCATCCTGGAGGACAGAGCAAGATGCTGTCTCAAAGAAAGAAAGGAAGAAAGAAAAGCAAGAAAGGAAGACAGAAAGCAAGCAATCAAGCAAGCAAGAAAGAGAGAAAGGAAGGGAGGGAGGGAAGGAGAAAAGGAAGGAAGGAGAAAAAACAATTGTTTACAGTGGACTATTTTCAGTTCATTGCAAGTATATAGAAATACAATTTATGTTTGTATATTAATTTGTATCCCACAACCTTGCTGAACTTGCTGATTAGTTCTAGTGGTTTTTTAGTGCATTCCTTAGGATTTTCTATGTACAAGATCATGTCATCTGCAAATGGCAATTGTTTTACTTCTTTCTTTCCAATCTGAATGCATTTTCTTTCTTTTTCTATTGTACTGGCACTGCCAGTACAATATTGAATAGAAGAGGTGCAAGCAGGTATCTTTGTTTTATCCCTGATCTTAGAGAGAAAACACGTAGTATTTCACTGTAAGTATGTTAGTAGGTGTGAGTTTTTTGTAGTTCCTCTTTATCAGGGTGAGAAAATTATCTTCTATACGTACATTGTTGAATGTTCCTATTATAAAGGAATGTTGAATTTTGTCAAGTCCTTCTTCTGTATCTATAGAGATGATCATGTGGTTTTATGTTTTATTCTATTGAGATGATGTATTATATTAATTGATTTTCAAATATTAAACTAACCATGCATTCCTGGGATAAATCATACTTGATCATGTTGTATAATTATTTTTGCATATTGCTAGATTAGGTATGCTGGTATTTTGTTGAGAATATTTTACATCCATATTCATAAACATTGGTCCATAGTTTTCCTCTGATGTCTTTGTCTGATTTTGGTGTCAAGGTAATATTGACCTTACTGAATGACTTGAAGGTATTTTTTTTTTTTGAAAAGTTGTGAAGAATTGATATTAAGTCTCTGAGCATGTAGTAGACTTCAACAGTTAAGCAATCTGTACCTGGACTTTTTTTGTGGGTAACTATGATTACTAATTAATCTTTTCACTTGTTGTAGTCTCTTCAGATTGTCTATTTCCTCTAAAGTCAGATTCAATAGTCTATGTTTTCTAGGAATTTGTCAATTTCACCTATGTCATCTAATTTATTGGGATAACATTTTTCAGAGTATTTTATAATCCTTTTTATTTCTGTAATGTTGGCAATAAAGTTATCACATTTATTGCTGATTCTAGTAATTTTAACCTTCACTCACGTTTTCTTGGTCAGTCTAGCTCAAGGTTTTTATATTTTGTTGATCTTTTCAAAGAACCAACTTTTTGTTTTATTTACTTTATTGTTTTTCCATTATCTATTTCATTAATGCTCACTCTTATCCTTATAATTTTCTTTCTTTTGCTTGCTTTGGGTTTAGTTGTGCCCTTTTTTCCCCCTGTGTCTTAAGGTGGGAGGATAGGTTATTGATTTGAGATCTTTCTTCTTTCTTGATATGGGCATTTCTAAATATAAGTTTCCCTCTAGGCATGACTTTAGCTGCATCCCATAAATTTTGATATGTTGTGTCTTCATTTTATAAACACTTTATCTCCAAGTGTTTTCCAATTTTGCTTTTGATTTCTTCTTTGACCTATTTATTAATTTCTACATTTTAAATTCTTTTCCCAGATTGCTGTTATTGATTTCTTCTTTCTTTCTTTCTTTCTTTCTTTCTTTTTTTTTTTTGAGATGGAGTTTCACTCTCGTTGCCCAGGCTGGAGTGCAATGGCACGATCTCGACTTGCTGCAACCTCTGCCTCCCAGGTTCAAGCGATTCTCCTGCATCAGCCTCCTGAGTAGCTGGGATTACAGGAACCTGTCACCTCACCCAGCTAATTTTTGTATTTTTAGTAGAGATGGGGTTTCACCACATTGGCCAGTCTGGTCTTGAACTTCTGACCTTAGGTGATCTGCTCGCCTCAGACTCCTGAATTGCTGGGATTACAGGTGTGAGCCACCGTGCCCAGCCGCTGTTGTTGATTTCTAATTTCATTCCACTGTAGTCAAAGAATATATTTTCTATTATATCTATCCCTTTAAATTTATTGAGGTTTTTATGGTCTAGTATATGGTCTATCCTGGAAAATATTCCATGCGTACTGAAGAGAGTGTATATTCTGCTTTCTTTGGAAGTGTTCTATCAGTGTCTGTTAGATGTAGTTCGTTTACAGTGTTGTTTGAGTTTTCTATTTTCTTGTTGATCTCTGTCTAGTTTTTCTGTTCGTTATTTAAAGTGGAGTATTGAAATTTTCAACCATTGTTGAAATACCTATTTCTCCCTTTATTTCTGCAATTTTTACTTCACGTATTTTGGTGCTCTGTGACTAGGTGCATATATGTTTATAATTATTTTGTATTTCTGATGGATCCACTCTTTTATCACTAAAAAAGATCCCTTTTTTTCTCTAATAATATTTTTTAACATCTGTCTTGTCTGATATTAGTATAGTCACTTCAGCTTTATTATGGTTGATGTTTGCATAATGTCCTTTTTCATCCTTTTGCTTTCAACCTATTTGTGTATTTGATTCTAAACTGTTTCCTGTGAACAATAGATAGTTAAAACATTTTTTTAAATCCAGTCTGACAGTCTCTTCCCTTTGAATGGATTGTTTTGTCTATTTACATTGATATGATTGGATTTACATCTGCCATTTTACTTTTTTTATGTGTTTTTTTTGCACTAAATGAATATTTTTTAATGTAGCATTTAAATTTCTTTAATGATTTGTTTTACCCTGAAACCTCCGCCTCCCAGGTTCAAGCGATTCTTGTGCCTCAGCCTCCAGAGTAGCTGGGATTACAGGCGCACACCACCATGCCAAGCTAATTTTTGTGTTTTTAGTGGAGATGGGGTTTTACCATGTTGGCCAGGCTGGTCTCCAACTCCTGACCTTAAGTGATCCTCCCACCTTGGTCTCCCAAAGTGCTGGGATTACAGGCATGAGCCACCACACCCAGCCTGTTTTACTTGTTAAAAGTTATTTCTTAGTGGTTGCTCTAGGACTTAACATATATTATCTTATCAGAATCAGCTTCAGGTTCATACTAACAATTTCAGTGAGATACAGATGTTACTCCTATCTAGCTCTATTCCCCTTTCTCCCTTTTTGTGGCATTATTTTTATACATATTACATCTATAAATGTTTAAACTCAACAATACATTGTAATAATTATTACTTTATATAACTTTATCTTCTAAAGAAGATAAGGAAGGAAAACTTGAATATTTATAGCTTTTGTTATATTAACCTTCTTATTTATCATTTCTGGTTCTCTTAATTTGTTCTTCTGGATGGAAGTTATCATCTGAAGTAATTTACTTAGCTCAGTGAGCTTAATGGAAACCTTCAGGAAAGTTGTAGAACATAAAATGTATAATATATGAGCACTTAGAAAATAAACTAACATTTGTGGAACATTATAGATTGTACTAGGGGCTTTATACAGTCATGCTGCATAGCAACATTTTGGTCAAGGACAGACCACATACACAATGATGATCCCATAAGGTTATAATGAAGCTGAAAAATTTCCTTCACCTAGTGACATTGTAGCTGTTGTAACGTCACAGTTCAATGCCTTACTTACATGTTTGTAGTGATGCTGGTGTAAACAGATCAGATCTACTGTGTTTCCAGTCATATCAAAGTATAGCACATACAATTATGTATAGTACATAGTACTTGATAATGATAATGACTATGTTACTGGTTTATGTATTTTCTATACTATTCTTTTTAATCATTATTTTAGAGTATACTCCTTCTACTTGTATATAAAAATGTTAACTGTAAAGCATCATCAGGGTGGTCCTTCCAGAAGAAGGCCTTGTTATCATAGGAGATGACAGCTCCGTGCATTTTATTCCCCCTGAAGACCTTACAGTGGGACAAAATGTGGAGGGGGAAGACAGAGATTCTGATGATCCTGACCTTGTGTAGGCCTAGGCTAACATGTGTGTTTGTGTCTTCATTTTTAACAAAAAAGTTCAAAACGTTAAAAAAAATAAAAATTTTTAAGTAAAAAGCTTATAGAATAAAGATATAAAGAAAGATAATATTTATGTATAGTTGTACAATGTTTGTGTTTTAAAATTAATGTTATTACAAGAGTCAAAAAGTTTAAAAAATTAAAAATTTATAAAGTAAAAAGTTATAGTAGGCTACAGTTAATTATTGAAGAAATAGATTTTAAAAATAAATGTAGTGTAGACTAAGTATACAGTGTTTATAAATTCAGCAGTAGTGTCCAGTGATGTCCTAGGCCTTCACATCCACTCACAGACTCACCCAGAGCAACTTTGAGTCCCTCAAGATCCATTCATGGTAAATGCCCTACACAGTTATATCATCTTTTATCTTTTATAATGTATTTTTACTGTACCTTTTCTGTTTAGATACACAAATACTTACCATTGTGTTATAACTGCTTACAGTATTCAGTACAGTAATATTCTGTGTAGGTTTATGGCCTAGGAGCAAAAGGCTACACCATATAAGCTAGGTGTGTAGTAGGCTACACCATCTAGGTTTATGTAAGTACACTCTGTGATGTTCACACAATGACAAAATCACCTTATGATGCATTTCTTAGAATTTATCCCTATTGTTAAGTGACGCATGACTGTATATGTTTAGCATGTAATCCTAAAAGTACTTCTAAATGGCTAACTTTAACTTCTGCTAGTTAGCCATTTAAGATATGAGGAAACTAAAGCTTTAAGACTTGATGCAGCTCTTTTCCGATCATCTGTACTATTACACTTTACCAAATATGTTTTAATCTCTCTCACTTCTCTGAACCAGCATGTGCTGATTCTTCCTCCTGGAACTTGCTTTGCTGCTGCAGTCAAACTCTATTGTCCTTCAGAATGGAGCTCAACTGCCACTCCCTGGAGAAGCATTCCTTGATCTTTCAGTCCATGTGGAAAATTGTTAATTGTCTATAATATTTAGGTCAAAAGAAATATGGAAAGTAAAACTGCATTCAGAGTAGCTGCTCGACAAATATTTGTGGAACCAATGGCACGTGTCGTATATTTAAAGTGTTGGCTCAACTGTGTAGTTGTTAAGACTCTCTGGGTTGGAAGTGATTGAAATGCAACTCAAACTTGCTTAAGCAAAAAAGGAGAGATTATTGGATCTTAAGCTCAAAAGGTCAGGGGTAGCTGGCTTCATATGGCCACATTTTGGTTCTCAAATGATGTATAGTTAGTTAAACCTACCTGGAGGCAGATTTCAGCTCAATGTAATGATGAATTATTTTTAACCATTAGAGAGTCTTACCAATGAGAAGTATGTGGTTATAATAGCAATAGTTTTATTTTTGTTTTAGTTTGAAGTACCCCCGAAGCTAACCCTGAGCTGAGGATTTGGGAGCCAATACAGTAGTCTCTTCCATCCAAGGGTTCACTTTCCACAGCTTCAGTTACCAGGATAACTGTGGTCCATAAATATTGAGGAGAAAATTTCAGAAATAAACAATCCCAAATTTTAAATCTCATACTGTCTTGTAATGTGAGTAAGCCCTCAGTCCAGCATATCCACACTGTATACACTACCTCCCCTTAGTCACTTAGGAATCAGCTTGGTTATCAGATAGACTTTCTCAGTATCACAGTGTTTCTATTGAAGTCACCCTTTTTTACTTACTAATGTCCCCAAAGCACAAGAGTTGTGATGATGGCATATTGTTATAATTGTCTTATTAGAAGTAATTGTTGTTAATCTCTTATTGTGCCTAATTATAGATATGTCTGTATAGGAAAAAATACAGTATATATAGGGTTTGGTACTATTTGCAGTTTCAGGCATCCACTGGGGGTCTCATAACCTATCTCCATAAGGGAGGACTACTGTAGTTTAGGAGGTAAAGAGGGATCATGGGAAGAAGCATGAAGAAGAGTGACAGAGAAGCAACACAGCCAAGAAAGGGCACTTTACAAGCCAGCCATCAGTGTGGATGACTGGTGCTTAGTCCCAGTGGAGAACCTCTGGGAACAGTGTAAGCCATACAGCTCAAAGCCATCCCACTCAAGGGTCGAGGGAGCAGGGTCTTTACATACTAGCCCTGATAGTTAGTTGCCAAGGGCTGCTCCCAGGGAGCATTTGTTCCCTGGCATTTCAGGCCTACCTTCTTGGTGGGAAGGCAGGCTGCGGCAGGAGGAGAAAAGCAAGGAAATGCAGATGGTGGTGGTTGGGAGTTGGGTTGGAGTGCACTGAAATGGTAGGGGTGAGGAGATCTGGTTGAGGGGAGGCACTGACAGCACCTACTGTACATTTGTTGAGCACTTTATGATGTGCCAGGTGCTTGGCACACATTATCCTGTTTGTTTCTCAGTGCAACCCAATCAAGTAAATATGATTTTGCTCATCTTATACATGTAGAAACCAAGGCCCCCAGAAGATAGGTAACTTATGGTACAGCTAAAATGAGGCAAGGTTCAAGGTCAAACCCAAGTTTGCCTCATTCTATATTACATGATTATTCTATAATGTCACTGTTGTAGTCAGGGTTCTCCAGAGAGACACACTGAGGGTATATATACAGAGATAATATGAAAAGGAATCTGTTAGGGGAATTGACTCATCTGATTACAGAGGCTGAGAAATCCCATGATAGACTGTCTGCGAACTGGAAAACCAGAAGAGCTGGTACAGGGGTTCAGTCCAGACTGAAGACCTCAACCAGGGAAGTTGATGGTGTAACTCTTAATGAGAGGTTGAAGAGCCTGGGGTGGGAGGGTGTGGTGGGGTGGTGTGAATCCTTGAGTCCAAAGGCCAGACAACCTGGAGTTGTGATGCCCAAGGGCAGGAAAAGAAAGGGCATCCTTTCTCTGAGAGAGAGAAATAATTCACCCTTCTTCTGCTTTCTTGTTCTGTCTGGGCCCCCATATGATTGGATGGTGCCTGCCCACATTGAGGATGGCTCTTTCCCATTCAGTCCACCGACTCACAAGCCGATCTCTGGAAACACCCTCGGAGACACACCTGGAGCTGTCCAATCATTCTAGTCAAAAGCAAAACCACCTGGGCTTCCCTTTCAGCAGAAGAGGGAAGGGCTCATTGCCTACTGAAACACTGAGAATAATGAACACCTCACCAGGTATCTGTGTATCCCCTAATCCATTCAGGTTGACACCACAAATCAACCATCGCTGCCACCGTTGCTGCCTCTTAAGCTGCTAATACTAAGCTGAGAGTACATAACAAACCAGCAGGAGTGTTCTAGAGGGTTTGGGGTTTGGGGATATGAATTCAACCCCCCCACCCACCAACCACCAACATTAAGCAGCCACAAAGGAGTGGCATGAAGGCAGAATGTGGGCAGAAGCTGGGGAGACAAACTTCGTCCTTTGCTGAAGTGCCAGAGAGGGTGGCAGAAAGAAGTGCGGCCTTGTTTGTGAGCTGATTATAGGTGTCAGATCCTGGGGTCTGGGTCCAGCCCATGCTGAAGTTCGAGGGAGTGGGTGGATGGGCAGAAAGAACACTTGAGGGGCCGTAGGCAGATGAAATGTAGTTTTATTCAGCAACTTTCTCATCAACAGTTTTCTCACTAGCAGCTCACTTTGACATTGTTTGCCCTGTCTCGGCTGCTTGAGCCGGCCGCCCCCACGCACAGCTGCGCGGCTGGCTCCCCGCTGCCTTCAGGATCACCAGCTTAACTCTTTCTCTCTCTGGGCATGAGCAAGCTGAGCTGTGTCCTGGCTCCTTCCTGTCCATCTGCAAGGCGGACAGCTTTGGCTCTCTCTCTTTCTCTGGGCGTCAGTGCACCCGTCATGTTAAGCCATGTTGAGCAGAGCCAAGCCCCAAAAGCCCCATGCACAGTGTCAGCAGGACAGTTATACCTTTTACAGACAATAGTGATGTAGGGCCAAGGGATGGCCTTCCCATGTTATGGCTACATGGCTGTGGTAACAAGTGGAGTTATATGCCTGCACTCTAAACTCGGTAAGTCACACCGGATATCAACATCCTACCGTGGCCTATCCTTGACCAAAGCACAGCCATGTTCCTTATAAAAGGTATATATGTCTGCTTTAGGGCTGTTGGATGCCAGGTCCCAGAGGAACTTTTTTCTGAGACTGTGCTTATGGAGCCCAAGAAGGACAAGGAGGAAAGTCTGGGCTTTAGCAAGACAGGAGTGAAGGAGCAATCCCCATGGAGAAGGGCTAGGTCCCGGAGGCGGCTTAGGGAATGGGGTGGAACATCATGCCTGCCTAGCTTATGAAGGCCCCAAATGAGAAGGGATAGCTATTGTCAAGGGACTAAGTTTCTAGGTTTCCCTGGACACACATTCTTGGCAACAGTTTGTTGGGCATAAAGAAGACTAGCTTCAGACAGACCTACGCTTCCATCTGAGCTTGGTTGTTTACAGCTGCACTAGGTTGAAAGCATCTGCCTTGGAACCTGCGGATGTGACCTTATTTGGAAATAGGGTCCTTACAGGTGCATCAAATTAAGATGAGGTCACACAGGACTAGGGTGTGCCCTGATCCAATGACCGGTGTCCTTAGAAATGAGGGAAATTTGGACACAGAGATGGTGCTGGGGTTGGGGGGTGACCATGTGAAGACAGAGGCAGAGGTTGGAGTTATGCCACTATAACCAAGATATACCCAGGATTGCTGGCAACTGTGGACAGTTAGAAGGGACAAGGAAGGATTCTTCCCTGGATGTTTCCGAGAGGTTGGCCCTGCTGACACCTTGATTTTAAACTTGTAGCCTCCAGAACTGTGAGAATAAATTTGAATTGTTTTCAGTAGCCCAGTTTGTGGTATACTGTTTTTTTTTTTTTTTCTTAATTGAAACAAATATACTATGTGATGAAAATTTCTCTGAGCCTCAGTTTCTTCCTTTACAAACTGGAGATAAAAGCGGACACATGTAATAGGGTTCTCTAAGGCCCCTGGTTCAATAAATGTGAGTTCCCTTCAAGGAGATGCAGAGGGAAGGGGTGCCTCACAGTGAGCCTGCCCATGACCCTGTGCTACTCTCAGGGCTGTGTGAACAGCCAGCAGCTCCTGAGAAAATTAGCTGTGGTCTGCTGATGTGAACATTTTTCTCTTTTCACTGCTGTGGCTCCCTTCTGGCTCTTTCTTTCCAGAGAAAGCTGTCTGGGGTCCCAAATTGCTCCTGGAAGCCAGGCCGGTTTTAGCTGGTGCTAAATGGATTGCTGCCCCATAGGAGAGCTGCTGTCTGATGTCAGAGACGGCTGGGCACTAATTAAGGGGTTACTGTGTTTACAGGAAGAGGGGGAAATAAATGTGAAGACTGCAGTGCTTCACTGCTGTTTTAATAGGGCAGAGGCCAACTATGACACCTTTTATCTGAGAGGGTGGCAGTTCGGGCTGCTCAGAGCCACTCAGGTCCCTCAAGTGTCTGCGGCGAGCAAGGCCTGAGGCCCAAGAGGGGTGGTCTCTCTCACTTTCTCTGTTCCCTCAGCTCCTCATCTTTTCCCCATTTTACTTTGTTATAGGAGGAGGAAACAAGAAGTGAGGGAACGTCTGGCTGGTTGAATAGATACACTTAGAAAGAAGCCACGTTTCCAGTCTTTACCCTGGCTGCTCCTGATCCCCTGCAATACTGCTGTTGATATTTGGAACTGATAAATCAGTTTTTCTAAACAGGTCCTACGAGACTGCTTGGATTTTGGAGGGACAGGAAATTAAAGAGCCTTGGGGGTGAGGCGGGGTGGGCTATCAGCCTGCTCTCCCACACTGTCCCCTTGCCAGACAGCGGCTATGATAGGAGAAAGCAAATGGAGGGACACAGGAGAAAGCTTGAGCAGATATTTGGCCAAATATCATCGCCAAAGATCCAGGCCGGCCCCATCCAGGACTGACAACTGTGACACAGGAACTGATTGGCCAGAGTTCCTAGTTTAAAGCTGGCTGCAAATCAGAATCTCATTTCTTTCTGCCAGACTCTCAGCCAGGAGCTTAATTAGCTAGAAGGGTCAAAAGGACTGAACTTCCACACTGTAATCCTGGCCTATAGTTCCTAACTCTGGAAGCCTTTTGGGGTACTCCAGCCCTGGATATCTAACAAAGAGCTTCAGGTTCAAAGGGACATGGGACAAGGAGGACTGGGAGGCATGCTGGGGGTGTGGGAGGTGGCACCCCCAGGGAAAAGCAGCTGCCAGCAGGACACAGTCCTTGCAAAGGGCTCTGACTAGGAAAGCAACCTGGTGGCTTGTTTACATTCAACTGAAATCAGACTAAAAAATTAATTGCAGCAAGGTTCCCAAAAATGTTTCTACTTTTTTTCATGAAGGAGGACTGAAAGCTCAGCAAGAATTAAAATGGTATCTCTTATAGCTACCACTTATTAAGTGCTCTTCACAGCTGCAAGTCTGCATACACTTTGTATATTCCTTACAAGAATCCTGCAATGTATGTGTGATTATTCCTACTGGATAGATGAGGAAACTGAGCTCAAAGATGGTAATTAAGGTGGTCAAGAGCACACAATAAGTACGTGGAAGAGCCTGGAATCAAATTTAATCTTTTTCTGAGACCCCTATGCTTTCTGCTCTCTCAGTGTTCTAGTTATCTACTGCTGCATAATAAGCCACCCCCAAAGTCAGTGGAGTCAGTCAGCAACCATTTTATTATGTTCATGCTTCTGTGGGGAAGGATTTAGGCAGTGCACTCATCTCTGCTTCACAATGACTGGGGCCTTAGCTGGGGTGGCCCCAAGAACTAGGAGAGCTAGCTCAACTAGGGCCGTCTGTCAAGGGCTTCAGTTACACTTTCTGCTGAGTTCCTCCATTTTTCCTCACATTGCATCTGCTGATGTCCAAAGTGGTCCCCTCACATATCAGGTGCTTGGATTTAAATGGCTGGAACAGCATCTCTTTCTCTGTCTACCAAGCCTCTCCACGTGGCTAGCTTGGGCTTCCACATATCAGGAGGGTCTTAGGATAGTCAGACTTTTTACATGGTGACTGGCTTTCCCCAGACCAACCAAAAGAGACAGAAATTAGAAGCTTCCAGTTTCTTAACTACTGACACCAGCAACAGGCACAGTATCACTTTTGCTATATCACATTGAACAAATGAGCCACAGAGCCTGTCAGAGTGATAGCTTGTCAGACTCACGGCCACAGAGCCCATCAGATTCCCTTAGATGCGCTGTGAACGTCACCTCTGCTCTTTACCAGGCACCCTGCAATGAAGGAGCTTTTCACTCAAATTGCAGTGTTTTGCCGATAATGATAATGATTCAATTTTGTCTCAATTTTTAGATTTACAAATAGCTTCCGGCTATTTCTCTGATATGAGCTTCACAATAGGTCTTTAAGACAAGCAGAACAGATTGTACTACCCTCACTTTAAGGAAACCAAGCTTTCAAACAGCAAAAAGGCCCACCAGGTTATATGGAGGGTAAACTCCCAGCCCACCTGACTCCATGAAGCTCGGCTAGCTGCAGTGAAGAGCTCTCTCTGCCGTACCCCTGCACTGTTAATGTGCTCTAATTTGCTGTATATTATTATTCTGCAGCTCTTAAGAAAACTCATTTCCAGAGGGCTTTCAAATTAATAGCTCTGTTAATAAAATGTAGGGCTAGAAATAACTTTATTTCACTAATTTTAATGATGTTTAACTACTGAAGTTAAACATCTATTTTTTTAATTGAAGTAAAATTCACATAACATAAAATTAACCACGTTAAAGTGTACATTTCCGTGGCATTTAGTACATTCAGAGTGTTGTGCAACCATCCTCTCCATCTAGTTCCAAAACGTTTTCATCATCCCAAAGGCCCAGTGTTTTACAAAACAAAATTTATATAATATTCACCTTCTACTTAGAACAAAATGCTTTGTAGATAATTATTAATGTTTGGTTCTATTAAAATAAAATAAGCTCAGTCTTTGGACTCAGGCTAACTTAGATTTAAATCACAGCTCTTCAGTTTTCTAAGGATGTGAGTTTCAGCAAGGTATTTAGCTAAGCCTGGTTTCTCATTCCTCATACGAAGAAATAATGATGTCTACTTAGATGGGAAATTGTGGGGACCAGTGAGATAATGGACTTCAAGCACCTCTTACAGTGCCTAGTTCTTAGTGTTTGCTTAAGTGAAGGTAGGTGTTATTCATAGTATTAATGACCAGAAATGTGTTATAGGACCTTTGGAAAACCATCATAGCCCCCTGGGCCTCAGATCCCCAAGTGGAAACTGAAGTATGGCCCTAAACAACTTCTAAGCTCTGATATTTAAGATGATGAAATATCTTGCAGGTTTATTCTCCATTCCAATGTTTAAAAAGCCTCCTGCCAATTTCCTGTTTTCCCCACCCCTGACACACACACACACACACACCACATACACACAAAAAATCTTATTTCCATCCTCATTCTGATGACTTTATTTTTAACAGCTTTATTGAAGTATACTTGACAACAAAAAACTGCATATATTTTACATATTTGACATATGTATAAACCTATAAAAGCATCACCATAATTTTGATAATGAGGATCTTGCTATCCCTGCAGGTTTCTTGTGACCCCTTTGTAATAGTCTCTCCCATCTCTCCCCACTCCTCAGTTAATAGATGGTTGTGATGTGCTCATATTTGTCATTTTTGTTGTCCAACATTTGCAGAGACATGGGTTCCATAGGGCAGGACTATGTATATTTTGCTTATTGTTGTATCCCTAGCAACTGTACAATACAAGAAAACAGAGGTTGCTCAACAAATATTTGTTAAATAAATGAATAACCCCTCTGTTCGTTTACTTTTGATGCAGTGATACTTTAGCTTTTTTCTCTGTCTGCTGTGGTGATCAATGCCTAGACAGGAGGGAGCTCTAGGGGCTGGCATGGTTGGGAAAGTTTCACAAAGGGAGAAAATTGCTTTGAGGCTCTGATGATGAAAAGGGTTTGTTGAGGAAGGCAAAGCTAATGGCTTGAGCACAGGCCAGGAAGGAATCTGGGAAAGATGCAAAAGTAAGGATTGGATCAGAGGTAATATAGTGACTGACATAGCTGACAAGTGGCAAGGATTAGACCCCTGGAAGTGAGGGAAACTGAAGCCTTTCTGAAATAGGAAAACAAAAATAAAAACAAAGCAAGAGCTGCTGGTACCTTGGCTGGGAGTCATAAGATATTAGAATTGGCATGGAGATTCAAGATTAGACAAATACCCTTATAATGCAAATGAAAAAGTTGAAGTCCAGAGAAGTGAAATGAATTTCTCCAGGTCCCATAGTAGACTAGTGGGAGAATCAGGAAGAATCCAGTTTCTTATTGCCCCACTGGGCTTCATTCATTCATCTTTTAATGCTTATTTATTTAATTAATTGATTGAGCTCTGACAATATGCAAGTACTATGCTAGGCACTGGGATTACAGAGATCAAACATCGTTTCTGGGCTGGGCATGGTAGCTCATGCCTGGAATCCCAGCACTTTGGGAGGCCGAGGCAGGCAGATCACTTGAGGTCAGAAGTTCGAGACCTGACTAGCCAACATGGTAAAACTCCAGCTCTACTAAAAATACAAAAGTTAGCCAGGCTTGGCGGCGCACACCTGTAATCCCAGCTACTTGGGAGGCTGAGGCAGGAGAATTGCTTGAACTTGGGAGGCGGAGGTTGCAGTGAGCCGAGATCATGCCACTGCACTCCAGCCTGGGCCACAGAGTGAGACTCCATCTCAAAAACAACAACAACAACAAAACTATATATAGTTCCTTTGAATGAGCTCATGATGTAGTGAAAAAAAGGGTTAATTATACACTGTTTAAAATACAATGGGATTGATAATCATAGGTAGAGCCCAATGTTTTCGTGAGGAACCATGGATTCACCAAGAAGGTCTTCTCAGGGAGGGATATCTGAACTGTGTTGCAGGGTGAATAGGAAGGAACAACAAGTAGTAGAGAGAGAACATTTAGAGCATTAGAAAGAGCACATGCCAAGAAACCCAAAATACATTGGGGAACTTCCACTGATTCAAGATGATAGCGGGTCGCCGGGTGTGGTGTCTCAAGCCTGTAATATCAGCACTTTGGGCGGGCAGATCATCTGAGGTCAGGAGTTTGCGATCAGCCTGGCCAACCTGGTGAAGCCCTGTCTCTGCTAAAATACAAAAAAAAATAGCTTGGTGTGGTGGCGGGCACCTGTAATACCAACTACTCAGGAGGCTGAGGCAGGAGAATCACTGGAACCCAGCAGGTGGAGGCTGCAGTCAGCCAAGATTGCCTCATTGCACTCCAGCCTGGAGGTTGCAGTGGGCCGAGATCCCGCCACTGCACTCCAGCCTGGGTGACAGAGTGAGACTCTGTCTCAAAAAAAAAAAAAAAAAAAAAGATGATGATGGAGGGGAGGCTGAGTACAGTCTAGCCATGAAGGGCCCTATACATTAAGGAGTTTGACCTTTTCTCTTAAAGCCATGGAAAATCTTTGAAGGATTTTGCTTGAGGGCTATGATGGGATTTGCCTTTAAGGAAGTTTGCTGGTTCAGGAGTGTAAGGAAGAGTGGAGGCACTCTTCCTCCTGGAAGTTGGGGGAGGGAGGTGGTGGAATCATACCTCCATGAAATGATCTTTCTGAAATGCACATCTGACCAGTCACTTCCCTGTTTAAATTTTCCAGCAGCTCCCTGTTCTCTATAAAAGCCAGTCCAATCTGGGGCTTGACCCACAAGCCATTTCATAATCCTAGCCTCACTGACTTTTCTAGAATTTTCTACTGCTTCTTACCCATGGCCTCTTTCCCTATGCCCCCTTATCCTAAGACCCAGCTCTACTGCTATTTACTGCTCTACTAAAGTACCAAGACTTTTTAGTCTTCCATGCCTTTGCACTTGCTCTTCCCTCTTTCTAGAATGATCACATCTGTCTTTTCTGCTGGCAGAACCTTCTTATTGCCTTCTCCAAGGCTCCATTCAAGTGTCTTCTCCCCTGAGAAGCCCCTTCTGACTGCGTTAGGAAGATTTCACCACTGTTTAGGTAATGTTCCCATTTAATCTAGTTTCTGTCTTAGTAAAAAGCATTTGCAATGCTATAGTGTAATTGTGTACATGTCAACTTATTAGATTGGAAGCTTCTTGAGGTCAAGGATATTTTCATCTCTGGAATCCCCAAGCTTCCTGGGCTTTACCCCCAGGCCAGTGAATGGGTCTCTGGGGTGCCTAGGACTCTGAATTTTTAACAAGTGCCCCTCAAATGATTGAAGGAAGGGACCAGGATCTGATGGGTATTATAGGAGGACACCCATATAAGATCCTGACTCTCCCCGCCCCATCTGAATTCTGTCCCACCAAAATTCATACATTGAAGTGTCAACCTCTGAGTACCCCAGCATTTGACTATATTTGGATAGGACCTTTCAAGAGGTGATTAAGTTGAAATGAAGTCTTTAGGGTGGGCTCCAATTCAACCTGACAGGTGTTCTTATAATAAGAGAAAATGTGGACACATACAAAGAGACACCAGGGTTGCACCCATAAATGAAAGACCATGTGAGGACACACTGAGAAGGCAGCCATGTGAAGGCCGGGGAGAAAGGCCACAGAAGGAACCAACCCTGCCAACAATTTGATCTTGGATTTTCCAGCCTCCAGAACTATAGGAAAAGAAATTGCAGTTGTTTAAGGCACCCAGTCTGTGGTTATTTATCATAGCAGCCCTGGCGAACTAATACACCATTGCAGCTCTGTCCCACAGGCTGGAATGCTTGGGATTTGCTCTGTATCTGCTCAAGACAGTCATTTTCTGATACACAGTGGGAGTTATTAGTTTTCTCAAGATGTGTTGCTTATAAGGGAATTCGTTTTGAGAGACATATCTAGGACTGCTGGGCTGCAGAGAGAGTGAGGGTACTTTAGCCATTCAGTCATGCATTTTCTCCTCCTCCCCAGCTACACTCAGAGGATATAAAAAAACCATCTGGCAGATGAGGGCCCTGGCGGTTACCATGGTGAGGCAGAGCAGAGCCGGGGAGACTGGGGTATGTATCGCTGTCCCTGACACTTGAGCCCAGTGAAATGTCAGCCTGGCTTGTGTTCATTTTGGATAATATTTTTATCTGACTTTTTTTCCCCCAGCTAAGTTATTTAAAAGACTTGTGTAGGTCCAGTTCTGATCACTGGATGTTTTCACCTACAGAAAAAGCTCTTTGAGAATAAGGACTAAATGCCTTCCTATTTTATTCCCTCTTTCTGGCGTCTTGTCTACCCCTCCCGCTATCCCCCACATTCCCTGCAGAATTTAAACCAGTGTCTATCACTGAGTTGATATTCAAGAAGTATTTGATAGATTGAGTTGAATTAATTAACCTTTGGAGAAACTCTTGTTTTCAAGTTTGCTTCTGATTTTTAAAGCCACTGACAATTACCTTCACTGGGAGTGTCTAGTTAATTCAAGTGGCAAGTTCCAGTATGTGATATATAGCTGCCATCAGGGTTGAGACCTGTGAGCAAGGTGCAGGGGTGCCAGGAATTTAGTACAAGACAAAACCTGAGTGTCAGGGCTCTATACTCAGTTGGACTTGGGTTTGAATTCTGGGTCTGTTGTCAACTCCTTATGTGACATGGGGACAGAGACTTCATTTCCCTGGCCTCCTTCATTGTCTTCAAAATGGGGATCCTAATCATACCTGTTTCCTGGGGTGCCTGTGAGGCTTAACAGAGATAGTGTGACTAAAGCTTTGTATCTGGCATCAATGAGTGGTCCATAAACTATAGCCATTATTGTAATACTATTAAAAGTTTTTATTTCAGTTCTGCCCTTAATTCTGTGAATTTTGGTACTTGTTTCCCAATCTCTAACATTTCTGGAAATGTTCTGTCTCAGTAAGGTAATGTCTGGGGGCAGGTGTGGACAGCCACAGACCTCTACCTCCTCTCAGGCCATCCGTAGGTTCTCTTCAATAATCATAGGGTGTCTGAGGCTTCTAGTGGCAGAAATGTCTGGGGAGGGCAATTGGCTGAGCATGGAGAGGTTTCCGAGGGTAGGAACCTGACAGCCAGGAGAGGACCAGCTCAGACCAGCTTGGCCCAGACTCAGGAGGCTGCAGCCGCCATCAGGGCTGTGTAGGGAGGGTGGCCTCATTGGCATGCAGTACCCAGGCTCTAGGAAGTATGAGCCCATCAGGGGGTAGCGAACAGCAACGGGTGTTGTGGAGACCGCTGGCTTTGCCCCACTGTGATTCTAGTCCACTTTTTCTTTCCTTCCTTTTATTCTAAATCTTAAAGAGAACTACCATATGATCCAACAGTTTCACTACTGGGTAAATAACCAAAGGAAATGAAACTAGCATATTGAAGAGATATCTGCCTCCTCATGTCTCTTGCAGCACTATTCACAATAGCCAAGATATGAAATCAACTGAAGTGTCCATCAACAGCAATCCTTATCCTGTTTTCTCCCCTTATGTTTATTTCCAAAAGAGCAAAGGCTTGACTGCAGCTTCGTGTAATTGCTTCTAAATCATAATGGATCTGTTTTCCTTTTTGCCAAGATTGAACCATGGTAAATTTGTAATGATTTACTTACAAATAGAATCACAGGATTGATTATAATTCAAGCTCTTTCATTCTTTAGCTATGTGGCCTTAAGCAAGTTACTAATTTTTGCATTGTCTGTGAGCCTTGATTTTTTCCTGCCAAACCTCATTCCTCCAGTCTTTTGCATCTCCAAAAAAGGTGCCACCATCAATCTATTTGCTCAAGTAAGAAGCCTAGGTACCATTTTGAATTCCTTTCTTCCTTACTCCAACTACCATCCAATTCACTAGCGATTCTTACTGATTCCACCACTGAAATACAGGATATCTCAAAACCATGTAGTTCTCCCGCCTCCACCATCACCTGGAAGAGGCCACCAGCATCTCTTGCCTTAACTTTAACACCCTCCTCACCAGTTGCTTGCTACTGTCTTTGTCCTTCCTCCACTTATAATATGTCTATCTCAATGCCAGCCAGAGTGATCTTGTTAGAATGTAAATTAGACTATGGACTGCCTCTGCTTACAATCCTTCAACCTTTCCACTGCATTCAGAAAAAAATCCAAACTCCTTGTCACGGTCTATGTATCTCTGCTGACCTTTGCAGCTTCTTTCTTGTCCATTCCCTTCTTTGCTTTCTACATTCCTGGCATGTGAGTTGTCTCACATTTTCCCAGATGTTTCTAGTGTCTATTGCCTCAGAGTCCTTACACACTCCAATTCCTCTGCCTGCATCAGTGGACCATCCGCTTTTCACATTCAAGGGTCTTTCTTATACTTCAGGGCTCTGCTTAAAATTTATCTCCCAGAAAGACCTTTCTCCATTTCCCCCATGCAATCCAGAGTAGGGCTCCTTCTCCTCCCCCGGCTTTTCTCTATATTTGTGACCAGTTAGTTTCCCTTAGAGCACCTATCCCCATTTGTCAACGTTCTCTGTTGTTTTTTTGTTTGTGCTTTCCAGTGGAATATGACCCTAATGAACTACAGACCCTGCTGAGTGCCTACTGGAATGACTGCAAATACATAGGAGGTGTCTGGTAAAAGAAAAGAAAAGGAAAGGAAAGAAAAGAAAAGCCTCTTAGCTTCCTTTCCTTAACCTAACAAATTTAAACCTTCCCTGCCTTCCTTTGGTTGAGCTTCACCACATACCTTTAGACTTGCTCTAAGGAATACATTCCTGCTAAAGAGATTCATTGAATTTCTACCATGTGTCAAGCATGGTGCTAATAAATGTGATAAATCTGGAAGGAGAAGGCATTCTGGTATAGCAGAGAGAGGAGCTTGGCTTAGGAGTCTGAAAGACCCGGATACTGCCAGCTCCTCTTAACCAGCACATCACTGGTAAAATGTTACTTTTCTTGGCCTCATCCCCTCAAAAACAAAATCCAAATCTTAGATGTCCTGCTTACAGGTCCCCACAGGAACATTCCCATACCCTAACATTTATCATAGTAAGTAATAATCTGCTTACCCTTCTTTATTTTCTACTAAACTCTCGAGGATTATTCATCTTGCTCACTATCTCCCTCACCCCCTTTTACACATGCTGTATTGGAAGGCTTAAAATTTCAGGAGCTGCCTTGAAATCTTTGAGCCTCACAGAGTCCTGGAGGCCTAACTTTGTGTCCCCCTCCTCTTGTCAGATGTGCCCCTTCCCCTGCACCCAGTAGGGAAGATTCTTCTATCAGCCAGCTCAGTTGCATTAACCTGGCCCTCAACCTGAAATAACAGGTTTCACCTCCCTACCAGCCCATGGAATTATTCAAACAACAAAGTACACCCTCCCACAGGAATCAGGGGCCACCTCACCCCCTTGTTACAACACAGCCTGCCTCCCAAAGCCCTGTTTGTTCGTTCTGTTGAGTATAACCCCTGTGTGGTCCTGCAGGGTATGCAGTGCCTTCTACCCCAGGCTGTCAGTATATGTGACTAATGAACTGCTGTCAATCGCATGGGTCCAACGTCAGGTGTTGTGTGCTTGGCTATTCTCAGAGTCTTAGGGCAACACTCCCTCTTTCACCAGCGGGGCAAAGAGGAGGCAGCAAAACACTCATATCCTCACATGCCTGCACTAACATACACACAACAAGAAGTATGATAGTGATGTAGGCAAAAAATAGTAACCCCCATAGGTTTGCAGATGAAACTGACTCCTGTTACAAAAGGCAGATTAACAAGAGAAAAACAACTAGAAGCTTATTAACATTCATATGTCATATATATGTGAGAGATACCCAGAGAATGAGTAGTTCTTGAAGAAGTGGCTTTGAATTCCAGCTTAAGTAGCATTTTCAAAAAACAGTACATTTTTAGAGAAGTGACAAGACAGAGGAAAAGGGCTTTGAATCTCTACAGCTGGCAATGTGTGGAAAGGTAAACAAATGGCAGATAAAGGCTGGTTTGTAAAGCTTGTTAATATAAATCCCTCTGGTATCATTTCCAGGTGGTGAAGGTCTAAAGCTGTCTTCAGTGGTTAACCTGTGTTCACCCTGGTGGAGAGGGGACAAGGTATCTTTTGCCTTTGTAAATCTATGTTTTGCCTTTAAGCAAGTGGAGGGAGGGCAGAGAGCTCTATCATCCCGGAGGAAGCATCTGACAGACTCCTGCCTTGGGATGACACACTCTTAGCCACAGCTTTCAAAGCCCTCCTGAGTCCTCGACAGACACTGCAAATTGATCATGGTACTCTTTCCTGCTGCACCTGGACTTTGCCCCAGAATCATTCTCCACTTGCTGAATGTAGTCATAAGAGATAAAGCCTATTTCTCACTCTGCCCCAAACTTCCGTGATCAGTGTCCTGTGATGAAGGAAACTCTGCGGCTTATAACTACATTTGTAGCGCTCAGCTCTGCATCCCACTCCCAGTACCGGGGCTCAGATCATCCAAGCTTCTTACTGGAGAAGAATCTCACTCTAGGAAATTTTTAATGTTTTCAATGTCATTGGTCATACATCTCAATTTTTCCGTACCTTAATGGCTTCTTTCACAGACTCTCAGCAATGCCATACCATCTTTCTGTTCCTCTGCTGGTTCTAAACTGGGTTAGACTCACATGGAAACAAGCAAATATAATTGTAAATTCATAATTATGTGATGTGGTAGAGAGAACTCAAGGTTTACAGTCAAGGTAGACTTCCCTGCCTCATCCTTGTTGAGCTGTGTGACTGCAGGCAAATCATTTGTACATCTCTATATCTTGGTTTTCTCATTTGCCAAGTGAGGACAGTAATAATATCTGTCCTCCCAATATCATGTATCATTACATATGTAACATTAATATAACATATAATGTTACAAAGTAGCATAAATGAATAACATTTAAAAAGTTAAGCCTCCAAGGTGTTTAAAAGCAGCATATGGGTATTTCTTGCCACTGCAAGAAAAAATCTGCCACTTTTCTCCAGGGTGGCTGAATAAATATGGCAGCTTTTCCAGAGAGGCAGCCATGGTAGACATTCCATTATGCTACTGCATACTCAATTAGAGTATAAAATGTGAGCCCTCAGCCTGGAGGTGTTAATGAGTTGCCACTTAGAAGGACCAGGGAAGCAAATTAAGTGCATATGCATAAAGCAGTCAGAACTGCCAGCCCTCCATGCTGTCTGGAAACTGAGCTGCTCAGGCCCTCATCCTCTGTTCATCTCATCCCCTGATTTAGCAGCTGTAGTTGGTGGACTAGGTTCACGTGAATAAGACCATTGGCTTTTCTGCCTCCACTTCCCAGAACCATCTCACTCCAGACCCTGTCTAAACTAGTGAAGTTGAACACATCCAGTACTTGGGCTCATCATCAGAGAGGTGGAGGTGGGTTGGTCACCAAGAGTAGGATGCCCACTTCATTGCTGCTGAAAAACATGCTTTAAAAGCTTCCTAAGATTAATGATAGTTACTTTTCTCTTTTAAGTTATTTTTTCCTATATGGTTTCTGTTTTCTACAAATTCCCTGTTTCACTGTTGATTAGTTTTGGTCTGCATCGTTTAGGTAGAGTCTTTCTTCAAGTATCTGCCAATCTTGGGCTGTCAGCATGTATTTAAGAGGAGGATATTAAAAAGCCAACCAGAGACTTGAAAGAGCATGAGTGGGACTGGGGGCTTCATGGCAGAAGTGTCACAATCAGCAACATCAGTATCTCTGTGTCTTTTCTCTTTGGCTGGTTAGGTTACTCAAAGAAGGCTGTTCTTTGAGTCTCCCATCCCCAGCTCCATATCTAGCCTGGAGACTGCCAGCCTTCTGAGGACCTGGTGGAGAAGGGAATAAGGAGTCCTTAGAATTCAATATGTAGATTTTCATCAAACCTTACTGTTTCCAGTACATTATCCCTGCCCTACACCCAGAATGGGGGCTAGATGACCACCAATCCAGAGTCCATTTGGTTCACTGTCTCCAGAGAGTCAGTTTCTGTATTCTGTTTCAAGGAAAGGGGCACTTGTCAGCTTTGAGAAGCAATAGAGGGTATCCAGGAGTCTAAGTGCACTGTAAATAGATTTCCAACCGATCTTGTGGTTTTCAGCCCCCACTTCTGTCCCGTCTCCTCACACTTTCACAGATCCCTGATGCTGCCAATTATGGAGTCCTGGATCTCTAAGGTCCCTATCAGCTTGCTTTTGGCCTCCCTCACTGCTGGCTGAGGAGTCAATGTTCTGAGGTTGCTGAGTCAGTTGCCCTTTATCCTTTTGTCTTCCAGCTTCCAAGATTTTTTTTTTTTTGCTTTTTTTTGCTTTTTTTTCCTCTCATGTTCTCAAAGGTTTATACCTTTAAAAGAAAATCCCTTTCAAAATATTTTTAATGGGACTGAAGGATCAGAAGAAAGACACATGTGTTCAATCTACCATCATTAACCAAAAGAGAGAAAATACCAACACAAAAAAAAGAGAGCACATGTGATGTGTGTATCTTGACAAGATGCTGCTGCCAGGGATTCAGAGCCAAAAGGAGAGCCCAGGTTTCTTATATCACCTGTTTTCCTTAATGCAATCCCACAAAGTAGTACTATTTTCCATATTTATTAAGAAGGAACAAGTAATAATAAGAATTAGTTTTATTGACTCTCTAGTATGACCAGCTGTATGTCTTTTAGGGCTGCCCTACAAAATACCACTGACTGAGTGGGCCTTAACAACAGAAATTTATTTTCTCACAGTTTTGGAGGTTCGAAGTCCAAGATCAAGGTGTTGACAAGCTTGGTTTCTCTTGAGGCCTCTCTCTTTGGCTTGCAGACGGCCATCTTCTACTGTGTCTTCATATGATCTTTTCTCGGTGCACAAGTATTTCTGGTGGTTCTCCTTCTGATAAGGACAGCAGTCATACTGGATTGGGGTCTCACCCATGTGATCTAATTTAACCTTAATTACTCCCTTAAAGACCTTAACTCCAAGTACAGTCAAATTCTGAAGTATAGGGGGTTAAAGACTCTAACATATGAATTTTGGGCAACACACAATTCAGTCCAGAACTGATCTGGTCATTTTATTTCCATTTCTTCATTTATTTCTCACAATCAGCCGAGGGTTAAGTATTATTATTATTATTATTGTTATTATTATATATGAGGAAACTTCTGTTTAGAGAACTTAACTAACTCTTAGACTGCACAGCTAGAAAGAGATTATGTATTTTGTTTTCTATTGCTGCTGCAACAAATTATCACAGTCTTAGTGGCTTAAAATTACACAAGTGTATTATCTTACAGTTGTGTAGTTCAGAAGTCTGAAATGGGTCTTACTGGGCTAAAGTCAAGGGGCCAGCAGGCCGCATTCCTCTCTGAAGGCCCTCAGGAACAATCTGTCTCCTTGCCCTTTCCAGCTTCTAGAGACTGCTCATGTTTCTTGACTCAAGGTTCCTTCCTCCGTCTTCAAAGCCAATGCCAGCAGGTCAAATTCATCTCACATTGCATCACTCTGACCTTTTCTGCTTCTCTTTGTGATTATAATAATATATTGCTAATATGTTACTTATAACTATTTATAATATATGATATAATATTATAATTTAAGGACCTTTGTGATTATAATAGGCACACCAGTGTAATGCAAGGTAACTCCCTATCTTAAGGTCAGCTGGTTAGCTACCTTAATCCTCTTTTGTCATATAACAGAATCATCTTATGTTGGTGTTAAATTGTATGTTTCTTTTTCTTTCTTTCTTTTTTTTTTGAGACGGCGTCTCGCTCTGTCACCAGGCTGGAGTGCAGTGGCACAATCTTGGCTCGCTGCAACCTCTGCCTCCTGGGTCCAAGTGATTCTCCTGGCTCAGCCTCCTGAGTAGCTGGGACTACAGGTGCCTGCCACCATGCCCAGCTAATTTTTGTATTTTTAGTAGAGACGGGATTTCATCATGTTGGCCAGGATGGCCTCTATCTCTTGACCTTGTGATCCACCCGTCTCAGCTTCCCAAAGTGTTGGGATTACAGGCGTGAGCCACCATGCCTGGCCCAAATTGTGTGTTTCTTAACGTAAACATTGGGAGGGAGTTTGTCCTAATGGAAAGAGGACCAATATCAGAGTTGGGGTATCTGTGCTCTACTTTTGATCTTTGTCAAAAGATCATATTATTTTATATATATTCTGTATCTTTTTGGATTATGTACTATCTTCCTATAGCAATGGTCCTCAACTGTGGTGATTTTGTCTCCTAGAGGACAATTGGCAATGTTTGCAGAGATTTTTTATTATTACAACTGGGGGAGAAGGAAGGTGCTACTGGTATCTTGTTTGTAGAAGCCAAGGATGTTGTTCAACACACTAAGATGCACGGATACCCTCCCAACCCCAAAGAATTATCTGACTCCAAATGCCAGTAGTGAGGTTGAGAAACACTGCCCAATTATGGTGTGGAAAATTGATGTTAGAGTTGCAAGCGAAAAAGCCAGAAGATGAGTTAGGAGAAAATGGCCATGGTCTAGGGGAGAGATGATGGTGCTTTAGACTAACATAGAGGCAATGGAAATAGAAAAGTAGTGAGATCTTACATCAATTTTGGAGATAAAAGTGATCTGATATTGAGAGGAATTATGTGTGGGAAGTGAGGATGGTGTCAAGGATGACTGCTGAGTTGCTATAATGACCTTCTATGTAAATGGAGATAGAGTTACTGAAATGGAGAGTTCCAGAGGAATAATAGATAATACTTAAAATGGATCTTATTTTATGTAAATTCTGGTCTAAGTATACTAACCCATTTAATCCTTATAACAACCCAGCAAGATAAGTGCTATTAACATCCCCTTTTTATAAATGAGAATAAAGAGGCACAGACAGGTCAAGTAACTTGCTCAGGATCACCAGCCAGTAGTAAGTGGGTTTTGAATGCATAAAGTCAAATTCCAGAGTCTATATTCTTAACCACTACATGAATCCACCTTTTGGAAGAACAGATCTAGAGAGAAAGATCACATCTCTTTCCATGACTTCATATCCTTCAATCCTAAGATCAGAGTGCATGGTCAATCACTTTAATATTTTCCTGTGTATTTTAACATTTTCCTTGTGAATATTCCCATTGTATTCACAAGGAAACCCTCCCTCCCCCCAACTTGAACCAGTAATTTTCCTGCTCTCATACCAAGGTGCTGAACATTGCTGGAGAAGTCCACAGAGCTTTGGCCACTGTTATAATTATGAAGTCATGAGCACACCTGTCCACGGAACTGTCCGTAGCAGATCATTCTTCTGTTTCTCAAGAGCATGTTCTGTCACACTTTCCACACTGCCTTCCCCAAATTCACTCTGCTCAAGTCCCCCACTCCATCCTCGTGCCTCCACACAGTCTGTAGATAATGCTGTACTTTATTTCATCACGAAAATACAAGCACTGGGTTGATACTGCTTCATCCTCTGAACACTCCCTACCTATAAACCAATCTATATTCCCATCCATATCTTCTTTCATTCCCAAATTAGTGAAAAAGGTATCTTTCTTCCCAAGTAAGGTAAATCCATCCCTCATCTTGTGCTCAGGATTCCTTCTCATTCGGCCTCCCCATGGATCATTCTAACACTGTCTCAACTCTTCAATTTCTCTGACTTGTTCTACACCTGCCCAGCACTTAAAGGTACTCAATGCTGTGTTACACAATCACAAAGTGCTGTTCTTATCACAGCTCTTGCTTAGTTGACATCAAATGTGAGAGAATAATATTCAGTCACTAGGGTAAACTTGAACCACAAACATTTCAGCTCTTTGGCTACAAGGCAATTTTAAATTTTAACCTATGTCTGTGAGAGCATTTATACCATAAGTAAAAGTTGCTGCTTTCTTTTCCAGTTCCAGAGCAATCATTCAAGTCAAAACTTTTAGAAGATAATATACAATCATATTTCTTTCCCAGAAAATAATTTTTACAACCTCAAGGAGGAACAAGCCAGAGGCACTCTTGCCCTTAACATAGGTCTACTCTGATGTTGTATTTTCCCCATCCCCCAGTATCTGGCCAAATGAATACATGCAGGAGGTGAAATATGGAGAAAGAACAAAGGGACTAATTCCACTTGTGAGAGATGAAGGAACAGGAGCACTCTCATGTTTCTTAGGTAATGTACATTCTTTCCTTCATTTACTCAGTCATTGAAAAAGGGTTGTTGAATTCCTAACATGAGTCAGGCACTAAGGAAAGCAAATTCTAAACCTGCCCTTCAAAACTAGTGGGGACCCAATACCTTTATAAATCATCATAACACAGCTCCACAATCCCTTGGCCACATTTCCAAAATCCAAGGGACTCTGAAAATGGAAAGTTGATTCAGAAGTTTACAACTCTTGTTTGACAGTAAATCTGACCAGACTGATTTGAAACCTTTTATAGACTTCATACAAGCCGGGTATTCAGATATATCCCTCAAAAATAGTAATATGTTAAATTTATAGCATGCTGCCCCAGAACCAATAGGGCTGCTATGAATATTAAAATTCTGAATTTGGAAATGCTTCTGGCTGCAAGATTTTCTGTGTAGGGAGAGTACATGCCTGTATAGAGGGACTGTGATGAGGAAGAAACATTTATTGGGTATAAATATCATGCAAATTGCTTTATATACATTATTTCACTTAGACCTCAAGACAGCCCAGTGAATTAGGCCTTGTGGTCCCATTGTACAGATCAGTAAACTGGACCCCCATTAGCTTAAACAACTTGCATAAAGAAGGGGCATAGTGAGGAGTAAAACTTATATTTGTTGCTATATGCATGCTGATATATAAATCAAATCATTTAGGTGTGACAGAGAAAATTTGGATCTGAGCAGGGTTACTCACTAACTCATATTATGTCATAAAAGACATGAAAAAGATCTGCAGAGCCATATAGACTCATGCTTTTAAAAGAGTCAGAGAGGGGCACTCAGAGGATGCGGGCATGCATACTGTTTTAGGGCTTTAGGGAACGTATCAAGAGGAGGTGGAATTTGAGCTGATTCTTAAGCAGTAGGCAATCATTTTGCGTGTAAGCTGATAAGCATGTTTAGTCTTCCCTGCTTGATGGAAAACAGACTCCTGGAATGGGTTTCCGGCATCTGTTCTTATGGGAGCTTCCCCAGCGGATTCTTCCTTATTTCACTCTGTGAGTGGAGACTGAGCTGGGGCTCATAGTTATGCATGGGCTGTTCCCTCTGTGGTTAGGAGTGGGCCTCTGGATTTGGGTCCTGCATACTGTGCCCAGGTGCACAGGTTTTTGAAGCTCGGCACCCAGGCTACCAGCCAAAAGAAGTGCTCTGGGGATCTCATAAAATGGATTTCATTTGAGTAGAAAGCTTATTTTTGTCCTGAGTGGTTGTACATCAAACTCCTTTCACATGTCTTGGAACAATGAAAAAGGTTTGGCTTGGCTTTTCAGGGCTTGTAAGAGCCTAGTTTCCTGTGGGATTTACAGAACACTGGTCTTGTCCTCTCTGGGGGGTATAGGAAAAATGCTTCCATCACAAGTTTCTCTGGTGGCACATCCATTTTTCACCTGGGAGGAACCTACAAATTGAAATGTTTGGCTCATAATGTGGAATAGCAGAATGTTGTTAGCGCTTCTGTGGTGGGGTTGGTTGAAAGGATATTGTCTTCATGCTCGGCTCTGAGGTGTTAAATGAGAAAAGGGAACAAACAGGAAAACCAGGACCTGGTCAGACTCAGCCTATAATCACTGTTGAGAACTGGAAAAGGAATTTTCAGCAGGACAGTCCTACTCTGGGGCATTCCCTCCAGGCTGGACAGGCTGAGAGTCAGAAATGCTGGGCTATTCTAGAGGTACCACTAATGGGCCTGCAACCATTTTATCCATCTCTCTGTCCAATGAGGGAGAAGAACTAGATAATCTTTCAGGTTCCCTCTCGTTTCATAATTCCTGTGTCTGTGATTCCAAGTTTTTAATTTCACATGGAAAATATTTGTTGTAAAACCAAGACAGTATGTGATTGTTTAAGTGGGAGCCAAAGAGAGGAAACTGGGGAGAGGGTTGTGTCAGAGGATCACCAAGTGTAATGAGTGCAACAGGAGAAGCAGACAGTAAGGAGTCAATGTGCACTGCAACCCCTGCTCAGAGCTAACCACACTCTGAGGAGCAGCTCTGATCTCTAATAATTTTTTTTTTTTTTTTTTGAGACAGGGTCTCACTCTGTCACCCAGGCTGGAGTGCAGTGGCATGATCGTGGCTCACTGCAGCCTTGACCTTCTGGGCTCAATAAATTCTCCCACTTCAGCCTCCTGAGTAGCTAGGACAATAGGCCCCTCCAACCACGTCTGGCTTTTTTTTTTTTTTCTTTTAGTAGAGACTGGGTTTCCCTATGTTGCCCAGGCTGGTCTTGAACTCCTGGGCTCAAGTGATCCTCCCAGCTTGGCCTCCCAAAGTGCTGGTGTTACAGGTATGAGCCACCACACCCGGCCCCTAGTGAATTTAATAACCTACCCTGTGCCTGCTCCATCTGTCAGGCCAGGGCAGAGTCAGCACTCAGTTTTGGCTGCCAGCCTAGGATAATGATTACCTAGCCAATTGGAGATTGACCTTTCATGTGCACCTGTAATGGAAAAATTACAGAGCTGTCTAGTTTCAGAGCTGACATCTAGTGGAGCCTTGTTCCATCCCACTCCAAGTCTGTTTCTTTCAAGCGATACATGTTGGTTAATAACAACAGCTGAAAGCCAATGTGGTGTCTTTGCGGATCAGCATTTTATCGTTTTGGGCCCAAGGCTTTGCAAATATACCGTGCTCTTTCACAATTGGGGATAGGAGGGGATATCAAGTTGTAAAGGGACCCTAAAAGCATGAGGGTATATACTATTGCATTTAAAATTTCATTTAAAAATTATTAAACTATGCAAATAATGCCATGCTCATTTAACTGCAGGGCTTCAGTAATGTTGCATCTGATCACAGAAGTAGCCAATATTTTAAAAGTTTCTAAAATGCATCTACTTATTCCCCAAAGATATATGAGTCACCTCCATGTGTTAGGGCAGTGCTAGAAGCTGGGATTACCCAGGTAAGCTGGATTAGTTCTCTGCCCTCAAGGGGCTTATAGCATCAAGGGGAGACAGATGTCTAACAAAATAATTATAATGCAGTATAATGCAAGGTGGTGGGTCCTGTGACAGCAATAAGGACAAAGTGCTTTGGAAGCACAACAGAGAAACAACAGATGGATTAACTGAAAAGTGTGTGTGTGTGTGTGTGTGTGTGCTTGTGTATAACAAGGGAGCATTCCCTTGGTGGAGATAAGGATGCCACTAAGGCTTAAAACAATTACACATTTAATTGATGGCAAGCACGGGAATGAAATTCTATAATTTCAGGTGCAGTGGCAGAATTGCTAAGCCACAGAATACATATTGCGATGGTAAGTACAGAGGAGAGGTTCATTCATTGGGCGGATGGTTATTCTCACCTCCTATGTCACAGATGCTGTGAGAAGGCTGTGCTTTAGCAGTGGCAAACGGGAAGACATAGTCCCTGCCCTTGGATTTTACATTTTGGTTCAGGAGATAGTCCAGAAATAAGTAAACAGATAAACAGATAAAAGTTGTCAATTATAGTCAAGCAAGTAAACAGAGAGTGTGGATGTAAACCGTGGTCAAGTTTCCTATGAAGGAAATTTCAAAAGAGCCGCAGCAGGATTGTGGGGGAGGCCCATGGGATAGGGTGCCAGCTCCTGGGGTGAAGTTTAAGCTGAGCTGGGAAGAGTAGGAGGGGCTCACCACGAGAAAAGTGGTCAGGAGAACGTCTGGCAGAAAGAACAGCATCAGTGAGGGCTCTATGCATGAAATATGTTTTTGGAGGACTGGGGGAGACTAACAGGAATGAGGCAATGAATGAGGTAGTGAGAGAGGAGAGTGGTATAAGGAGGCTTCGGGAGGAGCTCTGTGCATCCTACTCTCCACTCCCCTCCTGATCCTGCTGCTCCTCAGCCATCCTTCTTCCTACGACTTCCCACACATTGACAATAAAATACAGGGTCCAGCTAGGGCCCATGGGCCTCTCCCAACGTTGTTTCCTGCCACTCTTGTCCTTGCTCCCTGCCCTTCTGGACACACTGTCCCTCTTGCTTTTACTCAAACTCCCTAAGCAGGTTCCCATACCAGAAATTGGGCACCTGCTCTTCCCTCTGCTGGGGATGCTCTGCTCCTGGTCATTACCAAGATGTATTCTCTCTATTCACTTACATCTTTCCTCAAATATCAGCTCACTAGAAAGGCCTCACTTGACCACCCATCCCGACACTAGAGTAGATACACCCCATCACCTGACACTCTGTCTCCTTGTCCCGCTTTGTTTTTTTGTAATACTTCATGCTCACTCCCAGGCATTTTAAGATACCTTTTCTTGTTTATCTGTTCATGTTGCCGTGTCTTCCACTGGCATATACACTTCATGAAGTGTACATGTCAGGTCAGGGCTGGCTTCATGGGTGTGTGATCTGTGCAGTTGACCAGGGCCCCATGCTCTGAAGGACCTGTGCTTGGATTCATCCTCTGCTGTTGCTGTCTTGAGATTCGTACTAATTTTGTCTTTTAACTTGTGTGTAGTAAGTGAAGCCCAATGTAGCAATGGAGTGTGCACAGAGAGCATGAGCAGAGGCAGTGCACTAGAGAATGGCACACATATGCAGTGTGGTCAAGCAGCAATGCCTATATGCATGGGCAGCCTGGCCAACTGATATGCCTGCACACACCATGAGGCAGCTGCTGTGCTGTGGAGCCCTGAGACAGTGTCCAGGCTTGGATTGGCAGTGGTGATGCAAGGCCAGTAGCAGAAGCAGCAATAGGCATGGCTGTAGAAGTGAGAGTGGCTCTGCATGGAGGAAACTTCCTGAACCCCTGATGGGAGGTTGGCTTGCCTATCCATCCATCCCTGGAGCCTGCTTCCAAGGTTTTACGAATTCTTGGCCAAAGTGCTGGGACAGAAATTGCTGGTGCTCAGCCAGTAAACTTTGTGGGCAAATAATAAGAAGATAAAAGTCCATAAATTGACATTGCAAGAAAGCATATCAGGGAGATATAATTCTTCAGAGTCTGAAATCCTTGATTTTGAAAACTACTGTAACATTGCTTTACTATTCACTAGCTTAGAAATAGAAACTAAATTGGAAGATTATTGCATTCAACACAAAACACTGTTTTCATGTGAATCTTCAGACGAACCCATTATCAATAAGGAAGACAATTTTAAAATTATTTTTTTCTTATAATTGAAGATACAGTGATAGAATGTATAAGCATGCATTTTGAATTATATACAAATCATGGAGCCACTTTCCGTTTCTTATACAACCTCCATATGTTAAAAAGCCAGAAGAAACATTTAAATATGATTATGTAAATTAGCATTTAAAATTAAATGTATAGACTTACATGAAACTCATTTGTATGAAGAGTTAAACCTTTTTAAAAAATTGTTCCATAAGAATCATCAGCTCTAGAGGAAATAAAATTTATATGTAAAAACAATTTGTCTGTAATTTATCTCCATGGTGTCACCACCTATAAAATCCTTTTAACAGCTCCAGGAATAGCTGCATTAGCAGAAAGAGCCTTCTCAAAATTAAAAAAAATACTAAAAATTATTTGCAATCTTGTATTCATCAAGAATGATTTATGTCTCTTTAATTATATGTATTGAAATGAAGTGGCTAAAAGTATAAAACTTGATAACCTAATAAATTAATTTGTAAAAAAGTGAGCTAAACAAAAATTTTATGATCGATCAAGATGTTACATTAATATTATTTATCGTATAAAGTTACAAAACCAGAAATATTGTTGCTTTCAACATGTAAGTTTATATTGTTACTCACTACTACACTTATTATATTTTATAAATAATGAAATATTTTTAAAGTGATTCAAGAGACTAAGTAAAGGAGTATTTACAGAATGAGCAGAGTTAACCAACAAGGAACGTTAAAGGAGCATAGATTAGCAGCAGTAGGGAGATATTACCACACTTGGTACTGTAGAAGCAAGAAGAGAGACGTGTTACAGATCCCATGGAGAGCTTGGGCCACAGAGGAGGGTTTACCTGATAGGATCTTGTGGTCTAGAGGGATGCAGCCATGACCAGAATCCATGGCCCAAACCCCTGGGAGTAAGGGGAAGAAATACCCTGATATCTCTCACCTCTCATCTTCCAATCTCCTGTTGTACTTTCTATTGGCTGAACCCCACCAAAAGCTGGAAGGCAAGGGAGGCTGGGTGGTAAAAGTCTACAATGGACAGCCTCCTGGAGTATAGAACAGGGTAGAGGACGACAGAGAAAAGATCGCTCTGTGTGTGTGTGTGTGTGTGTGTGTGTGTGTGTGTGTGTCTGTGTGCATGTTGCAAACTGAGAACAAGGACTTTTGTCTGTTAAATCCACTGCTATATCCCTAGCACTTAGAAAAGTGCCTGACACATGGTAAGTGTTCAAAAAAATACCTGTCAAATGAATGGAAGATAACCTCACATGTGATTTAGCAGTGCTAGAGGCTTCCTGTAGATCATCATTCCTTTCTTCCTCATCCCTCTTGTGAATGCTTTGCTCATGAATGCATCTTGTTCCACTGGGAAGGATCTGCAGGAGGAACCTCTGAGGCCTCAGATGTCAGGTGCTTATCCATCCACAGCTGCCTTGCAGGGACAGAAGCCCAGATGGCTTGGCTGTCCTCTTTATAAAAACTTCTGTGGCTCAGGCAGTGCTCTCGTGGTAGACCCAGCCCTCCTATCTTAGCCACAGCTGATGGCCAGATCAATATGTGACACAAAGTCACAAAAAGTCTTCTGTCTCTGAGGGGGGCCTGGCAGGATGTATGCTCAATAGGAGCACTCTGTTTTGAGAGCTGGTAAATTGGTAAAATCCTTCTTTTGAAGAAGCATACCTGTTGGGTGAGCAATGAGGAAGTGGATCTTTTCCTGCTCTTTCATGCCTTGTGCTAAGGACTGGAAATGGGCAGAGAAAGGCACTACCATTTGCGAGAACCTACTATGTGCCAGACATTTTGTAACTGTGAGAAACTACACCTAACATGTTGTATCCATGATGTGACAAGTGTGTAAAGACAGAAAACCAGTAGACTAAGCATGGCTAAGTGGAAGGATAAAAAAGATTTCATTGATGTTATTGTTCTGCCTCTGTGCCAGTGCTAGCAATCACCAATCTCAATTTATTGTCACATGAAGAAAATACTTACCTGTATTTTTGTTATACGTAAATGCTTGTTCCCTGGTGCCACAAATAAATAGCACTTGAACATAAATTTAATTCTTTCAGCAAGGCAATCTTTATTTCTGCAGAAAGGGTGCTCATCGCATTTCTGCAGAAAGGGTGCTCTCACCATTATTTCATCTGTGATGAGCACCCTTTCTGCAGGAAATAAAGATTGCCTTGCTGAGAGAATTAAATTTATGTTCAAGTGCTATTTCTTTGCAGCACCAGGGAACAAGCATTTACATGTAACAATTTGTTTCTGCTGATGTTAGTTGGGTATTGTGTTAATAGCAGCATTCCTAATGGCTATGCTAGTCACCGTTTCAAGATATAACTCTTTTCTTTCCTCCTCGTTCTCTTCTGCTTTTATCTGCCATTGGCACCCATGAGCATTGCTTTGTTTCACTGGGAGCTCTTTCTTCTGACGAATTTGTAGGAGTCTTATGGAATTTTATTTTCATACCTAGTATGGGGTTTGAGGACACAGCTATTAAGTGTTTACAGATACATTATTACTTCTTATTACTTTATTTTATTGCTCTATTTGGCTGTATTGGAATAATCTTTGTGTCATACTCGTGTTATAATTTTTAGAGTGGTAATTCAGTTTTAGCTGTGTGTGTGTGTGCGTGTGTGTAATTCCTGGAACTGTAGATTTATGAGGGACAATACAGTGGGAAATAAGCAGCCTAAATCTTAACAACAGGGCATGTTGGGATGGGAACATAAAGCACACAAATAATCAGTACAACACTTTTAAACAGGAGTTTTGTGAAAGTGAAGTTGTTTTAAATTACCTTTTTGAAACAGGAGATAAAGTGAGGGAGTAGAAAGGCAATAAAGGCTGAAGGATGAGGAAACTGTCTCCTAATGAAATTAGCTGAACTTTTAGCCTTTGTCTCCAATTGCCAAAGATGGTTAGCTGTTACACTGAGCCATGTGAAATTGCTGACAGTCAACGTTTTTTGACCTATTTTATCTAAGATAATTATAGCCTTAATTAGCAACAACCCAAGCTTCAAAAAAGAGGAATAATTTCTTACTATTACTATTATGTTTTTATTATATAAGAGACACATGTTTTCTGAAGAAAAAAGAAATGCAGATAAGTGATGATATGGTTTGGATCTGTGTCTCCTCCCCAATCTCATGTTGAATTGTCATCCCCAATGTTGCCAGAGGGGCCTGGTAGGAGGAGAATGAATTATGGGGTGGACTTCCCCCTTGCTATTTCTGTGATAGAGTGAGTTCTCATGAGATCTGATTCTTTAAAAGTATGTAGCACCTCCCCCTTCTCTCTCTTCCTCCTGTTCTGGCCATGTAAGATGTGCCTGTTTCCCCTTCTGCCATGACTGTGAGTTTCCTGAGGCCTCCCAAGCCATGCTTCCTGTACAGCCTGGGGAGCCCTGAGCTGATTAAACCTTTTTTCTTTATAAATTACCCAGTTTCAGGCATTCCTTTATAGCACTGCAAGAATGGACTAATATAAGTGAAAACAAAAAATGGTCACATATGCATATATAATATTGTATTTAAATATGCTCTTTTTGCTGCTTTTTTAGCATTTCATCTTTCTGTTTATACTGCCCATCTGTTCTCACATGCTATCTACTTTATCCATTAGAGCGCTTTCCATATTAATCACAGTTATTTTAAAGATTTGCTGTAAAGCAACTGTTGTTAATAGGCCTTTAGTCATGTGGTGTTAAGCTGTGGGAGGGGAAGCATTCTTGGGCCCTATAATTAGGTCTCAGCCCTTTAGTGAGCTTGTGCCTTGGCCTGTGGACTTCATAGTACTTCATCAGTTTCCCCCCACCTTCTTGCACCCACTTAGGTGGGACAGAAGAGCTACAAAGGGCTGGAGTTGGTTAGACTCTGGAAAAAAACTCAATAGTTTAGGCTTGGTAAAATATTTTCTCTTGAGGTTAGGCCTTGCTAAGAACAGAATGCTCTGGTGTATTTAAAAATGGTTCCTTTTCCCTTCTCCCTGCCAGACATGAAGCTCTAGGGAGTTTTTCTCTGATATTCACTGTGAGAACCTGGTTGAGCTTCTGGAGGTAAAGTTCACAAAAGTGTGGAGCTCCTTTATGAACGAGTCCCCCTGGAGTTTTTAACTCATGGATTTGCCCGCAGGGATCCTGCAGTAATTCATCAATTACACTTCAGGTTTTCTTACCTCCTCACTGGTTTCCATGGAGATTTCTATTCAGGGGTTTCTGCTCTGGTAAATTGTGATTCTCGATTCTCTGAATATGTGTGTCTGTCTCTTCAGTTTTGGGAACAGGGGTATGTCTGTGACCCCACTTCTCTGACAGATCTAAGAACAGTTGTTGATTTTTCATTTTGTTTGGGTTTTTACTTGTTAGGAGAGAGTGATGACTGCCAAGCTCCTGATCAGAAATGAGAAGTTTACATGTTATTTGATAACTTGATTTTTTAAAATTTACAATATATTGTGAATATATCTGATACCAGTTAACTATATTTTTTAAAGTTTGATACGTATTTCATTGTGTGGATATACCATAATTGATTAAAGAACTAGCAAAACTTAATGGTTAAAAGCACAGTTGCTGGAGTAAGACTACCTGAATTCAAATTCACCTCTTCCACTTATTAGCTGGATGATTGTGGGCAAATTAGTTGACCTCCTTTTGCCTCAGTTTCCTAGCCGACAAAATAGAGATAATACTAGTACCTGTGTCATGGAGTTTTTGGGAGGATTAGATGAGTTAGTAAATATGTAAAGTCTGTACAATAGTGCCTGGTACATAGTGCCTCTATGAATGTGTTAGACATTAAGTCATCTTCTGCTGTTGGGCGTTTCTGTTGTTTCCAGTTTTTTACTATGATAAATAATCCTGCAATGTCTCTACTTAGATCACAATCTTTGTTCACATTCTTAACTGTATTCTTAGCATATATGTCTATTAGGACACCATTTTGACAAGTGACAGAAAATCCAACTCAAAAGTGGCTCAAGCAAAATAAATAAGTAAATAAATAGTGCTATGGTCTGAGTATTCAGACCAATTTCCCCTTCAAAATTCATATGCTGAAATCTTAATCCCAGTGGTGATGGTATTGGGAGGTGGAGCCTTTTGGTGGGTGATTAGGTCATAATGGTAAAACCTGTATGAATGAGATTAGTGCCCTTACAACAGAGACCTCAGAGAGTTGCCTTGCCCCTTCCACCCTGTGAGGACACTGCAAGAAGTCTCCATCTATGAACCAGGAAGTGGGCACTCGCTGGATACCAAATCTGCCAGAGTCTTGATCTTGGGCTTCCTAGCCTCCAGAACTCTCAGAAATAATTTTTTTTAATTTATTTATAAGTTACCCAGTTCATGGTATTTTGTTTTAGCAGGCCAAACTGACAAATACAGATAGATACTTTAAAAGTAAATAAAAGTATTGGCTCACTTAAGTGCAAAGTCCAGGACTGGTGCTGTTTGATCCAGGTACTGAAACATTTCTCGCAGGACTCAGTGCCTTTTTATTTCTCAGCCTTACCCTTTTTCATACTGGATTTATCCTCAGGCTTTACATGGTAGCAAAATGGCTCCAAGCCAAGTCCTCCTGGATTTGATTCTAGCTAAAAGAAGGGACAGTTTCTCTTTCTTAGAACTGGATGAAAGTCCTGGGTCATACTGGGTCATGAGCCCATCCTTGAATCAACTACTATGGCTGGAGGAGTGGAAAGTACTGAATGGCTTAGCCCTGGAGCTGGAGAGGTATCAGTCCAACGCAAATCATGGGAAATAGTTATATAGAAAGGATGGCTTCATAATCTGAAATACTAACAAAACAAAACAAAAAAAGAAAGGAGAAAGGACACTGCGTAGCCAGAAAATAAAAGAAATATTAATTTCTTAGACGAGGTATTTCTGGGTGAGGAGGATTCTGGATTAAGACTTTTGATACATTTTGCCAACTTTTTTTACTCCAAAAAGTTTGTACCAATCTGCTTTCTCATTAGCAGTATAAAACGAGCCATTTTCTGGGATTGTAGCCAACAAAATATTTCTTGTATTGTTTTTCTCAATTGTATTTCTTGATCTGGTAGGCCAGAAGAAAGTATTTAATTTCAATTTGTAGTTCTTTGTAAATTGAATTGCATATTGGTTTGATATATTTGTATGTGTTTATTGGCCATGTGCATTTATTCTTTTGTAAATTATGGCATTTCATTGATTCTAAGACACCATTGGTTATAAAACAGACCATTATTTTGTGTACCACCAAGAAATTTTAAAGAAACAAACCCTCTGTGACTAAAGTATTACAGAAATACTTCTTTTTTTATTTAATTTAGAAGAGGTTTGCTGATTTTAGAGATGTTAAAATATAGAACATATGCATCCTTGAATCAATGAAATATGGTACTTATTGGGCCAGGGGCAGTGGCACAACCCTGTAATTCCAGCACTTTGGGAAGCCAAGGCAGGTGGATCACTTGAGCCCAGGAATTTGAGACTGGCCTGGTCAACATGGAGAAACCCAGTCTCTACTAAAAATACAAACATTAGCCGGGCATGGTGGCACACAACTGTAGTCCCAGCTACTCAGGAGGCTGAGGTGGGAGGCTCGCTTGAGCCCAGGAGGCTGAGGTTGCAGTGAGCTGAGATCGCACCATTGCACTCCAGCCTGGGCAACAGTGAGATCCTGCCTCAAAAAAAAAAAAAAAGATACCTATTAATGATCTCTTTTTTATTATTATTACACATTTATCTTTTACTTATTGAATTTGTTAGTGATTTATTATAGATATTTTTCCATGTTTATAGTTCCACTTATAATTTTAATTATGGCATTTTAAAAAACATACTGATGTTTATATTTTTAGGAAGTAAAATTATTAATATTTTCATTTATTGTTTCAACCTTTGATGTAATATTTATGAAGGTATTTTCCATTCTTAGACTATTCAAAGATTTATATAAATTTACTTCGAGCATTTCTACTTTTTTTTTACTTTGTATTTAATCCACCTAGAATTTATTTCTTTTTATGAAAAGAAAAAGTTTCAAAATTTTGTTTTTCAAATAGTTATCTGCTCATACACCATTTATTAATTAGGCATCCTTTCTCCACTGATTTGAAAGATTACCTTTATTGTGTGCTCAATATTTCTATAAAAATGGGTCTATTTATTTATTTAATTTTTAGTTTTTGTGGGTGCATAGTGCATGTATATATTTGTAGAGTACACGAGATATTTTGATACAGGCATACAATGTATAATAATCACATCAGGATAAATGGGGTATCCATCACCTCAAGCATTCGTCCTTTCTTTGTGTTACAAACAATCCAGTTATACTCTTTTGGTTACTTTTTAATGTACAATAAATTGTCATTGGCTGTAGTCACCCTGTTGTACTATCAAATACTATATTTTATTCATTTCTATCTAACTATATTTTTATACCCATTAACCATCCCCACTTCCCCCACCCTTTTCAGCCTCTAGTAACCATCATTCTACCCTCTAACTCCATGAGTTCAATTTTTATTAATTAATTAATTTTTGTTAATTTTTAGCTTCCACAAATAAGTGAGAACACAAGAAGTTTATCTTTGTGCGCCTGGCTTATTTCACTTAACATAATGTCCTCCAGTTCCATCCATATTGTTGCAAGTGACATGTTCTCATTCTTTTTTATGGCTGAATAGTATTCCATTGTATATATGTACCACATTTTAAAAAATCTATTCATCTGTTGATGGACACTTAGATTGCTTCCAAATCTTGGCTATTGTGAACAATGCTACAACAAACATGAGAGTGCAGATATCTATTTGATATACTGATTTACTTTCTTTTGGGTGTATACCCAGCAATAGGATTGCTGGATCATATGGTAGCTCTATTTTTAGTTTTTTGAGGAACCGCAGACTGTTCTCCATAGTGGGTATACTAATTTACATTCCCACCAACAGTGTATGAGTGAGTCCTTGTATTAGTCTGTTTTCATGCTGCTGATAAAGACATACCCAAGACTGGGCAATTTATAAAAGAAAGAGATTTAATGGACTTACAGTTTCACATGGCTGGGGAGGCCTCACAATCATGGCGGGAAGCAAGAAGGAGTAAGTCATGTCTTACATGAATGGCAGCAGGCAAAGAGAGAGCTTGTGAAGGGAAACCTCTTTTGAAACCATCAGATCTCATGAGTCTTATTCACCATCACCAGAACAGCATGAGAAAGACCTGCCCCCATGATTCCATTACCTCCCACTGGGTTCTTCCCATGACACATGGGAATTGTGAGAGTTACAATTCAAGATGAGATTTGGGTGGGGACACAGCCAAACCATGTCAGTCCTTTTTTCTCCACATCCTCACCAACATTCATTATTGCCTGTCTTTTGGATATAAGTCATTTTAACTGGGATGAGGTAATATTTCATTGTAGTTTTGATTTGCAGTCCTCTGATGATCAATGAGGGTTCAGCACCCTTTCATATACCTGTTTACCATTTGTATGTCTTCTTTTGAGAAAGAAGACTTGTATGTCTATTCAAGTCTTTTTCCCACTTTTTGATGGGATTATTAGATTTTTTCCCATAGAGTTGTTTGAGCTCCTTGTGTATTCTGGTTATTAATCTTTTGTCAGATGAGTAGTTTGTAGATATTTTCTCCCATTCTATGGGCTGTTTCCTCACTTTGTTGATCGTTTGCTGTGCAGAAGCTTTTTAATTTGATGTGATGTTCCTTCTATATCCAGTTTTTTTAGAGTTTTTATCATGAAGTGATTTTGAATTTTATCAAATGTGTTTTCAGCATCAATTGAAATGATCATAGGGTTTTTGTCTTTTATCCAGTTGATGGGATGTGTCACACTGATTCATTTGCGGATGTTGAATCATCATAGCATTAAATCCCATTTGGTTATGATGAATCACCTTTTTAATGTGTGGTCGAATGCAGTTTGCTAGTATTTTGGTGAGAATTTCTGCATCAGTGTTCATCAGGGATATTGCCCTGTAGTTTTCCTTTTTTGGTTTGTCTTTGGTTTTGGTTTCAGGTTAACACTGGCCTCAGAGAATGAGTTTGGGAGTGTTCCCTCCTCTTCTACTGTATTTTTTGGAATAGTTTGAGTAGGATTGGTACTAGTTCTTCTTTCAAAGTTTGGTAAAATTCAGCAGTGAAGTCATCAGGTCCCAGGCTTTTCTTTGCTGGGAGACTTTTTATTATGTCTTCAATTTTATTACTTGTTATTAGTCTGTTCAGGTTTTGGATTTCTTCGTGGTTCAATGTTGATAGGTGCATATGTCTAGGGATTTTTCTATTTCTTCTAGGTTTTCCAATTTGTTGACATATAATTGATCATAGTAATCTTTAATGATACTTTGAATTTCTGTGGTATCAGTTTTAATGTCTCCTTTTCCACCTCCAGTTTTATTTATTTGAGTCTGCTCTCTTTTTTTCTTAGTCTGGCTAAAGGTTTGTCTATTTTGTTTATATTTTCAAAAAACCAACTTTTTGTTTTGTTGATTTTTTTTTAGTTTTTTTTTTCATTTCAGTTTCATTTATTTCTGCTCTGACTTGTATTATTTATTTTCTCCTACTAATTTTGGGATTGATTTGCTCCTGCTTTTCTAATTATTTAAGATGCATCATTAGATTGTTTATTTGAAGTTTATTTACTTTTTTGATGTAGGTGCTTATTGCTGTAAACTTTCCTCTTGGTACTGCTTTCACTGTATCCCATAGGTTTTGGTACATTTTGTTTCCAGAAATTTTTCAATTTCTTTCTTCATTTCTTCATTGACTCACTGGTCATTCAGGAGCATATTGTTTAAATTCCATGTATTTGTATAGTTTCCAAAATTCCTCTTGTTATTGATTTCTGGTTTTATTCCATTGTGATGAGAGAAGATGCTTAATATTATTTAATTTTTTTCAATATTTTAAGACTTGTTTTGTGATCTAACATACAGTCTATCCTTGAGAATGATTCATGGGCTGAGAGAAAGAATGTGTATTCTGGAGCCATTGGTTGAAATATTCTGTAAATATCTATTAGGTCCATTTGGTCTATAGTGCAAATTAAGTCTGATATTTGTTGACTTTCTGTCTGGATGATCAGTCCAATGCTGAAAGTGGAGTGTTGAAGTCTCCAACTATTATTGTATTGGGGTCTGTCTTTCTCTTTAGATCTAATAACATTTGCTTTATATATTTGGGTGCTCCAGTGTTAGGTGCATATATATTTAAAAGTATTATATCTTCTTGCTGAATTGACCCCTTGATCATTATGTAATAACCTTCTTTGTCTCTTTATATAGTTTTTGTCCTGAAATCTATTTTATCTAGTATAAGTATAGCTACTCTTGCTCCTTTTTGGTTTCCATTGGCATGGAAGATCTTTTTTCATCCCTTTATGTTAAGTCTGTGTGTGTCTTTATAGGTGAAACGTGTTACTTGTAGGCGGCACATCTTTAGGTCTTATTTGTTATCCTTTCAGCCACTCTGTCTTTTGACTGGAGGGTTTAATTTATTTACATTCAATGTTATTATTGAAAAGTAAGGACTTACTCCTACCATTTTGTTATTTGTTTGCTGGTTGTTTTATGGTCTTCTCTTCCTTCTCTCCTTCCTTCCTATCCTCCTATTAGTGAAAGTGATTTTCTCTGTTGGTATGTTATAATTTCTTGCTTTTTATTTTTTGTGTATCTCTTGTGTGTTTTTTCATTTGCAGTTATCATGAGACTTGCAAATAATATAATCTACTATTTTAACTGATGACAACTTAATACTGATTGCATAAACAAACAAGCAAGCAAAAAGGAAACAAATAAAAACTCTACTCTTTAACTTCTTCCCCCTGCTTTTTGCTTTTTGTTGTATCTTATTATACCGTCTATGTCTTGAAAAGCTGTCAAAGTTATTATTTTTGTTAGGTTCATCTTTTAGTCTTTCTGCTCAAGATAAGAGTAGTTTACACACACCAAAATTACAGTGTTATAGTATTCTGTGATTTTTTTCTGTGTACTTACTATTACCAATGAGTTTTTTTACCTTCAGATGACCTCTTGTTGCTCATTAACATATTTTTCTTTTAGACCAAAGAACTTTCTTTAGCATTTCTTGTAGGACAGGTCTGATGTTGATGAAGTCCCTCAGCTTTGGCTTATCTGGGAAAGGCTTTATTTCTCCTCCATGTTTGAAAGATATTTTCGTTGGATATACTATTCTAGGAAAATGGAAATGTTTTTTCGTTTGGCACTTTAAATATGTCATGTCACTCTCTCCTGACTTGTAAGTTTCCACTGAGAAGTATGCTACCAGAGGTATTGAAACTCCTTTGGGAGTTTGATTATTAAATAGCTTGAGGTAGTCTTCTTTGGGTAAAATATGCTTGGTGTTCTGTAACCTTCTTGTATTTGGATATTGATATCTTCCTCTAGGTTTTGGAAGTTCTATTATTATCCCTTTGAATAAACTTTCTATCCCTATTTGTCTCTTAAAGGCAAATAACTCTTAGATTCACCCTTCTGAGGCTATTTTCTAGATCTCTATGTGTGTGCTTCATGCTTTTTTTTCATTTTTAAATTTTGTTTCCTCTGACTGTGTATTTTCAAATAGCCTGTCTTCAAGCTCACTAATTCTTTCCTCTGCTTGATCAATTCTGCTTTTAAAGGACTCTGGTGCATTATTCTGTATGTCTGTTGCATTTCTCAACTCCAGAATTTCTGCTTGATTCTTTTAAATTATTTCAATCTCTTTGTTAAATTTATCTGCTAGGATTCTGAATTCCTTCTCTGTATTATCCTAACTTTCATTGAGCTCCCTCAAAACAGCTACTTTGAATTCTCTGTCTAAAAGGTCACATATCTTTGTCTCAAACAGGTCTACTTACAATATAATGACATACCTCTATATTCTTACACCAGCACCACATTGTTCAAATTCTTACAGACTTACAATGTATTCTAATACCACATTTCATTGATTCTAAGGTTTTAAAAAACATTTTAAGATCTCTGATATCAGAATGTCTCTTACAATAGAAAAAAAAGAATTATATCACAACTTAACTGTGAGCATTTAACATTTTTAATAGTATGTAAAAAATGGTTTCTCTTATAGTCAATAACACTTTCGATTGAATAAATTATGGGGTATAAAAATGTTTATCTACCTGCTTAATCATCCTTTTTAGTATTTTGGCTCTTATCTGTTTACTCTTCCATGTTAATATTAGAATCACTTTGTCAAAATATTTTGTAATTTATTGAGAATTGTGAGAAATTTGTTGATTAATTTTAAAAAGTATAATCTTCAAAATATTAAATATTTTCAAATTCTTCTTTAACTACCGTCAATAAGGTTTTATGGATTTTTTAAAAATCTAGCTTTTACATATTTTTAGACTTTTTTTTGAGACAGGGCCTCACTACATACCCCAGGCTGAAGAGCAGTGGTATGATCACAGCTCACTGCAGCCTCAACTTCCAGGGCTCAAGTGATCCTCCTACCTCAGCAACCCAAGTAGCTGGGACTAGAGGCACGCACCACCACACCTGGCTATTTTTTTGTATTTTTTAGTAGAGATGGGGTTTCACCATGTTGCCCAGGCTGATCTTGAACTCCTGAGCTCAAGTGATCTGCCCATTGCAGCCTCCCAAAGTGCTGGCATTACAGGTGTGAGCCACTGTGCCCAGCCTTTTAGATTTTTAAAATATCAACTTTATTTTGTAATATGGTTTGGCTCTGTGTCGCCACCGAAATCTCATCTCTAATTGTAATTCCCACGTGTCAGGGAAGGGACTTGGTGGGAGGTGACTGGATTATGGAGGCAGTTTCCTCTATGCTGTTCTCATGATACTGAGTGAGTTCTTACAAGATCTGATGGTTTAAAAGTGTTTAATAGTTCCCCCTGGCTCTCTTTCTCTCCTGGTGCTTTGTGAAGAAGGTGCTTGCTTCCCCTTTGCCTTCCACCTTAATTGTAAGTTTCCTGAGGCCTCCCCAGCCATGTGGAACTGTGAGTCAGTTAAATCTCCTTTCTTTATAAATTATCCAGTCTCAGGTAGTTCTTTATAGCAGTGTGAAAATGAACTCTATACAGTTTGTGCATATGCATCACTATGAATGGGATCTCTTTTGTATTATATCTTCTAAATTGTTATTCATCCTGCATGGAAACGCTGCTGATTTTTGTTTGTTTAGGCATATGGAATTTATCCCGAGAACTTAGATATCAGAAAAGAAATTAGGAAAAAGTAAGAAGTTTATTATAATCAACTCTCTTTCCCCCAAAATGATAAGGTGACAGAAAAAGGCATTAAGAAAGGAAATTAAAATAATATACAAATGCGTTATTTTAGCCATAAGTTTGGATCATCTTTGTCAAGCAACATTTTGTTGGAACTATATGTGACTTTATTAAGTATGTGTCTTGGTCACTTCAGGCTGCTATAACAAAATAACTTACACATCACAAAATGATGTCTATTACAATTCTGAGGCTAGAAGTCCCAAATCAAGGCACCAGCACATTTGGTGTCTAGTGAGGGCCTACTTTCTGGTTCGTAGAGGGTACTTTCCTGCTGTGCCCTCACATGCTGGAATTCTGGGGCCTCTTTTATAAGGGCACTAATCCCATTCGTGAAGGTTTCTGCCTCCATGATCTAATCACCTGCCAAAGGCCCTACTACTTAATACCATCACACTGGTGATTAGGTTTCAACATATGGATTTCAGGAGGATACAAATATTCAGGCCATAGCAATGAAGCACAGAAATAACTATGCTGGGAAATTTCACACTGCTCCTGAAGGTCTCAGTGCCTTTTTGGGGTCCAGAGACTTGGGCTCTGGGTCTGGCTCAGATCAGGTGAGATCCTACAGGAGACACTCATATTTTTAGAGCTATACTTCCTCATCTGTAAAATGATGACTTTGGGCCAAATTATTCTAAGATTTCTCTGCCCTAACATTCTGGGGACTATTAATGAGTAATAAAATTGACTGATGAAGTTTATCCCCTTTTTGTCATTACCTATCCTCAGCCAGCAAAAAGAAACATTAGAAGACAAGGACCAAGTGAAGGAGCCAGAGAAACAAGGTGCCCATATAATATATAATATCAACATTCAACCCTCGAGTACCTGAATGTTGTATCGCACTGCTGGACAAAGCACCAGAGCAGGCATTGTCCTCTGGTACCAGGAACCATCCAGTTTACTACCAGCCTTTTGTTGGTAGCTCTTTTGCCCCAGATAATGTCCTATTTGATTTTGTCTTGACTAAGCACCTGCCTGTACCTACTGCCTTGTAAGAAACAAAATCTGAAAGAAGGAAAAAGAAACATGGCAGGAGCACAATAGCTGGCTGTTTATTCACTGAAGGAGCATTTATAGATCTTTCTATTCAGGACCCAGAATGCACCAAATACCATGAGTGGGACTTTTGTAGGGACCAGGTATAATCTTTCCTCTCAACAATGGGTTACAGATATATAAACAAACATTCATGCAAAGGATTATTTTAGGTGCTATGATAGAAATCTTAATTAGATATTGCGGGGATAGAAGAGAAAGAGTTTAATTTTGCAAGGATGCCCAAGAAAGGCATAGAATTGCTAAGCCTGGTTCCATTTTGAAAGGCAGATGTGGAGAAGGATATGTCCATGTAGGGAATGGCAAGAGCAGAGGGGCAGGGGCATGACCCAGCCTGGAGAGGCTGCAGGTCTAAATATAGGCTACAGGGGTGGGCACAGGAAAAATACTAAAGGTATGTTTAAACCGTGTTTAAAACATTGTGGAATTTACCTCTTAGTGAAGCTATGGCAGGCTTTTAAGCAATGGGGTTCAGTGGGCAAATTTACATTCTAAAGAGATCATTCTATCACACGAAACCTGCATGATTTGAGAAGGTTTCAATGCACTGACAAAGAGTCTAGTGAAGAGAGAGCTGCAGTAGTCCAGATGAGAACAAAGTCCACATTGACATGAAAAAGTGGAGAAAGTGGCATGTCTATGTGATGATGGATTAGTTTTCTATCATGGCATAACAAAACATCACAAACTTGGTGACTTAAAACGGCACCCATTTGTTAGCACACAATTCTGTAGTTCAGAAGACTGGGCCTGCTGTGGGTATGTTCTCTGGACAGTGTCTCACAAAGTTGAAACCAAAGCGTCAGCTAGAGCTATAGCTCTCATCTGGGGCGAGAGGTCCACTTCCAACCTCATTCAGGCTGTTGGCAGAATTTATTTTCTTGCAGTTGTAGGACTGCAGTCACAATTTTCCTGGTAGCTGTCCCACGGTAGCCACTCTAAGCTGCTAGAAGCTGTCCCTCTCCATCTAGAGTTCTCGACATGGATCTTCATTTTCTTTTAGAGCTATACTTCATAGCTCTTCATTTTCTTCAAGTTGGCTGGATTGCATCTCTCTGATTTCCCTTTCCGTGACCAGCCTGAATAAACTCTCTTCTTTTAAAGGACTTGGATGTTTAGATTACCCAGATAACCTCTTTCCTTAAAGTTATCTATATGATATTACCTAACCTAATATCAGGAGTAAAATTATTCATATTCACAGTCCCAGGGATTGTGCATGGTGTGTACATGGCAGGAAATCTTAGGAAGGGTCCTCTTAGAATTCTGCCCCCCACAAATGGTACAAAACAACAATAACAAGAGTAAAAAGTAGACTAGCTAGACACTGTTTCCAAATTGCATGAAGGAAGAAGAAAGAGGAAAAGACTCAGTGATTTTTTTTGGCTGGGTGGTATAATTACCAGGGTAAGGAGGATGAAAGGACAAAAGGGCTGAGATTCTACTTTGGGCTTGGTGAGGTTGACATGTCTGTGAGCTATGCAGTTAGTCCAGGAGACAGTAGGATTAGGAATACAGGAAAATGGTTGGGAAAGAAATACAAGATTTTTAGTTAGTAGCAGATAGATGCTAGGAACACCATGGGACTGGATAAAATGGGTTTTATTTTAATTGTGTAAACTTCTCTGCATTCCTAAACTATATGTTCCTTGATGGCAGATATATGTGTTTCCATTGCTGTATGTTGGGTGCCTTCCATATAGTATGTGCTCAGGAATGTTATGGATGGATGAATTGTTGAGATTATGCAGGTAAAACATTCTAAGTAAAAAGTTAAGGGCTGAGAACAGAACCCTGGGCAATGTCAGCATTTATGGAATGAGCAAAGGATGAAGAGTCCATGAAGGGGGAAAAGTCAGGTGGAAAATCAGAAGAGAGCAGTGCCTGCAAAAGACAGGAGGAGAGTCTCAAGAGGAAAAGCTACCATGAAAACAATACTGAACATTTTACTGAACAATTACTCTCTGCCAAGTAACGTGTGTGAAGTTTACTTAATCCTCAAAATAATCCCATGGTGTAGGAACTCTTTTTATACAGAAGAGGAAGCTGGGGCCCAGAGAGGTAAAATTTTTCCTGGATCACACTACTGGTCAACAAGAGAGATGAACTCTAAGTCCTGGACACATGACCCCAGAGCCGAAGCTCTTAAACACTAAATTACACAGGTGTTCTACCCCTTCTCCCTTCTTGCTGAAGAGAAAAAACTCCTAACCAGGACAAACAGAAAACCCAGTGGAAGAAATAGCATTTGGCCCTTGATAGATGGGCTGTACTTTAGCAACGGAGCTGGAGGAAGCCCAGGTAGGTTTGCCAGATTTAGCAAATAAAAATACAGGACACACAATTAAATCTGAATTTCAGATTAAGATTTTTTCTTAGTATAAATATGTCCCCATTATATAGCATGCTCCAATCAGGCTAGAATTTTTACTCTCCCTTTTTACTTCTACGCTTCATAGCTCATGCTCTTCATCTGTACGGCACACTGTACCCTTTCTTTTTGCCAGTCTTAATGTTACCCATCCTCGAAGCCCCATCCATATTAACTGTCATTTGCCCAGCATTCCTACCTAAAAAATACATTCATATGGATGACCTCATTTGATTTACAAAGCACTCTTGCAAGTAAACATGGTATGCATTATTAACCCCTTGTGCAGATGAGAAAACAAGCTTGGGATGCAACTTTTTTTTTTTTTTTTTTTTGAGATGGAGTCTTGCTCTGTTGCCAGGCTGGAGTGCAGTGGTGCGACCTCACCTCACTGCAACCTCCGCCTCCTGGGTTCCAGGGATTCTCCTGCCTCAGCCTCCCAGGTAGCTGGGAGTAGAGGCACATGCCACCACACCCAGCTAATTTTTTTTTTTTTTTTTTTTAGTATTTTTAGTAGAGATGAGGTTTCACCATGTTGGCCAGATGGTCTTGATCTCTTGACCTCGTGATCTGCCCACCTCGGCCTCCCAAAGTGCTGGGATTACAGGCGTGAGCCACTGCTCCTGGCTGGGATGCAACTTTCACAGATCATTCATTCATGTAACTGGGACCCCAGGGTCTTATGACAGCAACTTTCATTCTTTTTCCACGAATTCACACTGAAACTAATGTCAGCCTTCCACTTTGATTCTCAGTGCTCAGGTACCTCTCCTTTTTCTTGACCTCTCTGTTTGGCTCTTGATTTAAAGTTTACTCTTGTTGTTCAAGTCTTACATTTCCAAGAACACTTACGTTCTCTCAAGACAGGAATCCGCCTTGTACAACTTTGGCCCCTGCCCTTCATACATATCCAGTTGAAACTGATTAATTTTCTCCAAATCCTGTTAAATGATCTTGAAAATCACTCAGGTCCGAGCAATCCTCCAAGTGTTCCGAGTTCTTGGCAGAGTGTGTCACCAGTACTTGTGATTAAAACTGGTATTTTTTTTTAATTTCATAGAATGTAAAAAATTGCCTGCTCCTAAAATGTGGTCAAATATTCTTCCCTAATATCCCCAGCTTAGTGATTTCTTCTGGATAGACATTCCCATCCACCACAGAAATGTCCGAAACAAATAGCCAAGGAATAGGCAAGTTTATCTAATAGTAATTTATTCTTCCATTCTTCATTCAACAGCATTTAATAACACCTGCAATATGCTAGCTATTGTGTTAGTCAGTGGAGATCAAAGATGAGAGAGATGCGGTCCTCCTTTTCTAGGAATTCACAGTCTGTTGGAGGTGACTCAACTTTATACAAATACCAGAGGACAAAGCACAATAGATAAATGACGTGAAAATTCAGATGTGGGAGGTAGTTATCTCCAGCTTGGAAAAGGAAAGGATAACTTCAGCTTTTAACCTTGATTCTCCTCTAAGATTCATACAGCCAGTCCTGATATACTAATCATGTGGATTTTAGCCTCAGAATAATTACTGTGATTATCTCAAGAATTTTAAAAAGGACTAAATGCTAATGTGAAAAAAAATGAAAATTCAACATGAGACATTAGAGGAAATTGTTAAGTACAGTGGGGAAGGTTGAGAATTCCCACCCCCTCTCATCTTTGGCTCCTCTGCTCCAGTGAGAAATGGCATACCTCATTCTCTGCTTTGTATTCATTATTCTTTTGCTTATAACCATCTTACGGAATGAATCTCTTTCTCCCTGTCTCTCCTTCTCCCTCTCTTCCTCCCCCTTTATGTGATAGACATATCTGTCTTTCATATCTTATTTATCCTAGCATACTTCAGAAATTGCCTTTCTTGATTTGTTTCTTGCAATTTCCTGTTTTGTATCATTCATTCATTATTCATGCCAGCCAGTGTTTGTAATTGTGATTTGGTAATTGTTATTCAATGAATGAGTATCAGCTTGAATAACTCAGCTACAAAATCATAATACTTTATATCATTATTTCACTTTCTAGTTTCTTAAATATTTTTGTGTGTCTACTTTTTTTTTTTAATCTCAAAGACTTTATGACATTAGTCATCTTTATATTACGTAGACCACAGGAGAGAAACTTGGACCTATCTACATTTGATTTGGGGCCAGCACCCTCTAAGTCTAATCTCCTGCCTGTGTCCATTGCCTCCTGCACAACACTTAATAAGGTGCACTCACCACCACTCCTGCCACAAGCACAGGCATGCTGTTGTTGCTTCTATTAAGCTTCAAGACAATAAGCTGCCCTCTGGCTGGTGGGACTGTAGCTCCATAAAATGATACACTTGCTATACTCTGTTCTGCACCTTTTCCCAGAGAACCATTTCTCTGCTCCTCACCTTGGGAGTAATACATCTTTATTTGCTTTTACCAAAGAACTGCTGTTGTAATTTAGCTTGAGACCAGGGATTTAACCTGTTTGGAAATTCAACATTTATTTAAGGATTATATTTAGCAGAAAGATGAAAAAGGGTCCTACTCAACAGGTATTTGGAAAGATGCTCAGTGTCACTGATCACTAGGGAAAGGCAAATTAATATCAGAAGGAGATACAACCTTATGTCTGTTAGGATGGCCATTATTAAAAAGATGGAAGATAACAAGTGTTAGTAAGGATGTGGAGAGAAGGGAACCCTTGTACACCATTGGTGAGAATGTAAATTGGTACAGCCAGTATGGAAAACAGTATGGAGTTTTGATAAAAATTGAAAACAGAGCTCCCATATGAACCAGCAATCCCACTTCTGGCTATATATTCATGAAAATAAATTCAGTATGTAAAATAGATATTTGCATTCCCGTGCTTATTGAAGAATTATTTATAATAGTCAAGATATGAAAAGAATCTAAGTGTCTGTTGACAGATGAATGGATAGATAAATTGTGGGTGTGTGCATACACACACACACTGGAATATTACTCAGCCTCAAAAAAGAAGGAAATCCTGCAATTTGCGACAACGTTGATGAAGCTGGAAGATTTTGTGCTAAGTGAAATAAGCTAGACACAGGAAGAAAAATTTGTGTAATCTCACTTATATGTGGAATCTTAAAAAGTCAACTTCATAGCAGCAGAGCAGAGAATGGGAGGCAGGTGGGGGTAGGGAGCAGGAAGACGTTGGTATAAAGTTTCAGTTATCTTATGTAGAGTTAATAAGTTCTAGACATCTAATGTATAGCCTGGTGACTATAGTTAATAATACTGTGTTATCTACTTGAAATATGCTAAAAGAACAGATTTTAAGTGGTCTCACCATACCAAAAATGGTGGATTATCTGAGGGGATGGATATATTAATTATCTTAACTGAAGTAATCATGAGGTATAAGCATATCAAATCCAATTATATTTCATAAAGCTGATTTTTTTTAAAGGGGGAACTATTGATTATTAAATGTTTTCCATACAGGTTCAGAACTCAACATAACCTATCCTGATAATAGACAAATGGCCAGTGTCTCCGCATTAACAATCTATTGAGATCTCTGACCTAGCTCCTCAAACAGCCAGCCCAAACCTCTCATGCTGGGTGGGCAGCCTTAGCTGCTGACCTTCTCTTCCCTCCAGTGGGTGTTGGTAGCGTGAAAGATGGCCCATCTAATTGCCACTGTCCCTAATGTGCATGTCCTCAGTAGTCAAACTAGGTTAGAGGAAAGTTGCAAATAATTACAGAAAACAGACATTGCTCTATTTGGTCCTATTGTGATCTATCACTATAGCAAATTCCCTGAAGGAACAGAGGTCCTTGCCAGCCCCAAACAGTCCCCTTTAGACTCACACATCCTCCAGCTATTCTTACAAGTATCTCCTCCCATAGATTGAGCCTCCTTATTGCATTTGATAAGCCAGGCCACCAGGCTGTAAACAGATGAGAAATACTGGCTGCACAGGAACCTGTGACCCAGATGCCACCATATACCAAATTCAAACATAGTGTTGCCCCAGTAAAATTTGTAATATCACAATGATTACAAAAATAAAAACAAAGGTCTTACAAATAATATCCCCATCAAGACCCCATTCCAAATGTTTGGCACTGAAGGCTCAGGGGTTTAGGATTCTCTAATGATTTGATTTTGGGAAAGTCCACCAGTGGCAAGCTCTACTCCAACAGGTCATTTTATTGCTCCTTGCTTCTAATGCTATTCTATTTCCTGGTATTGCGAGGGCTTCTCCAGCTCCATGCCAACAACTGCTACAACCCAAGGCCCTCCTCCTATAGGCCCCAGCAAACCCCACATCTGTACCAAATGCCTTCTCTGACCTCCACCAATGGAAGCCCCTTGCCTTTTGCCTTCCTTAGAGACCTGAAAGTCATTGGATACCCTGGCCATCTCTTGTGGACACATGCTCATATATTTCATTGGTGATATATTAGTCTCCACATAATTCTCAATTTTTAACAGTCCTCATTGATGCTGGATCCTAGGTCAGTTTGGTGCTCAGCGAAACTTCAAAATTTAAAAAGGGGAAACAACAACTAGGGGTGTCACTGGACATTGAGTCCAAGGAACTCAAACACCTTGGGAATATATTGCTGCTCAGGCCTCACACATTATAGTTTAAATCTCTCATGTCTCAGCTTATGGCAAGGCCCCCACAGAAGAGGCAGTCTTTAATGAAATAGATGACCAACTTGCTCAAATTTTTCAAATAAATTCAGATATTACCCTATGCTCTTGTCCTTGGCTGGATGGGCTTATGAGATCTCTGGTTATCATAGCCCTGGGACCCAAGTAACTTTGGGTCAGGCATCATGACACTGCCATGCTACTGGCTCTAGCCCAAACCCAAGTCCCCCAATGTTATCTCTATTCTCTGTCCCACCACTGGTTTCATACCAAGGGAAATGGGGATTGCCAGTGGGGATCCATACCAAGAGATGGGCATTCCTTCTCCCATTGGCAAGATGATTTTATTGAACTGTTGCCCCAGGCTGCTGGCAAAAATTACTGTTCCTCAATGATGGCTGATATTTATGTATGCATATTCTTGTCTTATCCTTTCCAGCATTCTACTGCCAACACCACGATTACAGGTGTCACCTAAACTTAGATAGCTCTCTTTGTGCCCCCAGATATCACTGACTCTGAACAGGGTACACCTGTTGCTGCTCATTCATTTCAGGTGTGGGCTTTACTTACAACATAGCATCATTTGGAACTTCCATTTGTCCTATTGTCCACAGGCATGTGGCCTGATAGACAGACATAATGGCTTACTCAAGGAAATTCTCTTAAAATTACCAAATGGATAATGGCCTCCCAAATTGACCTCTCTTTTGCCCACTGCCTTAGTTAATCTGCAATTTCAAGCTTTAGAGCCTATGACATCCTACCAACATGTAACAAGAGCTCTTCTTCTCCCCCTTAAAACCACAAAAGAGTATGCTTCTCACCTATGAGTCCGTAATATTTAAGTAAAATTCCTCTTCTCAATTATACCTCTGATTCTGCTACCCCTTTCAATCCTGGCACAATCCACACTAGATTGTCTTCTGGATCAGCAGTGAATATTATGGAACTCACCAAAAATTGAGAGGACTTGTTCCCCAAACATGTAATACTGTGTCCCTGAAAACTCTCTGCCAAAGCTTGTTGTCCTTCCCTAATATGATAGTTTTGAAGGTTTGCTAGCTGTAAGTCCCTCTTTTCTAGGAATGAAAATCTTGGTGCCTTGTCCCATACCTACAATTGTGTGGATCTTCTGGTAAGAAAAATAAGGTTTTAAATTAGTTTCCAATGCCAACATTTCTAAATAGGATGCATCTCTGGCTCCATTCCATTATATTTATTTTGAATGGGTGACTACTGCAAGACCCAGGATCATAATGACCATGACTACCATCATAATAAATAGGCATTCCCCAGCATGCCAGCCTATGCCAAAAGCCCAAAAATATCACCATGGAATATTTTTGTTTATCTTGGCCTGGCTGTGCTTCATTTGGCTCAAGCCTGGGTCTGGGATTCTATGACTCTAACTCAATGTCAAATACCATAGGCTTCTTTCTGCCGATGCTGTCATCCCTACTTGTGTGGGGCAGTCAATCAATCCACAGCCTCCCTGTAAAAGTTACTCCTTAACTTCTTAAGGGGCAAAGGGATACTCATCTTCAGGCAAATTTGTAATAATTTATCAAATGTATATCTTTGCCTCAAGATCTTGGGGCTAGTCAAGGGTTCATATCAGAAACCCTTTGCCCCAGCCACACTAGGGCCCTTAAGGGTACCATCCACAGGTCACTTGTAGTCAACAGCACAGACAATGGCCATTGTCTCAGGAATAATGACCTCAGACCAGCAGACCAAAGTGTCCCAAATGATAATTTCAGTGTGACTTATAGTCCGAACCTCGACACTGGTAACTCGAGTGATGACACAATTCCATGGTGAACACTGCCAAGTCAAGATTCTGCTCCCTGACCCCTTCTTTTCTCCCAAACCTAACCATGGTTCTTCCATACTCTTGCCTCATGACTTACCCTTGGCCCCAAGTTTGAATCTATGCAACGTGCTTACTCTCTGCTCCCAACCTAACTGATGACAATGTCACCATAGTTATTGTGATTGCTTAATTACAGGTGTCATCCACTCTGCTTATGGAGTCTCTGTGACTCCATTCCTCTCCTATACAATTTCTCTCCATTCCCCTTTCCTACAAGAAGCTAATGCTTATTGGCAGGACCTTACCTGCTTAGACTATACCGAAGCCTGAGGAATGACTCTATACAGGGGTCTGTCTTTGCCTATTACCTAACCTGCTGCATCAAGGAACTCCCATTTAATTATTTAGATTTGTGCTTGACTCACTCTTTTCTCTTTTCATAGGGTTTTCTCTTGGTATGAGCTATCACCCTGCAAATTAGCTGATCTATACCCACTGGTCTTACCATTTTATTTCTCCCCTTAATATCTAAAACCTGAATCAGGATTCCCATCTCCACTATCCCTACTCTTACAGCCACATCAGCTCTGATTCCCCCTCATCCAACTACCCATCCTTCACTCTTCACTACTTCGCTGTCACCATCTCCACTCCCTACTTTCCTGAACCTGATGGACAATATCTATGTAACAGTAACAGGGTATGTCACCCGAGAGCTAAACTTCCAGCAACACTGGGCTTGCTACCAAGGGCCCCAGCCTGGACCACAACTTATTCAACTAATTTCTGTCCCTTTGGAGATCTATGATACTTGTACTAAATACTTGTCATCTTCTCCATACCCTGTACTTCCCCCAGCACTCCCTTGACCTTCCTAGATGCTTCCTCATTAATCTTCACTTCATGGACCCCTTGCCCTCCTCAACTTCCCCTACCAACCAATATATCCAGCTGTGTCTCTCCTACTCCACCCCCACTTTGAAATAAGTTGGCTATCACACATCTGCATCGGTATAAATTTGCTCACCAGAAATCCCCCCTTTTAAGACCTTTGGGCCACTCATTCTCCTGGGACGATACTCCTGCTCACGAGGCACTCATACTCTGCTCCTATACCCCACTTTCTTCTAACCTATGTAGCCTGGCCTGTGTCCTAGGGCCACATAGTAGCCAGGTCACCCTGCATCCAACTAGAGAATTCACATTTCTCATACAGCCTTCCCTCAAGAGGGAAGGGTGTTTTTTTAACCTATTATGTTGGGCCTCATCACAATCTTTAGTATAACAGGCATAAATTTAGGCATTTTTAATTCTCTAAAACAGGCTCAACTCAGAGGAGCCACACAGACAGTGTCACACTCCCAGAAGACCACATATGTCAAGAGGCCCAAGCTTTAGATGCTGTGAATAAGGGACAAAGCTCTGTGGTTGCCATGGTAGCTGAGAACAGCTTAGCATTAGACTATCTACTAGCATCTCAAAGTGGAGTTTGTACCTTGATGGAAACCTCCTCCTGCATGTGGGTCAATAACACAGGAACAGTCTTCAGAAGAGTTCAACAAATAAAACAACAAAGCAAAATAGTCAATCTTATTACTCCAAGAGACTCCGTGGATTCCACTGATTTTTCTGGATGTCTCCTTCTGCCTGGGGCAATTGACTCCCCACTATCTTTCAGAAAGCTTGTAATAATAATTGCTATTTTAATAATAATTATGATAATAACTATTATTTTGAGTTAGCTTTGCAAATTTTTTCTGTCAAGTACAAGTTTGTTTACGGGAATCCTTGGAGTTTGCCGTGCTAACCCAAATATCATGGATGAATTGTGAAGACAATAAGTAAGAAATAGGAAGAAAGCTTGGAACCCCAACTGACATTTGATTTAGTGCCAGTAAAGACTGTCTCGTCTCCCACCTGTGTCTGACGACTCCTGTACAATGAGGTGTGTATTCTTTCACTCTGCCCTGTATGTTCAGGCGCAGTCTTACTGCCTCTTTTAAACCTCATGATGGGAGCTGTCCTCCACCAGCAGGACTTCCCCTTTACAAAAGACTCATGTAGTCACTACCCTCTCTCTTCTGGACCCTCTCCAGGAGACCCCTCCCCTTCACTCCTTTCCTTTGGACTTCCCCATCTATGTGAGCAATCAGACTTCCTTCGATTACACGAAAGGTCTGCTCTTAAGAGTTTTCACATCTGAAGCTAACCTTGGGAGGGGGCTTCCTCATGTTATGATGGAGTTGCCCTTATGTATATTATTACAGTTGTTTGCTGAACTTTGAAGCCATTCTGGACGATTAGACCCTGCCTGACAGCTAACTCTAATATAATCACTGCTCTTAGAAACAAAATTGTTTATGATAAACTTAAGCCTACAAATTTTTAGTGTGTGGTGGAATATGTTGCAGAAGATTTCTCTAACTGGGAATGACATTTTTTTTTTTTTGAGACAGAGTCTTACTCTGTCACCCAGGCTGGAGTGCAGTGGTCCTATCTTGGCTCACTACAACCTCCACCTCATGGGTTCAAGCAATTCTCCTGCCTCAGCCTCCCAAGTAACTGGGACTACAGGTGTGTGCCACCACGCCTGGCTGATTTTTGTATTTTCAGTAGAGATGGGGCTTTGCCATGTTGGCCAGTCTGGTCTCGAACTCCTGACCCCAGGTGATCTGTCTGCCTTGGCCTCCCAAAGTGCTGGGATTACAGGCGTGAGTCACCCCGCCCAGCCTGGGAATGACATCTTATATCTGTGGCAGAAATAACAAAAGAAGCTTCTAAACTACCTAAACGTGGGGTGGGGTGGGTGAGGCCGAGCCTTGTATTTGCCCTGAAGCCCTGATGTGCTTGTGTTAGGGGATGGCCTTCCAGGAAGTCATTCTTACTCCTGCTCATTGTGGCCAAATTCTTGTGATCAATTTGTGTAACTGTCTATCTCATGGGAGAAAATACTTCAGCTTTCTTACTCCCTGCTAAATGGTTTTCTGAGTAATCAAGTACATAATAAAACCACAGTCATCAGAAAACTCAGGTCATGACGACATTCTGGAAGATAGGGGTTGCCAGCAGAGCAGAAGAACCATATTGCTCAATCTTCACTCTTCGCAAATTTCTCTAAAACGCATTCATCTGCTTTCCTGCAAAGAAAAGGTCAGAATGCTGAACATGATTGATAGTCTCTTTATACTCTCCTGGTACAAAGTAAACCATGGTACTTGTTTCTGTTTCAGCTGTGATGTTACAGAATCCTAGGATGGCAAAGTAGTATAGATAGGGTGCAGCCTATGCCAAGAAATAGTAAAATAATAATGGAGTCTCCTGTCCTGAGCATGTACATTTGCCAGGCAATTTGCATGCATTATCTCTTAAATCCTTAAAGTAGGCCTGTGAAGTAGCTACCGTAACCAAATAGTCTAGATTGCAAATGCATTTGAAAATCTCTTTTCCTTTTTCTTTCTTCCCTAGTCTCAAGACATAACCTTGAAGCTTACTACAGAAACCTTTTTCCTCCTCTTTAGCCTTAAAATATAGCCTTGATGTGTACTTTCTTTGAAACACCAAGTCCCTCCCTTTCTCGCCATACACTCCCTTATGCCATGCACATTTATTAATAATTGTATGCTTGTGTCTAATTATGTGCTTATTTAGAAGTTCTAAGGGGGCTAATCTTGAGACAGACCAAGCATAGAGACCCAGCTGCAAGATTCCAGAGATTCTCTCAAGGAAGTTAGTCAATAACGTGGCCATTGTTGAGATGATGCCAGCCCTCACTCCAGATGCCAGACCATGGCTCCAGATAGCCATGGAACAAGACACACAGACCTTGTACTCAGCACCCATCTCGCATAATTTCCATTGCCAGTTCCCCCTTTTAAGCCCCTCTTCCCAGCCTAAGGTTTGAAGTGATTACTTTTAATAGGAATCCAGCCACTTCCTCATGACTAGTTTTGGTTAATAAAGTCACTTTCTTTTTTTGTTGTTGTTGTTTTAACTTTTGTTTTAAGTTCAGGGGTACAAGTACAGGTTTGTTACATAGGTAAACTTGTGTCATGGGGGCTTGTTGTACAGATTATTTTGTCACCCAGGTATTAAGCCTATACCCATTAGTCATTTTTTCTGATCCTCTCCCTCCTCCCACACTCTACCCTCTGACAGGCCCCAGTGTCTGTTGTTCTCCTCTATGTGTTCTCATCATTCAGCTCCCACTTTTACATGAGGACGTGTGGTATTTGGTTTTCTGTTCCTTCATTAATTTACTAAGGATAATGGCCTCCAGCTCTATCTATGACCTTGCAAAGGACATAATCTCATTCCTTTTTATGGCTTCGTGGTATTCCATGGTGTATATGTACCACATTTTCTTTATCCAATCTGTCATTGATGAGCATTCGGGTTGATTCCATGTCTTTGCTATTGTGAATAGTGCTGTAATGAATATATGTGTGCATGTGTCTTTATAATAGAATGATTTATATTCCTTCCGGTATAGACCCGGTAATGGTATTGCTAGGTCAAATGGTATTTCTGTTTCTAGGTCTTTGAGGAATCACCACACTGTCTTTCCACAATGGTTGGACCAATTTACACTCCCACCAATAGTGTATAAGCATTCCTTTTTCTCCACAACCTTGCCAGCGTCTGTTATTTTTTTGACTTTTTAATAATAGCTATTCTGACTGGTGTTAGATGGTCTGGCATTGTGGTTTTGATTTGCATTTCTCTAATGATCTGTGATGTTGAGTTTTTTTTTTCATATGATTGTTGGCCACAGGTGTTTCTACCATACCTTGCTCTTGCTATTGGACTCTTCAAGCAGTGAGCAGTTGGACCTGCATTTGGTTACATTACTAATGCCATTCCTATTTTACAGAAGAGAAAAATGAGATAAATTTCAATGTCATTTAGTTGGCACAAGACTTAGCTGGTTTTAAAGCCCCTGTCACTCTCTGAATCCAAAATTATTACCAGTGTCTCTCCTTCCTTTGATGACAGTGATAGGCCAAATGATGACCCACCAAAGATGTCTACCTCCTAATTTCCAGAACCTGTGACTATGTTACCGTACAAGGCAAAAGAGACATTACAGATGCGATTAATGTATGGATGTTGTGATGGGGAGATTATTTTCAGGATCATCTGAGTGGGCCTAATACAAGAGGGAGACAGGAGGGTCCGGGTCAGAGAAGGAAATGTGACAATGGAAGCAGAGGTTGGGCTGATAAAGCTATGAGCCAAAGATTGCTCTCTAGAGGCTGGAAAAGTCAAAGAGTGGATGCTCCCCTAGAACGTCCAGAGGAATGCTGTCTTGCTGACATCTTAATTTTAGCCCTGTAAGACTCATTTCAAACTTCTGTCCTCCAGAACTGTAAAATAATAAACTTTTATTGCTTTAAGCCCTTAGGTTTCTGGTAATTTGTTATAGCACCATAGGAAATTAATACAATGTCCTATTACACTTTAAATGTACTCTCTGATGACACCACTTTTTATCTTGCATTATATAATTTTTATAATTATATAAATTTTAAATTTTTAAGCTCTTTTTTTCTCTATATCTAGCAATTTTTTTAGTGCCTATGTTATAATAGGCACTATACAAGGCACTTTACAAATAAAGGCTTATTTAATTTTTCTAACAACCTGTGGTAGAGATAGCTAATTTTCCACATGAAATGTGTACTTCCCTTCCATAGTAAGGAGTGGTTTCTAGAAATTGGCCGCCCAACCTGAACAATATTTCTTGTAAGTATCCCTATAAGTTTATCTAGGCGTGGCCATGTGATTAGTTTTTGCCAGTGAAATTTGAGCAGAGCTGATGTGGTTAGACAGCATATATGCCTCCCCACCCTACCTTTCCCTTTCCACAGCAACTTAGGGAACTATGTGTTAATAATGGCAGGACCATAAAGTGGTCCATTTTCACCACTGTAATCTTTTACGAGCAAGGAATAAACTTCTTTTGTGTAATCTTGTGATACTTGGGGATTTATCTGTCGCAGCAGCTACTGGTAACCGTACTCCAACTCTGTGAAGTATAACCTCATGGAGTATGAAGGATTCACCTCATGTTTAATGATAGTGAAACTAGGGCTCAGAGCAATGAAGTAGCTTGACCAAGGTCACAAATTTAAAAGAGGCAGAGGCAGGGATGCTTAAACAGTGAAACTAGGGTTCAGAACTATGAAATAGCTTGACCAAGGTCACAAATTTAAAAGTGACAGAAGCAGAATTCTGACTCCAAAGACCACTGTATTTGCACGATGTTACATAGCATTTTATTGTTCAATAGTCTGTTGAAAATATCCATTTAAAAAACAATAAAGTCTCTGAATCATAGATATTAGACCTAAAAGGCACTTTACAGATTATCTTCCCTAAAATCTCCTATAGTACTTCAAAGATGAGAAAAAGGAAGCCTAAAAATGGCAAGTGGCTGGCCCATGTGATGAGACACAGCCAGGACTGGAACTGAAGCCTCCTTTTCATTACCTAAATTGCTCCTTTAGATGAGTTTGTATAGGAGTCAACTCTTTTTCATAAATGGTTTTCAAATATTTGATATAAGATCATTCATGGCCATAAAGACAGAGTTTTCTTTTTAGAATGAAAAATGGAAAAAAAATAGTTATCTTTAGGAATAAAACCCTCTGAGGCTATTGCATATAATAATTTATCTATATATTTTACAGATGTAGATATGCCATATAATAATTACATTATATATATATATACACAAAAAATACAGTTTTGTTTGTTTGTTTGTTTGTTTGAGACAGAGTCTCATTCTGTCACCCAGGCTGGAGTGTAGTGGCCTGATCTTGGCTCACTGCAACCTCCACCTCCCAGATTCAAGTGATTCTCCTGCCTCAGCCTTCCAAGCAGCTGGGACTATAGGCGCATACCACCAGGCCTGGCTAATTTTTTTGTATTTTTAGTAGAGATGGGGTTTCACCGTGTTAGCCAGGATGGTCTCAATCTGACCTTGTGATCCATCCACCTTGGCCTCCCAAAGTGCTGGGATTACAGGCATGAGCCACCACGCCCAGCCAGTATAGTTCTATTCTTAATCTCTTGTTCTGTTGAGATGGAAATATCTTCATGTATAAAAATAAAAGTGGCAGAGCACTGAACAGATGGAGAGTTAAATGAATGAACTGAGGATTCCACATCTTGGCTGCCTGAAAATATGTTCTACTACAGTAAACATATTTTTAGCAAACAAATAATGGCAACCCACGTGTTGATCTCTCACCAGTATTCTCTAGCTTGGCTCATTTATTCCCTGAGGATAGCTGAACTTCTTTGCAAGAAACAGATATTTCCTACACTTTTCAAGCCTAGAAGCGAATTCGAGAATGCCAGAGAACTGAGTAAAACTGTAAAACTACACTTAGGATTTTGCACTGGGTGAAATGTCTCTAGTGAAATCAGGACATTTGTATAGAATGGACCATTCTGATTTCTGCTACTGTCTTAATTCATTAATTTAACATGGAAATTCTAATATGTGTGTAATTTTCTCAGAAAACCCATTATTTAATAATGACAACTCTGAGCAAACGAGGTGTGAAATTTTAAATATACAATGTGCCATGTGTTACTGGTAGACCCACTGCCTTTGTGATTCTCCATGTTAAATTTTGATTTCAATGCAGCATCTTAGCATCAAGAAATACCAACCCTGGGATAGAACTAGAGGGCATATAACAAAGAGTATGCCCAACTTCTATTATCTGAGAATTGTCTTCAAGCTCTACCTGCATACTAATGTTATTCATTTGTTAACAGTTTTTCTGTAAATGACTTTTAAGTTGAGTCGTTCTTAAAAATTAACAACTTTCTTGAGGTATAATCTATGTACCATACAATTCATTCATTTTAAATATAAACTCAGTGATTTTTATTGAATTTGCTGAGTTATTCAACTATAACTGCATTCAAATTTTAGAACATTTTCATTATCTCTGAAAAATTCCTTGTGCCCATTTTCACTGCTGGTTCCCATTGTGGGCCCCAAACAAACAATAATCTACTATCTGTCCATATGTATTTGCCTTTTCAGGATATTTCATAGAAATGGAATCATATAGTATGTGGTCTTCTATGCCTCACTTCTTACATTCCCTCAGAGATGTCCATTAGTCTGTCCAACCAAAAACTGGGGTCAGGTGAATCCTGCGACTTTTGCGGGAGCCTGTGGCAACCCACAGGTGAGGTCGCCCTGCATGTTCCTTGATTACAGTCAGATCACAGCTCTACACCAGGTCCATGGAGAAAGAAAGAACTGATTTTGATCCTTCTCCATGTTCACCTATGAAAACCTCATTACAATGACTTTAACTTCTTTTACAAAGTCAAATTTGACCATATTCTCAGAACTCAACCAGGGTCATGGCCTTTGCAGTGGAGTCAATCCAAAGGCCTCACTAAACCATATACAGTCATCCCTCAGTATACATGGGGGATTGGTTCCAGGACCACCTGCATATACCAAAATCCATGGATACTCAAGTCCCTTATGTAAACTGGCATGGTATTTGCATATAACTTATACACATCTGCCCACCTCTAGATTACTAGATTACTTCTAGATTATCTGTAATACCTTTGTATTATAATATTAATAATAATAATTAATATTATATAATAATTTATATACATATACATTTATATACATATTAAATTATTATAATAGTATATAATAATTATATACATAATATATAATTATATACATAATATATAATTATTTATATACATAGGAATTATAATACCTATGTATATAAATGCTATGTAAATAGTTGTTATATAAGTGAATATTGATGAATATATTGACGAACATAGATGCAAATATCTTCAACAACATTCTAGCAAACCAAATTCAACATCACATTAAAAGGATCATATACCATGATCAAGTGAGATTTATCTTTGATAGAAAAGGATAATTTAACATTTGTAAACCAATAGATATGAATACACCACATTAACAGAATGATCATCTCAACAGATACAGAAAAAAATTTTGACAAAATTCAATATCCTTTCATGATAAAAAGTCATATCAAATTAGGTATGGAAGAAATATACTTCGACATAATAAGGGCCATATGCGACGAAGCCACAGTCAACGTCACTCTCAATGGTGACAACTGAAATCTTTCCCTCTTAGATCAGAAACAAGACAAGGGTGCCTGTTCTTGTCACTTCTATTTAACATACTACTGGAAGTCTTAGCCTGAGCAATTAGACAAGAAAAAGAAATAAAAGGCATTCAAATTGGAAAGAAAGAAGTTAAATTGTCTGTTTACAGATGATATAATCTTATGTAAAGAAAACCCTAAAGACTCCACCATAAACTGTTAGAACTAATACATTTAATAAAGGTGCAGGACACAAAATCAACATATGAAAATTAGTGTGTTTCTGTACACTAAGAACAAATTAGTTGAAAATGAAATTAAGATATCAATCCCAATTACAATAACATCAAAAAGAATAATATGTTTATGAATAAATTTAACAAAAGAGGTAAAAAATCTGTATACTAAAAACTGTAAGATATTGAAGAAATAAACTATAGAAGTCACAAATAAATGGAAAGATATTTCATGTTCATGAATAAGAAGAATTTATGTTGTTAAAATGTCCGTACTGCCCAAAGTGATCTACAGATGCAATGCAATTATTATCAAGATTACAATAGCATTTTTCACAGAAATGGAATAATAAATCATAAAATTTGTGTGGAACCACAAAAGACCTTAAATAGCTAGTGCAACCTTGAGAAAAAAGAACAAAGTGGGAGGTATCACACTCCCTGATTTCAAAATATATTACAAAGCTGTAGTAATCAAAACAGTATGGTAATGACTTAGACCAATGGAACAGATTAGAGAGCCCCAAAATAAACTCATGTATATATGGTCAACCAATCTTTGACAGGTGAACCAATAATACACAATGAGGAAAGGAAAATCTCTTCAATAAGTGGTGTTGAGAAAACTAGATATCCACCTTCAAAGGAATGAAATTGGACCCCTTTTACAAGGCTGTTTTTATTTAAAAGAAAAGAAGAAATTGGACCTTTGCCTTTCACCATATACAAAAATTAACTCAAAGTGGATTAAAGGCTTAATCCATTAATCTTAAAATCTGAAACCATAAACTCTCAGAAGAAAATATAGGGAAAAACTTTCTTTACATTGGTCTTGGCAGTGATTTTTGGATATGACACCAGCAGCACAGACAACAAAAGAAAATTAAACAAGCTGGATTACATTAAACTAAAAAGCTTTTGCACAGCAAAGGAAACAATCAACAAAATGAAAAGGCAATCTATTAGAATGGGAAAAAATATTTGCGAATCATATATCTTATAAGGGACTAATATCCAAAATGTAGAAGGAGCTCAAACAACTCAATAGCAAAAACAACCAAAAAACTTAATTAAGAAATGGGCAAAGCATCTAAATAGACATTTTTCCAAAGAAGACCTACTGATGACCAAGTATATGAAAAAGTGCTCAATATCACTAATCATCAGAGAAATGAAAATCAAAACCACAATGAGATATCACTTCACACCTGTTATGATGGGTTTTATCAAAAAGATAAAAAGGCCAGGCATGGTGGCTCACAACTGTAATCCCAGCATTCTGGAAGGTGGATCACCTGAGGTCAGGAGTTCAAGACCAGCCTGGCCCACATGGTGAAACCATGTGTCTACCAAAAATATATATATATAAAAAATTTAGCTGGGCATGGTGGCACACGTCTGTAATCCCAGCTACTTGGGAGGCTGAGGTAGGCAGAGGTTGCCGTGAGCCGAGATCACACCACTGCACTCCAGCCTGGGTGACAGAGCAAGACTCTGTCTCCAAAAAAAAAAAAAAGATTAAAAAGTAACAAGTGTTAGTGTATGAAGAAAAGGGAACCCTTATACACTCTTCATGGCACAATCATTGGTACAATCATTGTGGAAAACAGTATGGAGGTTTCTTTTTTAAAAAATAGAACTACCATGTGATCCAGCAATCCCACTTTTGAGTACATACCCAAAGGAAGTGAAATCAGTATCTCAAAAAGATATCTGCACCCTCATGTTCATTTCAGCATTGATTAATGCTATTGTGATTACAATAGCGAAGATTTTGAAACAACCTAAATGACTCTCAGCAGATAGATTTTAAAAATGTGATTACACAGGCACATGCACAAACACATACACACTAGAATATTATTCAGCCATAAAAAAGTAAGGAAATTCTGTCATTTGGGACAACATGGATGAACCTGGAGGACGTTATGCCAAGTGACAAAGCCAGATGCAGAAAGACAAATACTATATGATTTTACTTATATGTAGAATCCAAAAAAAGTCAAACTCATAGAAACAGAGAGTAGCACAGTGGTTAACAGGGGTTTGGGGGTGGGGAAAATGGGGAGATGTTGGTCAAAAGGTAAAAAGTTTTAAGTTGTAAGATGAGCAAGTTTTGGGAATCTAATATACAGCATGGATGGTGATGGATGTTTTAATTAATTTGGTTGTGGTAATCATTGCACAATGTATCCATGTATCGAATAATCACATTGTACACCTTGAATATATACAATTTTGTCAATTAACATATTTAAATAAATAAACAATAAATAAATAAAATGTGACTACCAGAAAGTTAGAAAAAAAAAAAAAAAGAAGGGCCAAGGAAAACTGTCAATTCTGTCTGTGTCTGGGCTGGGCCGGGATCACTGTATGGAGTCAAAGTAAGCTGCAGGGGCCACTTCTGGGGAAAACTCTTTTATCAGTTTTTTTCAAATTTCAGCTTTGCACCCATACTTCCATCAGAACTGAAAAATTTTGATTTCCTGGAGGCCACCCTAAGAGTCATGAGAATAACAAGGTCACATGGCCTAGTCTGCACTGGTTATGATTGGGACTACAATGCAGGTATCTGATCTCTATAGGTATCTGATCAAACCTCTGATGACATTTTCTCTTTGATTAAGGAAAACATTCTTGGCAAATGTTTTCTTCTGGTTCTTCTGGGCTACAAGAATTTCACCTCTAGCTGCACAATGCCAAGCATCCCCAGCTGTACCTCTAAGCCTGGCTCTAGTTCTGAAAACCAATAAAACAGAGCTGCAGTCTTATTACTAATTGTGAGCTTTGGTATCCATGTGGTGTGAGACTGCTTTGAATATTCTTTTGTTTTCTATTTGTTTTTAACAATAAACACTCTGGGCCCCATGAGACACTCAGCTAAGCACATTAAAAAGGTCAAAAGGACTTTGAAGAGTCAGGAGGTAGAAATAGTATGTTTTTGAGCTTCATCCATGTTGTAGCATGTACCAGTATTTCATTAAGTTTTATTGCTCAGCAATGTTCTGTTGTATGTATGTGCCACAATTTAATTATCCTTTCACCAACTGACATTGTAATTACTCATTCACCATTTGGTGGGTATTAGAATTGTTTCCCCTTTTGATTATTATGAATAAAGCTGCTATGAACATCCATGTCTAAGTCTTTGTGTGATAAATATATGTCACATTTCTCTTGAATATATACCTGCAAATACAATCACTGGATCATATGGTTTAAGTTTATGTTTAATTAAAAAAAAATTCCAAACATTTTCAGTGTACTTGTACTATTTTAAATTCCCCCAACAATGTCTGAATAATTCAGTTTCTCTACATCCTCGCAGCATTTGCTGTTATTATTGTTTTTTATTTTAGCCATTTTTAGGGGGGTAGTAATATTTCATTGTAGCTTTAATTTGTGTTTCTCCAATGACTAATGATGCTGAACATCTTTTCACATGATTATCAGCCATCCGTACATCTTCTTTAATAAGTGTCTGTTTAGGTATTTGCCCGATTCCTAAGTAGACTTTTTAAAGTACTGAGTTTTGAGAGTTCTTTATATATTCTAGATAGAAATACTTGTCAAGTGATTAACAAGTATTGTCTTCAAGCCCATAATTTGTCTTTTATCCTTTTAGTAGGGTAGTTCATAGAGCAAGAATTTTTAATTTTGATTATCGCTGATAAAAACACACTAATTTTTCCTTTAATAGATCAGGCACTTAGTATCAGATCTGAAGACTCTTCACTCATTTCTAGGTCCCAAAGATTTTCCCCTATGTTTCTTTCTAAAAGGTTTATAGTTTTGCATTTCTCATTTAAATCCATGATATATTTTGTGTTAATCTTTGTATAAGGTGTGGAGTTTAGGTTGGGGTTTTTTTTTTGTTGTTGTTGTTGTTGTTTTTTGCCAATACATGCCTACATTAGTCAGCTTGGGCTGCCATAATAAAATATTGTGCAGTGGGTGGTTTAAACAACAAAAATTTATTTTCTAGCAGTTCTGGAGGCTGAAAGTTTGAGATCAGGGTGCCAGCATGGTCAGGTTCTGGTGAGAGCTCGCTTCCTTGGCTTGCAGATGGCCTTCTCACTGTGTCATTACACGCTGAGGAGTAAGAGGTAGGAGAGAGGGCGCAGGGAGGGAGACAGCTCTCCCTTTTCTTATAAGGCCATTAATCTTATTGGATTAGGATTCCACCCTTATAATCACATTTAACCTTAATTACCTCCTAAAAGCCTATCTCAAAATACAGTCACATTGTGAGTTACAGCTTCAACATATAGATACGGGGAAAATAAAATTCAGACCATAGCAATGTCCATTGTTCACTCCTGCTCCACGTAGAAAAGGCTATCCCTCTTACATTGAATCGCTTTCAAATCTTTGTTAAAAATCAGTTGAGCATATTTGTATGGGTCTATTTCTGAATTCTCTATGCTGTTTCATTGATCTATGTGCCTTTCTGCCAGGACTACATATTGATTACTGCAGCTATATGTTAAGCTTTAACATGGAGAAGACTGATTCTTCATAATTTTCTTTATCAAAATAATTTTGGGCCGGGCACGGCGGCTCACGCCTCTAATCCCAGCACTTTGGGAGGCCTAGGCAGGCAGATCACCTGAGGTCAGGAGTTCAAGACCAGCCTGACCAGCATGGTGAAAACCCCGTCTCTACTAAAAATACAAAATTAGCCAGGTGTGGTGGTGCATGCCTGTAATCCCAGCTACTTGGGAGGAAGAGGCAGGAGAATTGCCTGAACCCGGGAGGTGGAGGTTGCAGTAAGCCGAGATCGCACCATTGCACTCCAGCCTGGGGAACAAGAGTGAAACTCCATCTCAATAATAATAATATATTATTATTATTATATAATTGTATGTATATTTTTATATATTATATATTATAATAGTAGAATAATAATATTTTATTATTATTATTATTTTGGGCGTTCTAGGGCCTTTTTATTTTTATGTAAATTTTAAAATAAGCTTGTGTCTACAACACCATGTTGGGGTTTTTATAAGGATTGCATTAAATCTATAGATCAATTTGCAGAGAATTGACAGCTTTATCTTGTTCAGTTTTCCAGTCCATGAACACGGTTAAGCATCTCTTAGGCTTCTAAGCAAGCCTAAGGGCTTGCTTTGATTTCTTTCATCAGCATTTTGTGATTTTGAGCATATAGCTCCTATACATGTTTTGTTAGATTTATACTTAAGTATTTAATTTTCTTTGGAGCAATTATAAATAGTATGCTTTTGATTTCAGTTCCATGTTGGCATATAGAAATGTAATTTATTTTCTTGTTAATCCTGTGACCTTGCTCAATTCACTTATTAGTTCCAGGAAGGGGTTTTTTTTGGTGGATTTCTTGGGATTTTTGATTTAGGAAATTATGTCATATTTAGACAGAGAAAGTTTAATTCCTTCCTTTTCAATCTGATTGCCATTTTTTTCTTGTCTATTGTGCTGCCTGGAACTTCTAGTACCACCTTGTATGAAAATAGTGATACTGAATATCCTTGCCTTGTTCTACATCATAGAGGGAAAGTATTCAGTTTTTTTACTATTAAATATGATGTTAGCTGATATTGATATGATTATATAATCTGTCTTCATTAGCCTATTAATATGGTGAATTACATTTATTGATTTTAAATATTGAACCAGCCTTGCACAAGTGGAATAAATCCCACTTAATTGTGATGTATTATTCTTATTACATATTGCTGGACCTGATTTGCTAGTTTTTTTTTTGAGACAGTCTCGCTCTGTCACCCAGGCTGGAGTGCAGTGGCACAATCTTGGCTCACTGCAACCTCTGCCTCCTGGGTTCAAGCGATTCTTGTGCTTCAGCCTCCCAAGTAGCTGGGACTACAGGTGCCTGCCACCATGTCTGGCTAACTTTTTGATATTTTTAGTAAAGACGGGTTTTCGCCATGTTGGCCAGGCTGGTCTCGAACACCTGACCTCAAGTGATCCGCCTGCCTCGGCCTCCCAAAGTGTTGGGATTACAGGCATGAGCCACTGTGCCCAGCCCTGATTTGCTAAATTTTTAATGAGGTTTTTGCATATAAGTTAATAAGAATTATTGGTTCATAGTTTTGTTTTGTTTTTTTGTACTGTATTTGCCTGGTTTCATTGCAGGGTAGTGCCAAACTCATAAAATGACCACGGGAGTGCTTCCTCCTCTTTTATTTTCTGTAACGAATTGTATAAAATTGTGTTAACTCTTTAAATGTTTGATAGAACTATCCAGTAAAACCATATGGACCTGAAAATTTTCTTTATGGAAGCTTCTTAATTACAAATACATTTCTTCAGTTGTATAGGGCTAGTCAGGTTATCCCCTCTATCTTGGTATGTTTTGTAATTTTTGGGATTTTGAAGATTTGGTCCATTTCTTCTAAGTTGTCATATTTATGATGAAAAATTATTCATAATATTTTCTTATTGTTTTTTAATGGCTGCAGGGTCTGTAGTCATAGCCCCTATTTCATTCCTGATATTGATGATTCATGGTTTTTTGATCATTTTATCTTTTTCAGTCTTGCTAAAAGTTTTTCAGTTTTGTTGATTATTTTCAAAGAACCAGTTTTTTGTTTCATTTATTTTTTCCTTTGTTTTCCTGTTTACAATTTCATTTATTGCTTCTCTTCATGATTTTCTTCCTTTTTTTCCTTTTGATCTTCTTTGGGTTTATTTTGCTCTTCTTTTCTAGTGTCTTGAGATAGGATGATATCGCTTGAATATGTGTTCCTGCCAATGCCAAATCTCATGTTGAAGGGTAATCTCCAATGTTAGGGGTGGGGCCTATGGGAGGTGATTGGATAATGGGGGTGGATTTCTCATGAATGGTTTAGCACTATCTCCTTGGTGCTGTCCTCATAGTAGTGAGTGTGTTCTCACAAGATTTGGTCATTTAAAAGTGTGTAGCTCCTCTCTCCCCATCTCTTTCTTGCTCATGCTTTTACCACATGATATGCCTGCTCCACCTTTTCCTTCTGCCATGATTATAAGCTTCCTGAGGCATCCCCAGAAGCAGACACCACTATGCTTCTCGTACAGCCTGCAGAACCATAAGCCAATTAAACTACATTTTTTTAAATAAATTACCCAGTCTCAGGTACTTCTTTACAGTAGTGCTAGAATGACCTAGGTATTGAGTTGAGATCTTTCCCCTTTACTATTATAAATACTTAGTGCTATAAATTTTCCTCTCAGCACTGCTTTGACTGCATCCCCCAAATTTTCATGTCTTATTATTTTCATTCAGTTCTACTTTTTAATTTCCTTTTAGATTTCCTCTTTGAAACATGAAGTAGTTGTTTAATTTTCATAGATTTGAATAATTGGCTGCTGTCTTTCTGTAAGTGATTTCTAGTTTGATTTTACTATGATCAGAGAAGTATATCCCTTCTTATTTTCCTCCATCTCTCCTCTCCCTCCCATATTCCTTCCTTTATTCCAGGTTACAGGCTTCTCCAATGCCTGGAAAAAAACCAAGAAACTTACCTCAAGAAATATCTACCTTTTTTTTTTTTTTTAGATGGAGTCTCACTCTGTTGCCAGGCTGAAGTGCGGTGGTGCGACCTCAGCTCACTGCAACCTCCGCCTCCTGGGTTCAAGCGCTTCTTCTGCCTCAGCCTCCTGAGTAGCTTTGACTAGAGGCATGTGTCACCACGCCCAGCTAATTTTTTGTAGATTTAGTAGAGATGGGGTTTCACCATGTTGGCCAGGCTGGTCTTGAACTCCTGACTTCAGGACTACCGGCACTTGCCACCATGCCTAGCTAATTTTTTGCATTTTTAGTAGAGATTGGGTTTCACATATTAGCCAGGATAGTCTCCATCTCTTGACCTCGTGATCGGCCCGCCTAGGCCTCACAAAGTGCTGGGATTACAGGCGTGAGCCACAGCGCCCAGCCCAGTCTACCTTCTTTTTTACACCTTTCAGAGACCTTCCATGATGGCCTGCTGAATTATTTTAAGGGTAGTTAATTGTATTTAAAGAAGAGGAACAGGGAAAAGTGTGTTTATGCCATCTTTACAATTGATTTTTATATATTGATTTTCTCCCTCTCCTGGGACTTTTACTGTCTATATTTGGATGCATGAGGACTTTCATATGTCTCTGAGGCTCTATCCTTTCTCCTCCTCCTTCTCTTCCTTCTTCTCTCTTTCTTCTTTTTTTTTTTTTTTTGCTTTTGAGATTGGATAATTTCTACTGATTTATCTTCAAGTTTGCTGATTTTTTATAAGCACAAATCTGCTGTTAAACCTTCTTTCATAAATTTTTTATTTCAGTTATTGTACTTTTCAACTGTAGAATTTTCATTTTGTGTTTTTAAAATAATTTTTATTTATTGACATTCTCTATTTGATGAGTCATTTATTGTCATACTTTGAAGTCTTTAAAGATGGTTTCCTGTAGTTCTGTGTAAATATTTATAAGTACTGCTTTCTTGGCTAAGTCCAAAATCTGGACCCTCAGAAATGGAATCTTTTTCCTGCTTTTTTTCCTATTAATGGAACACGCTTTTCTTTTTTTTTTGTGTGTGTGTGGATAACTTGATATTTTGAAAATATATTGTAACAATTCTGAATTCTGATTCCCCCAGGGTATCTGTTGTTGTTGTTGTTTTTATGAAGAAAGAGGTTTAATTGACTCACAGTTCCACAAGCTGTACAGAAGCATGGCTGGGAGGCCTTAGGAAACTTACAATCATGGTGGCAGGTGAACGGGAAGCAAGTACGTCTTACCGTGGCAGAGCAGGAGAGAGAGCGCGCAAAGGGGGAAGTGCCATACACTTTTAAACCAACAGATCTCGTGAGAACTCACTCACTATCACAAGAATAGCAAAGGGGAAATCTGCACCCATGATTTAATCACCTCCCACCAAACCTCTTCTCTGACACATGAGGATCACAGTTTGAGTTGGGATTTGGGTGGGGACACAGGGCCAAGCTTTATCAACCACCACTGCAGTTGGCAGTGTTCAGCAGATAACAAGACACCTGAGAGGTGGAGGCATGAGAGGCATCTTGTCTCCTCTAGCTCCTCACGCCTTACACACCAGGAGAGCCCAGTCTGTTTCATATTGAGGAAGAAAACATGGGAAAAGCTACTAAACAAATGATTAAAAACTGAAATCAAGACAGCTGCCATTACAAGCCATTTGAAAGCCCCCAGAGTTGTTAAATCTCAGACTGGGAAAGGAGTTCTGTTCACCATCACTTCACTCATTGCCTCACTACATTTTCTGTTTTTTTTTTTTTTTTATACTTTAAGTTCTAGGGTACACGTGCACAACGTGTGCAGTTTTGTTACATAGGTATACATGTGCCCCGTTGGTTTGCTGCACCCATTAACTTGTCATTTACATTAGGTATTTCTCCTAATGCTATCCCTTCCCCACACCCCCACAATGGCAGGACCTGGGGTGTGATGTTCCCCACCCTGTGTCCAAGTGTTCTCATTGTTCAATTCCCACCTATGAGTGAGAACATGCAGTGTTTGGTTTTCTGTCCTTGTGATAGTTTGCTCAGAATAATGGTTTCCAGCTGCATCCATGTCCCTGCAAAGGACATGAACTCATCCTTTTTTATGGCTGCATAGTATTCCATGGTGTATATGTGCCACATTATCTTAATCCAGTCTGTCATTGATGGACATTTGGGTTGGTTCCAAGTCTTTGCTATTGTAAATAGTGCTGCAATAAACATACGTATGCATGTGTCTTTATAGTAGCATGATTTATAATCCTTTGAGTATATACCCAGTAATGGAATCGCTGGGTCAAATGGTATTTCTAGTTTTAGATCCTTGAGGAATCGCCACACTGTCTTCCACAATGGTTGAACTAGTTTACACTCCCACCAACAGTGTAAAAGCATTCCTATTTCTCCACATCCTCTCCAGCATCTGTTTCCTGACGTTTTAATGATCGCCATTCTAACTCATGTGAGATGGTATCTCATTGTGGTTTTGATTTGCATTTCTCTGATTGCCAGTGATGATGAGCACTTTTTTATGTGTTTTTTGGCTGCATAAATGTCTTCTTTTGAGAAGTGTCTGTTCATATCCTTTGCCCCCTTTTTGATGGGGTTGTTTGTTTTTTTCTTGTAAATTTGTTTAAGTTCTTTGTAGATTCTGGATATTAGCCGTTTGTCAGATGGGTAGATTGCAAAAATTTTCTCCCTATTATGTAGGTTGCCTGTTCGCTCTGATGGTAGTTTCTTTTGCTGTACAGAAGCTCTTTAGTTTAATTAGATCGCATTTGTCTATTTTGGCTTTTGTTGCCATTGCTTTTAGTGTTTTAGTCATGAAGTCCTTGCCTATGCCTATGTCCTGAATGGTATTGCCTAGGTTTTCTTCTAGAGTTTTTATGGTTTTAGGTTTAACACTTAAGTCTTCAATCCATCTTGAATTAATTTTTGTATAAGATGTAAGGAAGGGATCCAGTTTCAGCTTTCTACATATGGCTAGCCAGTTTTCCCTGTTCGCCATATGTAGGGATTTATTAAATAGGGAATCCTTTCCCCATGTCTTGTTTTTGTCAGATTTGTCAAAGATCAGATGTTTGTAGATGTGTGGTGTTATTTCTGAGGCCTCTGTTCTGTTCCATTGGTCTATAACTCTGTTTTGGTACCACTATCAGGCTGTTTTGGTTGCTGTAGCCTTGTAGTATAGTTTGAAGTCAGGTAGGGTGATGCCTCCAGCTTTGTTCTTTTTGCTTAGGATTGTCTTGGCAATGCAGGCTCTTTTTGATTCCATATGAACTTTAACAGTTTTTTCCAATTCTGTGAAGAAAGTCATTGGTAGCTTGATGGGGGATGGCATTGAATCCATAAATTACCTTGGGCGGTATAGCCATTTTCATGATTTTGATTCTTCCTATCCATGAGCATGGAATGTTCTTCCATTTGTTTGTGTCCTCTTTTATTTCATTGAGCAGTGGTTTGTAGTTCTCCTTGAAGAGGCCCTTCACATCCCTTGTCAGTTGGATTCCAAGGTATTGTATTCTTTTCGTAGCAATTGTGAATGGGAGTTCACTCATGATTTGGCCCTCTCTTTGTCTGTTATTGGTGTATAGGAATGCTTGTGATTTTTGCAACATTGATTTTGTATCCTGATACTTTGCTGAAGTTGCTTATCAGCTTAAGGAGATTTTGGGCAAACAGGGACAATTTGACTTCCTCTTTTCCTAATTGAATACCCTTTATTTCTTTCTCTTGCCTGATTGCCCTGGCCAGAACTTCCAACACTGTGTTGAATAGGAGTTGTGAGAGAAGGCATCCCTGTCTTGTGCCAGTTTTCAAAGGGAATGCTTCCAGTTTTTGCCCATTCAGTATGATATTGGCTGTGGGTTTGTCATAAATAGCGCTTATTATTTTGAGATACGTTCCATCAATACCTAGTTTATTGAGAGTTTTTAGCATGAAAGACTGTTGAATTTTGTCAAAGGCCTTTTCTGCATCTATTGAGATAATAATGTGGTTTTTGTTTTTGGTTCTGTTTATATGATTATGTTTATTGATTTGCTTATGTTGAACCAGCCTTGCATCCTAGGGATGAAGCCAACTTGATCATGGTGGATAAGCTTTTTGATGTGCTGCTGGATGTGGTTTGCCAGTATTTTATTGAGGATTTTCGCATCAATGTTTATCAGGGATATTGGTCTAAAATTCTCTTTTTTTGTTGTGTCTCTGACAGGCTTTGGTATCGAGATGATGCTGGCCTCATAAAATGAGTTAGGGAGGATTCCCTCTTTTTCTACTGGTTGGAATAGTTTCAGAAGTAATGGTGCCAACTCCTCTGTGTACCTCTAGTAGAATTTTGCTGTTAATCCGTCTGGTCCTGGACTTTTTTTGGTTGGTAGGCTATTAATTATTGCCTCAATTTTGGAACCTATTATTTGTCTATTCAGAGATTCAGCTTCTTCCTGATTTAGTCTTGGGTGGGTGTATATGTCCAGGAATTTATGCATTTCTTCCAGATTTTCTAGTTTACTTGCATAGAGGTGGTTATAGTATTTTCTGAGGGTAGTTTGTATTTCTGCGGGATTGGTGGTGATATCCCCTTTATCATTTTTTATTGCGTCTATTTGATTCTTCTCTCTCTTCTTCTTTATTAGTCTTGCTAGCGGTCTATCGATTTTGTTGATCTTTTCAAAAAACCAACTCCTGGATTCATGGATTTTTTTAAGAGTTTTTTGTGTCTCTATCTCCTTCAGTTCTGCTCTGATCTTAGTTATTTCTTGCCTTCTCCTAGCTTTTGAATTTGTTTTCTCTTGCTTCTCTAGTTCTTTTAATTGTGATGTTAAGCTGTCGATTTTTTATCTTTCCTGCTTTCTCTTGTGGGCATTTAGTGCTATAAATTTCCCTCTACACACTGCTTTAAATGTGTCCCAGAGATTCTGGTACGTTGTGTGTTTGTTCTCGTTAGTTTCAAAGAACATCTTTATTTCTGCCTTCATTTCGTTATTTACCCAGTAGTCATTCAGGAGCAGGTTGTTCAGTTTCCATGTAGTTGTGCAGTTTTCAGTGAGTTTCTTAATCCTGAGTTCTAATTTGATTGCACTGTGGTCTGAGAGACAGTTTGTTGTGAATTCTGTTCTTTCACATTTGCTGAGGAGTGCTTGACTTCCAACTATGTGGTCAGTTTTGGAACAATTGTGAGGTGGTGCTGAGAAGAATGTATATTCTGTTGATTTAGAGTGGAGAGTTCTGAAGATGTCTATGAGGTCCACATGGTGCAGAGCTGAGTTCAACTCCTGGATATCCTTGTTAACGTTCTGTCTTGTTGATCTGTCTAATATTGACAGTGGGGTGTTAAAGTCTCCCATTATTATTGCGTGGGAGTCTAAGTCTCTTTGTTGGTTTCTAAGGACTTACTTTGTGAATCTGGGTGCTCCTGTATTGGGTGCATATATATTTAGGATAGTTAGCTCTTCTTGGTGAATTGATCCCTTTACCATTATGTAATGGCCTTCTTTTTCTCTTTTGATCTTTGTTAGTTTAAAGTCTGTTTTATCAGAGACTAGGATTTCAAGCCCTGCTTTTTTTTTGCTTTCCATTTGCTTGGTAGATCTTCCTCCATCCCTTTATTTTGAGCCAATGTGTGTCTCTGCACATGAGAAGGGTCTCCTGAATACAGCACACTGATGGGTCTTGACTCTTTATCCAATTTGCCAGTCTGTGTCTTTTAATTGGGGCATTTAGCCCATTTACATTTAAGGTTAATATTGTTATGTGTGAATTTGATCCTGTCATTATGATGTTAGCTGGTTATTTTGCTCATTAGTTGATGCAGTTTCTTCATAGCATTGATGGTCTTTACAATTTGGCATGTTTTTGCAGTGGCTGGTACCAGTCGTTCCTTTCCATGTTTAGTGCTTCCTTCAGGAGCTCTTGTAAGGCAGGCCTGCTGGTGACAAAATCTCTCAGCATTTGCTTGTCTGTAAAGGATTTTATTTCTCCTTCACTTATGAAGCTTAGTTTGGCTGGATATGAAATTCTGGGATGAAAATTCTTTTCTTTAAGAATGTTGAATATTGGCCCCCACTGTCTTCTGGCTTGTAGAGTTTCTGCCCAGAGATCTGCTGTTAGTCTGATGGGCTTCCCTTTGTGAGTAACCCGACCTTTCTCTCTGGCTGCCCTTAACATTTTATTCCTTGATTTCAACTTGGTGAATCTGACAATTAAGTGGCTTGGGGTTGCTCTTCTCGAAGAGTATCTTTGTGGTGTTCTCTGTATTTCCTGAATTTGAATGTTGGCCTGCCTTGCTAGGTTCAGAAAGTTCTCCTAAATAATATCCTGAAGAGTGTTTTCCATCTTGGTTCCATTCTCCCCGTCACTTTCAGGTACACCAATCAAACATAGATTTGGTCTTTTCACATAGTCCCATATTTCTTGGAGCCTTTGTTCATTTCTGTTTACTCTTGTTTTCTCTAAACTTCTCTTCTCGCTTTATTTCATTAATTTGATCTTCAATCACTGATACCCTTTCTTCCACTTGATCGAATCGGCTATTGAAGCTTGTGCATGTGTCATGTAGTTCTTGTGTCATGGTTTTCAGCTCCATCAGGTCATTTAAGGTCTTCTCTGCACTGTTTATTCTAGTTAGCCATTCATCTAATCTTTTTTCAAGGTTTTTAGCTTCCTTGTGATGGGTTCGAACATCCTCCTTTAGCTCAGAGAAGTTTGTTATTGCCGACCTTCTGAAGCCTACTTCTGTCAGCTCATCAAAGTCATTCTCCGTCCAGCTTTGTTCCATTGCTGGTGGGGAGCTGCGATCCTTTGGAGGAGAAGAGGCGCTCTGGTTTTTAGAATTTTTCAGCTTTTCTGCTCTGGTTTCTCCCCACCTTTGTTGTTTTATCTGCCTTTGGTGTTTGATGTCGGTGATCTACAGATGGGGTTTTGGTGTGGATGTCCTTTTTATTGATGTTGATGCTATTCCTTTCTGTTTACTAGTTTTCTTTCTAACAGTCAGGTCCTTTAGCTGCAGGTCTGTTGGAGTTTGCTGGAGGTCCACTCCAGACCCTGTTTGCCTGGGTATCACCAGCGGAGGCTGCGGAACAGCAAATATTGCTGCCTGATCCTTCCTCTGGAAGCTTCATCCCAGAGGGGTTCCTGCCTGTATGAGGTGTCAGTCAGCCCCTACTGGGAGGTGTCTACCAGTTAGGCTACAAGGGGGCCAGGGACCCACTTGAGGAGGCAGTCTGACCATTCTCTGAGCTCAAACACCGTGCTGGGAGAACTACTGCTCTCTTCAGAGCTGTCAGACAGGTATTTTTAAGTCTGCAGAAGTTTCTGCTCCCTTTTGTTCAGGTATGCCCTGCCCCCAGAGGTAGAGTCTACAGAGGCAATAGGCCTTGCGGAGCTGCAGTGGGCTCTGCCCAGTTCAAGCTTCCCCAGCCGCTTTGTTTACCTATTCAAGCCTCAGCAATGGCGGTTGCCCCTCCCACTGCCAGGCTGCTGGCCAATCTTAGACTGCTGCACTAGCAGTGAGCAAGGCTCCATGGATGTGGGACCTGCCAATTCAGGCACCAGATATAATCTTCGGGTGTGCCATTTGCTAAGACCATTGGAAAAGTGCAGTATTTGGGTGGAAGTGTCCTGTTTTTCTAGGTACCATCTGTCACAACTTCCCTTGGCTAGGAAAGGGAAATCCCTTGACCCCTTGTGCTTCCCAGGTGAGGCGACACCCCACCCTGCTTCGGCTCACCCTCCATGGGCTGCACCCACTGTCCAACCTGTCCCAATGAGATAAGCCAGGCACCTCAGTTGGAAATGCAGAAATCACCCATCTTCTGCGTTGATCATGCTGGGAGCTGCGGACTGGAGCTGTTCCTATTTGGCCATCTTGTAATGGAATACATTTGTTGTTGTTTTTGTTTGTTTATTTATTTTTTGAATTAATTCTTTTTTTTTTTTCTTTTTAGAAGTGTTGTTTTGCTCTTGTTACCCACTCTGGAGTGCAGTGGCATGATTTCGGCTCACTGCAACCTCTGCCTCCCAGGTTCAAGCAATTCCTGCCTCAGCTTTCTGAGTAGCTGGAATTACAGGTGTACACCACCGCGCACAGCTAATTTTTGTATTTTTAGTAGAGACGGGGTTTCATCGTGTTGGCCAGGCTGGTCTTGAACTCCTGACCTCAGGTGATCCACCTGCCTCAGCCTCCCAAAGTGCTGGGATTAGAGGCGTAAGCCACTGTGCCCAGACATTTTTTGAATTAATTCTCTGGAGTCTGTTTCTCTCATAGTATAGTCTCTGCTGGCTGCTCAGCTGCTCTCTAAAAAATTATTTAAAAAATTTTACATCTGGCTTTCATGGGTTCACCGCTGAGTTGGCATAGCTCAGTGGCCAGCCAATAATTCATCAGAAGTTTTGCTTAAACACCTTTGCTAGGGTCAAAAAGGCCTCTACCCTTTGAATCTCATCTTATGAGTTATGATGAGTGTATAAATCAGTGTTCAATCACAGAAACAGAACCAGTAAGATATATCTATCTATCTCAATAAATATATTAAGAGATTTAATGCAAGCGATTGGCTTAAGTTATTGTAGGGGCAGGCTAGACAAGCCAAAACCTGAAGGACAGGCCATGATAAGAGAAGCCTGGAAATCTAGGGAATAAGCTAAAGCTTCTGTACATAGAAAGAGTTTCTTCTTCATCAGGGAAGCCCCAGTTCTGTTCTTACAGCCTTTCAACTGATTGAATCAGGCCCACTCAGAAGAGCTGGGATAATCTCCCTGATTCAAAGTCAACTGATTATGGACTTTAATCATATGTATAAAATACCTTCCACAGCAACACCTAGATTTGTGTTTAATTGAATAACTGGGGAGTATAGGCTAGTCAAATAGGTAAAATAGAATCACAGAGAGCCATTGAATGGTTTAAGCAAGGTAGTAATATGATCATGCTTGCTTTAGATAAATACACCCTCTGGTGGCTAGGTAGAGGAAGAAGGAGCTGGAGGTTCTTGTAATAGACAAATTAAAGAGATATTAATTGCCTGAATTAGCACTATAACACTGAGTTTGAAGAGGAGGGTTGAATTACCATAAATATTTTGAAAGTAAATATTTATAAATGTATTTATATATAATTGTAGGTTCAGTTACACAGACAGTGTAGGGTTGGTATATAGAGTAAGAGTAATACTCTGTCTCACATTTTACATTACATCCTGTCTACCGATCATCTATTAACCTCTTGGAGTTTCCATTTTCTTATCTGTACCTTTTTCCCTCAATAAATACGTTTTTTTCCAAGTTCTGACAATAAGCCCCATGCTGAAAGCCCTGGTTATCTGAATTGCCTTCCATTTATCCTTGTATTTCCTGCACAAAACAAAGACCACAGGAAGTGAGTTAGAATACTCTAGAAGATGAGCATATCTCATTTCCTTAGGAGTATATCGCAAAAACCTGTCTACAGAAAAGTAACACTTATGGACTGACTAAATGCATGCCCAAGCTTAGAGAAGCTGCAAGAACATGAGTAAGCAATCCAAGAGGCCCAGGTGGCCTAGAATGCATCAATTTGCATTTATCAGTAGGAGCTCTGCTCCTGGATGAATGCAGGAGTTGAAGCTGACTCTGCTTCCCTGCCCGTGCTTCTAGAGGCTTTTGTGGGCTCCTGTGTTAGCAGTGCCAAAGCCCCAGAGAAATCAATCACAAGACCTGAATTTGAGTCCTCCTGTTTCTTTATGTGGTCCTGGGAGGTGGCAACTCTAAACTTCGGGACAAAGGACAATCTCCAACTACCACTGACCTTGGACTGCTAAGTTTCAAGGGCAAGATACATAGAAAATGAACCTGAACAAATGGTTTCTTTTCATTATCAGCTGTGATTTGAACCTAATTTCTCTGTAGAGCTCTTAGTCCCAATGAGCAGAACTGGGAAAATGTTAAGGACTCTCTTTGCACTTTTAGCTTAAGATCTAGGCTAGGAAATGCCTCAGCAGACAAATGAAGCCTCCCTTCCCCTGATCCCCTATGTTGTGGTACCCTTGTGGTGTCTACTTGACCTTCCCAGGACATGGATACCCCTTCCTTAGCCTCATGAGAGAAGAGATATTTCCAAAGCCAAATGTAGAAGACAAAAAAGGGAAAGCTGAAGATCTAACATTCAGATTCCAGGGTTGTTGTTTTTTTAAATCATTTTCCTTATCACACTGAAAGCTGTGCTCCAACCCTGAGCCTCTATCCTCCTTGGTCTTGATCCAAATCAGTACTTTAGTGCTCCACAGAGATGGAGTCGGGGCGATGGAGGGGGTAGTCTTGGCCTCTCTCTAGAGGCTGCCTTTCCCCCAAACCCTCTCTAACTGTAACTAAATCTGTTTGCTTGTATTAGTGGAGAAATTGAGTTTCAGAAATCATTATGCAGTTCATGTGGGTGCTAACATTTAGGTAAGCTGCCTGACAGCAGAGCTATAACAAATCATTGCTTATTGCTATGCTGCTCCGTAGAGTCCTGAGAGAAAGAGTCTATAGGCTGCTGTGTGTCCTTGGGGCAGCCAGAGCCACAGCTTTCGCCTTTCAGTGGCTTTGTGCAGGTTGCTGTCAATTTTTTTAGAGGGACCCCTCTGTTCACCACCAAACCCAGCCCAACCCCCTTCTGTGAAGTCTTCACCGCCCCCATTGCTGCTCCCCCAGCAAAAGTATAATGAATCACCTCCCTCCTCTGCCATTGCTCTAATAGCACTCTTTTATTATTGTGCTTCAAGCATGATTGCTTTCATTCTTTACTGAGCTACTGTCTGCTTAACACTAGATAGGTTATTTAAGCCTTAAAAGAGATTCTCTCTGCCCTCACAAAAGTCCACAGTCTTTAGCATGACTCATCTGCCAGCCTCATCTTGTACCATGCCTCCCTCACTCTCTGTTAACTTAACTTCAGGCAATGGGGAGCCAGGGAATGTTTCAAAGCAGAAGAGAAACCCAATCATGTTTGTGCTTTTTCCAGATGACTCTGGTGGTAATGGAGGATGCAATAGTTGGGAGGAAGACCGGAGTCTAAGTTACTGTAAAGTGGTTCTTATCATGTGAAAGATGATGAGGTTGGATCCAGCACGAGGGCAGTCAGAATAGAGAATACATATACTTTGATTCTAATATGTTTAGTATTTTTAATGTAAAAAATGCCACTTAGATCTCTTAATGAGCAAAACAGGAAAGGAATTGCTGTGTATGGATGAAATGAGATAGGGGATGAACAGCACCTGGCATGAAGCCTGGCGCATAGTCGGTGCTCAGGAACTGCTTCTTGTCTGCTCCCTTCCACCTGCAGCAGGCACAGCTCTGGGCTCTCATCCTTCTTCTGGAGGAGAGAAGAAGGGAGAAAAGCAATGTGGCAGCAAACCAGGGCAGCAACCTCATCAGTTACAGGTGAAAAAGATGGACCTAAATTGTTCGAGCAAATGAATGAATGGCCGTACTGCTCTTGCAGACCAGTGGTATATCTATTCATCCAAGATTCAGATTTTAACTAGGAACAGCAGGAGGATAAGTTTCTACAGTAAAGACAGTTGTTAGAATTCGCAGAGCAGAGAAGCTCTTTAAGAGACAAGATTCCTGATAGTCTTTTCACGAGGAAGAAGAATATTGATTACAAGAGAAGGCTCTACGTGTGTTAGGCCCTATGCCCTCTCCTGCCTCAGGAGAGGAGAGGATGCCCTGTGAGCATCAGTTCCATTTGGTGATCTTTTTCATTTCTCCCTGTTTCCTTCATTCATGGCTGCTTCAAGCCAGGACAAGGCAAAATAAAGAAATTCTGACCTTCAGCAACTTCTTTATGCTCTCAGAATCTGCTTTTTCAATCTGTAGTTTAGAAATAATCATATTTGCCCCACAAAGTTTTTGTTAGAATTGAGGCAGAGGAAAAGAAGCTCTGCAATACATGCATTGGCTACAGAGATGCTTCCAAAAACACTAAACAGGTTGCTTAACTTAAAATATAATTATATATATATATATAAAATATATATATAAAAGGAAATTGCTAAATCAAAATGAAAAAAAAAAAAAAGAAAAGGGCTTCTCACTGCCCTTAAAAAAGTCAACAGTCGACAGCCTAACTCATCTGCCAGCCTCATCTTTTACCATGCCTCCCTGGCTGTCTGTGCTTTGGCTGTATTGGCCTCTGTCATTTGTGAGAGATGCCATGCTCTTGCCAGCCTAGGCCTTTGCACATACTGTACCCCTGCCTGGCACATTCTTGCCTCTCCTCTCCACCTGACCATCTCTTATCCCTCTTTTAGAATTGATATGGTTTGGCTTTGTGTCCCCACCCAAATCTCATCTCAAATTGTAATCACCAGGTGTTGAGAGAGAGACCTAGTGGGAGGTGGTTGGATCATGGGGGCGGTTTCCCCCATGCTGTTATTGTGATAGTGAGTGGGTGAGTTCTCATGAGATCCGTTGGTTTTACAAGGGGCTCTTCCCCCTTCACTCTCTTTTGACTGCTGCGTGTAAGATATGCCTGCTTCCCCTTCTGCCATGATTGTAAGTTTCCTGAGGCCTCCCCAGCCATGCAGAACCGTGAGTCAGTTAAACCTCCTTTCTTTATAAATTACCCAGTCTCTGGCAGTTCTCTATAGCAGTGTGAAAATGGGCTAATACAAGGATCCAGGTTAAATTCACTTCAGTCATTTAAATCACAAATATTTATTGAGTGCCTACTATGTGCCAGGCACTTTTCTAGACAATGGGGAAAGTAGCAAATAGGAAGGCAAAGTCCTATGAATCTCGTATTCTAGCACTGGGGAGACAGAGGGAAAACAAGCAAGCAATGAAGGAACAGGATAATGCTTTAATGGTGGTATTGAGAGGCAATACAAGGGTAATCAGATGGGGCAGGCCAGGCTCTCTGGAGGGTGGTGGTTGGGTGGGAGAAGGTGGTATACATTAGATTAGATCACTTCTTAGTGTATGAGCTGTGAGCTGAAAGATTAAAAAAGGATACTCCCGAGAGAGGTAGCAGCAAATACAATGGCCTGAGGCAGAGATGAGCTTTGTACAGTCAAAGGGAAAAAAGGCCATGGTTCCTAGAACACTGTGATGGAGTTAGAGAAGCATAAGATAAATCAAAGAGGTGGGTGGGGCAGAACATCTAGGGCCTTCTAGGCCATGGGTCAGGGCTCAGATATTAAGTCTAAATGGAAGCCATTGGAACATTTTAATTTACACTTACATTTAAAAAATATTACCCTGGATGCTAAATGGAGAATGCCTGGTAGAAATGACAGGGAGAAATCACGGGGTGGCAGGGAGAGGGAGAGGGAGTTAGGAGGAGTGGCAAAAACTTTTGGATGATCTGTACAGGATGCAATGTGGAGATATTGGTGACTCAGATGATACTACCCTTGAGGGGTTAATATCAATATCTTCATCTGGTAGATAAGGGAATTGAAGAGAAGTGGGGTACACTTTGGAATTAAATCCTATAGATCTTGTTCATGGATTGGGTGGTAAAGGTGAAGAAAGGAGATGAGACAATAGGAAGAGCAAGGAAGGAAAACACTCTGGGGAGAAATGAAGATTTTGGCATCTGCTATATTAAATTACTTTCTTATGGAAGACTTCCCTGATCCCCAGTCCTGGTTAGAGCTTTATATTGGTTGCTCCCAGAGCAATGTGTAGCTCTCCTTTGTAACACTCCAAACATTTTATCATTTGTCGTTATTTGTTCCTTCACTAGACCTGATGGGAGGAACCCACCTTTCTTGTTTAATGCTATCTCTCCAGTGCTTTGCACAGTACCTGGCATGTAATTATAATATAACATAACAAAACATATTATTATAATAATCTGACATCTAATATAATAATATTAATAACAAACAACACTTAAAGAGTAGTTTCTCTGTGTCAGGTCCTATTCTGAGTGCTTTACAGGTGATTTTCACAGCAGTCCCCTGAAATGGGTACTGTTATGTTTGACAGATATGCAAACTGAGGCACAGAGAGAGTGAGTAAACTTGACCAAGGTCACACAGCTAGCAAATGCCAATAAGTGAATATTTTACAAACGATACATTTTTTATACTTCACACCACCACAGTGAGGTATGTTTTTGTGTTCCTATTTTAGGTTTGAGCAAAGTGAGACATAAATCTGTTTGAGGTGTTGATACTGGGAAGTAGGGTTGGCAGGATTTGAACTGTCCAGAAGCTGAGTGAGACAGGCTCACTCAGTTTGTGAATGTTGAGAGCATTCACTGTGGGGCCAAGCTGACTCAGTCTGAAATGTGTCCCTGCCACTTACTAGCTAGGCATGTGAGACTTTGGCTGAATTAAATGCTTTGTACTTCAGTTTCTTCATCTGTAAATTGACACTATTAACAGTGCTTGTCTTCATGAGGACTGGATGTAATATTTGAAGAGCCCTTAGAATACATGTAGACTTTATGGAAAGGACCTACAGTTTGCCTATAGATAAAGCCAAGGAAGGAAGGTCCACTGCTCCCCAAGTCTTCTCCACGGGTCATTCATCCTGGATTAAGATGTTAGAACTAAACAATCATTGTGGTTATGGTTGACACTCATCTAATTCACTGCCTCCGTTCATTATATAGATAAATAAGCTGGGGCGTGCTACGAGGGTAAGTGAATGAGATGGGACAAAATCCTGGGGAGCCTCCCGGAAAAACATGATACCTTCTGTATGTTCGAGGTTTTATAAAGATGAGTTATATAATCTCCAGAGCTAGAAAATCAGGCAGGCCCTTTTTGTGATTGAAAGAAAAACCTTCCTAATCATTTCTAAGACAAGCTCTCAATTTTCTTTGATTTGGGAATCAAAGAGAACAGGGAATATTATGCTCTTCACTGATGTTCTATTTTTTTTCCTTCTGCCAATCAAAAAGGAGGCCTAGGCAGCGTTGATTTTTTTTTTCTTTTACTCTTTCTTCCAGACCTCTGGTGGAGGTGTTAATAAAAAGTGAGTCAGTCAAATCCCAGCTTATCAGGAGGAGACAGAAAAGGGATAAAAATTCAGGGTAGTCAAGCGCCACATAATAGGGATTACCTATTTTGAAGCTAATTTGACAATAAGGTGTCTGAAAAGCCAGTCTTCCCATTTCTTTAAAGCGCTTTGTCTGAGTTGTATGCCTTTCTGTCAGGCAGTGAACTAACTCAATGACGTCAGACTTCGTTTCTACTTCCAAAACATAAGTGGTAACTTACCCAGTCCCTGGTCCACTGAGCAAATCTGGCTTCAAAAAGAAACTGTCCTGATCTGACACAATCCAAGTCAAAATATTTGAAACCCTATTTGAAACTGTGGTCTGGCATAATCCACATGATTCAGGGCTAGGTTCTCATAAACTGACTCAAAAAACATGCAATCTTCTGGTAGAACTTTTGCCCAGGGCTGGTAAACATGCAAATTATTGCAGTCTTTTCAGAAAGTAATTTGGAAAAACAGATCAAGGAGGTTTAAAAGGCTCATATCTTTTAACCCAGGCTTGAGAAAATATTCAGAGACAGGACTGAGTTTTATACACAGGTTCTTCCTTGAAGCACTATTTGCAACTACAAAAACAAAACAGGAATCAAAGAAAATATCCAATAATTAACAAATTGCTTACATCATATTTCAATCATTCCAATATGTGTTTTCTTAAAAGAAATGTTTAGTGGCATGTGGAAAACATTCCCAACATGAACAAAAAGAGAGAAAACCCAGGGTTACAAATTACAAATAATGTGATTTTAATTTTTTAAATCAATCCCATCCATCCATCCATCCATCCATCCATCCATCCATCCATTTGTCCATTCTTTATCTCTTTATCTATCTAGGGGATATAGGCCTAGAAAAATAACTGAAAATAAATAAATATATTAACAGTAATTATCCCAGTATATTGGCCTCTTGAGTATTTTTCATCTTTGCACTTTTCCATATTTTCCAAATTTCCTGTGGTGACCATGTCCTACTTTATAATAAGGAAAAGAATGATAAAGACTATCATTTACAGAAACAAGACAGCCCTTATCTCTTCTTTGAACTGCAAAAACACCTAACAACATATTCTCCTTCTCCTTCAATTTGTGTGCTACACGAGCTGCCATATTGATTTTTCTGAACCATTCTTTTTATTATAACATCCTTTCCCTTAAAGATTCTCTGGCTCCTCACTGCTTATATAAATAATTGTTAAACTACTTAACCTGGCTTTCCTGGCCTTCAGAAATCTGGTCCTGTTATACCATCTGTGGATTTTTATTAGTATTTTTTCTCCTTAAATCTCCATTCAACAGATATTTATGAAGCACCAGCTCTGTGCTAGGCTGGCTTTTCTCCTCACCTCCCAAATTCTCCACAAGTGGCCTCTTCCCTGGTCCAGCCTCATGTGCTCCCACCTGTAAGTCTCTGTTCCTTGGCATGCTCCTTATTGCACCCATTGCAAAAGATGCAATGTGTGTGCACCATCCTCTCAGAGACTTCTGTTTATCCACCCAACTCGGGCACATGCTCTAGGGACTTAGGCAAGTGCCTTAATCCCTCATTGCCTTCATCTTCCCATTTGTATAATGGAAACTACAGTGGCAATATGTAATCTATTCATTTGTTGTGAAGATCCAAAGAGCTGATATATGTAAAATGCTTAGGACAGTGTCTGGCACAATGTAAAAGCTCAAGAAACATTTCTTATTTGTCTTGTAACTTCCTTCAAGGTAGGATCCTAGTCTCATTCCAATTTACAACTCCCATGGAACCTAACCACCTTGCTCTGTCTCTAGTTGGATACTGAAGAAATTCTTGTTGAGTAATGTATGAATGAATGGCAGCTGCTATAGACTGAAGGTTTATGTCTCTCCCCACTATTCATATATTAACACCGAATCCCCAATGTGATGGCATTTAGAGTGGAGGCTTTGGGAGGTGATTGGGTCCTGAGGGTATAATCCCTCATAATAGGATCAGTGTTCTGTAGGAAACAGCCCAGAGAGCTCCCTAACCCCTTCTATTGTGTGAGGATACAGCAAAATGGCCATCTATGAACCAGGAAGCAGGCCCTCACCAGACACTGAATCTGTCAGAGTCTTGATCATGGACTTCCCAGCCTCCAGAACTATGAGAAGTAAATTTGTGTTGTTTATAAGTCACCCTGTCTATGGTATTGTTATAGAAGCCTGGATGGACTAAGACAAAATTTATATGAGCTTTTACTGACCATGTATATCCCTTCTCCTTTTGGACACTCTGTCCCTGACTATAAACTGTACCCATATCATTCATCACTTGTGTGGTCAATGTTGGTGCTATTCATTGTGATTATGGTCAAACCCTCTGCTGTAGCTGTACAACTTGGCATCAGATTTCTTCTGTTCCTGAAGCATTGTGGTGGTAGATGCTTAATAATCTTGCTCACAGATTTCTATACTGTTCCCATTTTTCCATAGCAAGTTGCAGAATAGCTACCTTATGTTTTCCAACCTTAATTTTCTTGGCCACAAGCCTGAAGGAAATTACATTAAGTCTTTCACTTTAAGCCCATGCATTGCATTATCCCAGATGAATGTCACTAATTCATTTGAAAATTAGAGAAAAATAGACAAATGATGGTATAAAAAAAAAGTAACTGATTTATTTAGGAACCACTATTTGCCAGGTTCTGCAATAATCCCTTTCATACAGTTATCCTGTTAAAAATGTGAAACACATTTAGAAGCTGTGTGACCACAGTCAAATCAAGTTGTTCCCTCTAAGCTTTGGCTTGAGCTTTCCCAGGCTGTACTATTGCCTGCCCAAATGCCGCTTCTGTTTTCTGCCCCATCTGTCAACAGTCTTCTAGAAAATTCTATTTACAAATAAAAAGTAGAGTTAATTATTTCCTATTTCAAACCTATTCTTCCTTCTATGTCCCTGCCATCCATTCAGCTGCCCAAGTCAGAAACTTAGGAGTCACCCACCCACCTTTCCTACCCCCACATGACTGCCCTGACTGCAATTCAGGCCACTTTCATGTCTCATCTGCTTTAGGGCAACAACCTCCTAATTGGTCCCCCTTTCATAACCCCTTCTTGGCTGATCTAATCTACTTTTCTCATTATAGCCATGATCTTTGCAAAATAAAAAAGTGGTGTTGTCACTCTCTGGCTTTTAAGCCCTCAACAGCTCTTCATGAACTCCATAAGATATCATCTGGCCCCTGCTTCTCTCTCAAGTTTTATCTTTTCAACCCATCAGTTTTTCGGTTATATACTTTGAATTTTATGTGCTACATGAGAGGTTCTCAAAGTGTGGTTCTAGGACCAATGGGGTTTCCGTGCCCTGTCAAGGAGTCTTAGGTCGAAACTATTTTCATAATAATACTAACATATCATTTGCTTTATTCACTTTCATTTTCTCATGAGTTTATGGTGGAATTTTCCAAAGGCTACATGATGTGTGCTATTGTAACAGATGGAATGCAAAAGTAGATATGAGAACCCAGCTAACTGTCTTTGATTAAGCCAGACATTACAGAGATTTGCAAAGATGTAAATCTATACCAGCTTCTCACTATTTTTTTTTGAAAAATATACTTGTTTTTTATAAAAGATATTTTTGTTAGCGCATAATGCATAATGGGTTTATTATTATTTTAAATTAATAAATATACAGATTTAAAAATGTTTAGTTTCAACATTTAATATGGTAAATACCAAGAAATATATCCCACATGAACAAAATATTTTGAGGGTGCTTAATAATTTTTAATATTACAAAGGGGTCCCAAGACTAGAAAGTTTCAGAACCACTACTCTAGCAGTGGAACCATTCAGAGCACCCCAGAATATGTTCTGTCACTTTCTCTCCCAGCCCACTCAGTGCTTCTCCATCACCATAATGGTTTCTCTCTGCTTCTTCTCTGTCTGCTGAATTCTCCTGCACAAGAGTCACCACTTAGTGAAAGCCTTCCTTTGAGCTTTACAAGAGTAGCTACAAGGCTGACTTTTGCTGAAGGCCTCTTGTATGCTAAGCAAATAATTGCTTTACCTGCATTTTCTCCTCCTTTTTTTTTTTGTTTTTTTTGAGACAGGGTCTCACTCTGCCTCCCGGACTGGAGTGCAGTGGCACAATCTTGGCTCACCACAACCTCTGCCTCCCAGGCTCAAGCGATTCTCCTGCCTCAGCCTCCTGAGTAGCTGGGATTACAGGCACGTGCCACCATGACCGGCTAATTTTTGTATTTTTAGTAGAGACAGGGTTTCACCATGTTGGCCAGGCTGGTCTCGTACTCCTGACCTCAAATGATCCACCCACCTTGGCTTCCCAAAGTGTTGAGATTACAGGTGTAAAACATCATGTCTGGCCCACTTTTTTTTTTGAGATGGAGTCTCGCTCTGTCCCCTAGGCTGGAGTGCAGTGGTGCGATCTCGGCTCACTGCAACCTCTATCTCCTGGTTTCAAGCAATTCTCCTGCCTCAGCCTCCCAAGTAGCTGGGATTACAGGCACGTGCCACCACACCTGGCTAACTTTTTTGTATTTTTAGTGGAGACGAGTTTTTGCCATGTTGGCCAGGCTGATCTTGAACTCCTGACCTCAGGTGTTCCGCCCACCTCGGCCTCCCAAAGTGCTGGGATTACAGGCATGAGCCACCGCGCCTGGCCTTCTCCTTTAAGTTAGGCTGAGGCAAGGCCAGGGAGGGTCAGGGAGGAGGAAAGATAACATCAGTTCTAGTCTAGACCTAAGAAAACTTAGGCTCAGAGAGGTTTAGAAGCTGCTCAGGTCACAGAGCTAGTGAGTGGCACAGTTGATTTGAATTCATCCTCTTCCCACTCAGTGGTTCTTATAGTTCTATGTGCTAGTGGTGTGCTGGTGAATAATAAACAACTGGCTCTCCAAAGGGACAAAGCCCTCATTAGTAGTGTTTGGCAATTTCCATGGTGTAAATGCTCCTGCAGTGGCCAGTTTCAGGCCGCCAACATGACATCATTGAACAGAGAGATCAAAAGGGGTGTGCAGTCGTCCACATCATAGAGTATTTTCACCACACACATAAAAATGATGAAAAACTCAAGAGCACAGGTAATAGTTAAGTGTGGTAAAGTAATTGGGAATTACAGTGATGAATTCTGAGTATTTTGAATCTGAGCATATTTGTTTTAAATATAATTTCTGTAATTATAAGTTGATCTAATCTACTTATTTATAATTGTTAATAATTGCGTGCTTAGCAACCAACTTGCATAATTCCCAAATATGTAACAATTGACTCTTGGACCTCAGAATTAACTTTCAACCTTTGGACATCACAGATGTTTGAGCCCTCTTCCAAACCTACTGAAGCCACCTCTCCATGCTGGTGTCCAGGCAGCTGTGTTTTTACCAAGCCCTCCAATCTCATCTCATCATGCACACAGAGAGTCATTTGTTCATTCTTCCCTCATTCACCAAGTCAGCACACATTGACTAAAGGCCTACATTATGTCAGATACTGTTTCAAGGTGCCTACCTCATGGTCCACATTCCTACCAGATGGTATCCTCCTTTAGAGCAGGGATGGAGCCTACCTCCCAGAGCTTGGTGCAGAGTCTAATGCATCATACAAACTTAATAAATGTTTTTGCTGGAACAAAATAATAACAACAAGCCAGGTTTTGCCTGGCTCAGCTCTGATCAGCCCAAATCTCTGGGATTGGAGAGCATAAGCATCAAATGTGGGTTGGCATGAGATAGGTTTGGGTTTGAGTCTGATTCTTGGGCAAGTAAGTTAGTCTACTACTTTTCCATTTCCTCTGCTGTAAAAATACTAATACCCACTTTAGAGGGCGGTTGTAGGAATTACACATAATCATGTTTTTATCGCATCCTTAGCAAAGTGTCCTGGTCACATTATCTGAAGAGCATCCTTGGCCACTCTTGGTTCCTTCATCCTGTGTTATTTTTCTTCATTATGCTTATCATTGTTTGATGTTATAGTATGTATGTATGCATGTCTGATATTTAGGTATTTGATTATTGTGCCTCCTCCCCATACTACCCACCCACTAGAATGGTGTTCTATTAAGGGAAAGACCCAGTTTGTTACATTCATCTCTGTATCCTCAGCACCTAGAAAAGTCCCCAGTACTCAGTAGGCTTCCAGTAGATATTTGACAGATAGATGAATGGATGGACAGAGAGCCTAGTATTTGTTGGTTATTAGTAAAAACATTATGTTTTTTAAAAATACCTCCCTCTGAGGCTACAGTAAGCCGAGTTCATGCCACTGCACTTCAGCCTGTGCGACAGAGTGAGACTCCATCTCAAAAAATAATTAATTATTTAATTAAATAAAAATAAATAAATTAATTAATTAATTTAAAAAATTACCTCCCTCTGGATTAGGGACCCTGTTGTGTGTCTCACTTGTACTCCAGGATCTAGAATCTGCTTCCTTCTTGTACATGTGGCACATGCCATGGCCTCCTCCAGCTCCTGGCCTGTCCTCATCCTTGTAGTTCTAAGTCTTGTAGTGACATCATCTTTTCTCCTATTGTGTTCCGGTATTGTAAGAAGGTTACTTGTGAACTTTTCTTCCTGATTCTGCCAGGAAATTGTTTGGTCTTTTACTGGTATCTGATGCCCCTGGAAGCTTTTTTGCTTCAGACCTGGTGAAGTCAACCACAAAGTGACAAGTTTCCCTGCAACATGAGGGTCATTGCATTTCTAAGCATATGTTGAGTTCTTATTTTTGATATGCACAGAAAAGTCAGTTGATTATTCTAACTTAAAAATAAAATTCTACCTTCATATTGGCTTGCCTTTCCTCTCCTTTGGGACAGGTTGGGAACTTGGGAAGCATAATATAGGTCTATGCTCTTGGCTTATGGTGGTTCAGAGATCAGGGCTTTTGGAATTGGGCAAATCTAGGCTTGAATCCCAATTTTGCTCCTTCCTAGCTCTGTGCCCTGGGAAGATAGTTAACCTTTCTGAGCCTCAATTTCCTCTGTAAAATGTGGCTTCCTTCCTTAACATGTACTTATTCAGCCCCTAGTGAGTTCATACATTGTTCTAGACGTTAGGGATACACCAGTGAGCAAGCATCACACATGACCTCATGCCCATGAGTTGTCTTCTCTATCTGGTTGGTAAACTATTAAACAAACAATGCTGCAAAGGAGAAGGACAGGGTTTGATGGGAACTTACAATGGAGATATAACCCAGTCTGGACAATCAGAGAAGGTCTAACCGAGGCAGTGTTAACCTGAGTAGCAACAGATGTAGCTGAGTGGGCTGTAAGGAAGGAGGAACGAAGGTTGAGTCTTTAGAGAGCTATGGTTTAGAACTAGAGGTGAAGGCTCTGTATTCAAAACTGGTTTGGCGAGACAAACGGAATACAACTTGGAATATAACTCCTCATATACCATCATTTAAACCCCTACTTGCCTGCTATGGACCTTGAGTTTAAAATTCTATCATTTTAAAGATGAAAAAACTGCAATCCACAGACGTTTCCACAGGCCACCAGCTAGTTAAGCATGGCAGAGCTGATATTAAAGTTAGCACCTTAAAGTATATCCATACCATCAGGGCGGGGGGCATTTTCACTCTGGTGAGCATTTTCAGGCAACAATTCCAAATACGTGAAGAACTGCCTTGTCCTCAAATAGCCCAGCTTCACAGCATGGCTCATTTCACATTTAAATTGCACTGGGAACAAATACATTTCACAATGTTCAGCTTCAGGTTGCGAAGAATAACATGCTAATAGAGAGTTGCAGGTACCAGTCATTTTCCTCCAAATCAGTCTCTTTTGGTCCCACTCTGGATTAATGACCACCTTTGCAAAGAGGCCACATGAGCTTTCAAAGAGAAAGGAGTAAACAGGAGGACATGCATTAACATGGCAGGCTAGTCACCTCCCACACCTGAGTGTAGAGCTTTTAGAAATGGAATTGTTAAGATGTGCTTCTTTTACAAATATCAGATAAACATAATCTCTGAGGGTCCAGAGGTAGTGGGTGTTGGGTAGAATGATACTTTAGCCATGGAGTGAATATCTAGGGCAAGTAAAAAGTGAAGGAGACATCTAATTCATGTAATGGGTGGAGGATTTACTAGGTGTCAGGCACTATAAACAATGATTTCATAGGTGTTTTATTTCATTTGCACAACTCACTAGGTCACACACCAAGAAAGAAAAGACATGAGATTAAACCCACGTTTTCTAACTCTGGGCTCATTTTGGTGACGTCAGGTGATTTGGGTGAGAATCCCAGTTCCAGCGATCTCAGCATGACTGGTACCTGCAACTCTCTATTATAAGTAATCTTGGGTTACTTATTTAACTGTTCTGAGCTTCATCTATTTCTCATCTGGTAAATGCCACATGCAGATGTACAATACATTTACAGTTTGTTTGTTTTAATTAGACCATGTGGTTCCTCACTGGGATTACTTTAATATTACATAAAATTAATAAATAATAATATAATAATAATATTCAATAAAACTAATATTAAATAATATTAAATAAAATTGAAAAGCCCATCGTGAATGAAGAGACCACAAAGAAAAGACTACATGGGATATTTGGGGGACAGCTAATTTTCCAGGCTGGTTGGGGAAAGGGTATATGGAGTGACATGCTCAGAGGGAACTATAAAGGAAGTCTTGAGGCAGGACATGGGGGACTCCAGTGCTGTTTTGAGTTTGGGAAATCTTCTCTAGCCCATGGCCATTCACTCAGAGGATAGAACAGATGGCGTTTATGAACCTACCCACATACACCCACAATATGTCAAATGGTTAAATTTATTGACTCACCATTTGCAAAATTGTGTTCATCTCCACACTAGGTTTCTTTCCACCACTTCCCAGTTTCAAATGGATGGCAGCTTTGGGATTCAGTATCAGTACCCTGATACTGACTCTATATCAGTGCAATGGAAATACTTTCAGTTTTCATTCATTTTCAACCTTACCAATGCTCTGGAATCACTAAATCTGACTTTTTTTTTCCTAAGCTCTGGGCCTGTGAGCCCAGGTTTATAGATGTAGCTTATAGATATGCTATTCAAATTCATTTGTATGCAAACATATCTCAGTGGATTTTGTTATACTTCTGTTCATCTTGAAATTCATGAAATTCCTCAGACATCTGACAATGCATAGAATTTTAAATATATGCTATCATTTTTCTAAGACACTTGATTTTTGATCCTGTCTAATGTATTTAATCAAACTCAAATTAGAAATTGGTTCCAACAGGCAGTCTTATAGATCAGCACTGATCAGTAGGAACATAAAGTGAGTCATAAAGATGAGCCATGTATATAATTTTAAATTTCCTGATGGCCATATTAAAAAAAGTGAAAAGAAACATGAAAGTAATTTTAATAACATATTTCGTTTAACCCACAGTACTCAAAATATTATCATTCAACATGTAATAAATATACAAAATGATGAGATATTCTACATTTATTCTTTTCATACTAAGTCCAGACTGTATTTTATACATACAACACATTTCACTTTAGCCACATTTCAAGTGTACAATAGTCACATAAGGCTAAGAGCTGTAGATTCCAGCTCCTTAGAACAGTTAGTTCCTTCAAAGAACTGGAAGAGTGATTTATATCCCCCTTCCTCTTGCTCCCATCCAAGCAGTAATATTGCAAAATTTCTCTCTCATCTATGGATTTTTGGGGGTTAGACCTAAGAGATTATCTTGTCCCAAACTTTTGTATTATGGTCAATGAAGCTGAGATGCATGGAGAGAAAGAGTCTTGGCCAATTCAGCCATATCTCCTCTTGTGTTGGTGCAGTCTCCACTCCATGAAGCATGTCCATAGTGATTAAAAAGATGAGATAGTCTGAACTGAGAACTGTAATAAGGAATGGCTTCTTCGGTTAATAGAGTTTACAGAAGTATATAATGTAGATTTGGGAGGTGTCTTGTGACAGAAACTGCTAACTGTATCCACATATATTCTCTTCTTCCATGGTAACAAAACCCTTAGCTTGGCAGGGCACATATCTTCTTTATTCTAAGAAGATAAAGGATATATGTGCCAACCTCTCTGAAGATATGTGCCCACTTCCCTGAAACCTGAGGAGAAGGGCATGAACTAAATTCTGACAGTGGGACATTAAGGGAAGTGATGAGTACAACTAAAGGAAATGTATATAAAGGGAAAGAACAATGCTCTTCCATTCTCCCCCTTCTTACTGACTGGAATGTGTGAGTGATATTACAGCTTCAGCAACCTTCTTGAATCATGAAAAGAAGAGAAGCAAAGTGGGTGGAGAAAGAAGATAGGAAGAGTCTGATCCTTGACACTTTGGAGCACCACACGAGTCCTAGACTGACTAGCTACAGACTTTTTGCCTATGAGGAAGAAATAAACTTCTATTTCACCTAAGCCACTGTCATTTTAGATTTTTCCGTTACTCATAGCTTAACCTATATAGCCTTCACCCTCAAAGTTTTCCTTGATTGCACCACATACCCCTCTGTCCTACTACCATAGGTTGGGTTTGCTGCCCTTCCTCTGCATTCATAGCCTGCTGTATTACCGTCAAAATAACTTACCACACTGTATTGTAATTATTTATGCATGTCTCTCATTTTATTCATTGCATGTGTACTGTGTATTTATTGATCACTTGTGGCAAATTATTCACAAAATCTCTACACACTTGGAAATGAAACAAAATACTTCTAAATAATCTATGAGTTGAAAAGGAAGTGTCAAAGGATGTTAAAAACATACATAGAACATAATAAAATTGAAAATATAATATATATCAAAATACATAAGATGCACCTATAACATTGCTGAGAGAAAATTTTATAGCACCAAATGCTTACATTAAAATAAAAGTCTCAAATAAAAAATTTATATTTTTACCTCGATAAATTAGAAAAAGAATAATAGAAACTGAAAGCAAGTTTAAGGAAGGAAATAATAATGAGCAGAAATCGAAGAAATTGAAAATAAGAACATAGTTAAACCAACAGGTAGTTCTTCAAAAAATTCAATAAAATATATAAACCTATAAATAATGACAAAGATAAAAAGAAAAAATACACAAATCATCAATATTAAAAATAAAAAATGGCTTATCACTACAGACCCTATAGTGATTAAAAGGATAGTAAAGGAATAATATACACAGTTTATGCTTAAATTCCACAACTTAGAAGAAACATACAAATTTCTCAAAAGACACATACTGCCAAAAATCATCTAAGATGAAACATATGAATGGTCCTAAACCATTAAATACATTGAATTCATAATTTAAAATTTCCCTCAAAATAAATCTGCAGGCCTAAATGATTTCCCCAGAGAATACTACCAAATATTTAAAGAAGATTTAACACAATTTTACACAGTCTACTCCAAAAAATGGAAAAAGAGGAAACACTTCCTAAGTCATTTTACATAAGGCCAGTATTATCCTGATGCCACAACCAGACAAAAAGAGTACCAAAAAACCTCAAAAAACTCTGACGCAGTATCTCCAGTGTATCTCATGAACTTAGACATAAATCTTCAACAAAATATTAGGAAATGGAATCCAGTAATATATGAAGAGAATTATACTCTGTTAACAAGTAGGATTTATTCCAGCTATACATGGTTGGTTCAACACTTAAAAATCAATAATGTAATTCACTGCATTAACAGGCTAAGGAAGGACAACATGATTATATCAATTGAAGCAGAAAAAGCACTTTATAAAGTCTGACATTCAGCAAATTAGTAATGAAGGAGAACTACCTCAACATGATAAAGGGCATCTACAAAAACACTGCAGCTAACATCACACATAATGGTTAAAGATTGAATGCTTTCCACCTAAGATCAGGGCTAAGACAAGAATGTCTACTGTCACCATTCCTAGTCATCATAATTCTGGAATTTTTACCTACCAAAATAAAGCCAAAAAATAAGTCACAATAATTAGGAAAGAAATTAAACTGCTACTATTTCTAGATAATATGACTCTCTATGTAGAAAATTCCAAAAAACATCCTAACACTAATAACTATAAGTATATTAGTCCATGCTCATGCTGCTATAAAGAACTTCCCAAGACTGGGTAACATAAAGGAAAGAGGTTTAATTGACTCACAGTTTTGCATGGCTGGGAAGGCCTCAGGAAACTTACAATCATGGTGGAAGGGGAAGCAAACACATCCTTTTTCATATGATGGCAGGAGAGGGAAGTGCCTAGCAAAGGGGGAAAAGCCCCTTATAAAATCATCAGATCTCGTGAGACCTCACTCACTATTACAAGAACAGCATGGGGATAACTGCCCCCATGATTCAATTACCTCTCACCAGGTACCTCCCACAACATGTGGAGATTATGGGAACTACAATTCAAGATGAGATTGGGTGGGGACATAGCCAAACCACATCACTGAGTTTAGCAACCGCCGCAGGATATAACATCAACACACAAGAATCAATTGTATTTCTATATACTAACAACAAAAATCTGGAAGCCAAAATTTAAAACACAGTACTATTTACAATTGCTCTAAAGAAAATGAAATAATTATAAACACAATAAAAGACATGCAGGATTTGTATACTGAGTTACAAAATGCTTATGAAAGAAATTATAGATGACCTAAATAAGTGACACGACATATTATGCTCATGGATCGGAACACTTAACGTAGTAAAGATGTCAGTTCTTTCAGAAATGAGCTATAGATTTAATGTAATTCCCATCAAAATCCCAGCAAGATTTTTTGGAAATGTAGATGAACTGCTCTAAAATTTATATGGACAAACACAAAACCTAGAATAGTTCAAACAATCTTGAAAAAAGAAGAAATTTTGTGTTAGTTTCCTGTGACTGATATAATAAGTTAACCCAAACTTGGTGACTTAAAACAATGCACATTTATTATCTTACAGTCCTGGAGGCCAGAAATCCAAATTCTGTTTCACTGGACTAAAGTCCAGGTGTGACAGCAATGGTTCCTTCTGGAGGCCGCAGGAGAGAATCTTTTTCATGTTTCTTCCAGCTTCTAGATGCTGCTGGCCTCATTGGCTCATGGGTGCATTACTCCAATTCCACTTTCATAGTCATACTGCCTTCTCCTCTTCTGTAGAAAAATATTCCTTTGCCTCCCTTGTATACGGACATATATAATTCATTTATGACCCACACAGATAATAAAGAATAATTGTCCCATCTCTCAAGATCCTTAATCCCCTCTGCAAAGTCCCTTCTCCTATATAGTTGATGCTTGAACAATGTGAGGACTAGTGATGCTGGCACCTTGCACAATAGAAAATCTGCATATAACATTTTTAAAATTATTTCAGTAGTTTTTGGGTGTTTGGTTACATGGATAAGTTCTTTAGTGATGATTTCTGAGATTTTGGTGCAGCCATCACTCAAGCAGTGTACATTGTACTTGTACACCTTTATCCCTCACCCACCTTCCACACTTTCCTCTGCGTTCCCAAAGTCCATTGTATTATTCTTATGCCTTTGCATCCTCGTAGCTTAGCTCCCACTTATGAGTGAGAACATACAAGGTTTGATTTTCCATTCCTGAATTACTTCACTTAGAATAATGGTCTTCAATTTCATCCAGATTGCTGCAAATGCCATTATTTCATTCCTTTTTATGGATAAGTAGTATTTCATGGTATATATGTACCACATTTTCTTTATCCACTTGTTGACTGATGGGCATTTGGGCTGGTTCCATATTTTTGCAATTGTGAATTGTGCTGCTACAAACATGCGTATGCAAGTATCTTTTTTGTGTAATGATTTATTTTCCTCTGAGTAGATACCCAGTAGTGGGATTGGTGGTTCAAATGGTAGATCTACTTTTAGTCTTTAAGGAATCTTCACACTGTTTTTCCCAGTGGTTGTACTAGTTTACATTCCCACCAGCAGCATTAAAGTGTTCCCTTTTCACCACATCCACGCCAACATCTATTATTTTATTATTTTTTATATTATAGTCATTCTTGCAGAGTAAGGAGGTATTGCATTGTGGTTTTAATTTGCGTTTCTCTGATTATCAGTGATGTTGAGCATTTTTTCATAAGTTTGTTGGCCATTTGTATATCTTCTTTTGAAGATATGTCTATTCATATCCTTAGCCCACTTTTTGATAAGATTGTTTGTTTTTTTCTTGCTGGTTTGTTTGAGTTTCTTGTAGATTCTGCATATTAGTCCTTTGTCAGGAGCATAGTTTGTGAAGATTTTCCCCCACTCTGTGGGTTGTCTGTTTACTCTGCTGATTATTTCCGTTTTTTGCAGAAGCTTTTTAGTTTAATTAAGTCTCATCTATTTATCTTTGTTTTGATGCATTTGCTTTTGGGTTCTTGGTCAGGAAATATTTGCATATAGCCAATGTCTAGAAAGGTTTTTCTAATGTTATCTTCTATAATTAATTTTTATGGTTTCAGGTCTTAGATTTAAGTCTTTGATCTATATTGAGTTGATTTTTGTATAAGGTGAGAGATAAGGATCCAGTTTCATTCTTCTATGTGTGGTTTACCAAGGATCTGAGCACTATTTGTTGAATAAGATGTCCTTTCCCCATTTTATGTTTTTATTTGCTTTGTTGAAGATCAATTGGCTGGAAGTATTTGGCTTGATTTCTTGGTTCTGTATACTGTTCCATTGGTCTATGTGCCTGTTTTTATACCAGTACCATGCTATTTTGGTGACTATGGCCTTATAGTATAGTTTGAAGTAAGGCAGTGTGATGCCTCCAGATTTGTTCTTTTTGCTTAGTCTTGCTTTCGCTATGTGGGATCTTTTTTGGTTCCAAATGATTTTTAGGATTGTTTTTTCTAGTTCTGTGAAGAATGACGGTGGTATTTTGATGGGAATTGCATTAAATCTGTAGATTGCTTTTGGCAGTATGGTCATTTCCACAATAGTTATTCTACCCATCCATGAGCATGGGATGTGATTCCATTTGTTTGTGTCACCTATAATTTCTTTCAGCAGTGTTTTGTAGTTTTCCTTGTAGAGGCCTTTCAGGGATTCAGGGATGGAACAAATGAAGTCAATAAATATGATACACCACACAAACAGAACTAAAAACAAAAATCACATGATTATTTCAATAGACACAGAAAAAGCACATTTGACAAAATCCAGCATCCCTTTATGATTAAAACCCTCAGCAAAATTGGCATAGAAGGAACATACCTTAAGGTAATAAAAGTTATCTATGACAAACCCACAGCCAACATTATAGTAAATGTGGAAAAGTTGAAAGCATTCTCCCTGAGAACTGGAACAAGACAAGGATGACCACTCTCACTACTTCTATTCAACATAGTATTGGAAGTCCTAGGCAGAGCAATCAGACAAGAGAAAGAAATAAAGGGCATCCAAATCAGTAAAGAGGAAGTCAAACTGTTGCTGTTTGCTGATGATATGATCATATATCTAGAAAACACTAAAGATTCATCCAAAAACCACCTCCTAAAACTGATAAATGAATTCAGCAAAATTTTAGGATACAAAATGAATGTACACAAGTCAGTAGCACTGCTATACACCAATAGCAACCAAGCTGAGAATTAAATCAAGAACTCAACTTCTTTTATGATAGCTGCAAAAATAAATAAACAAATGAAAATACTTAGGAATACACCTGCATATAAATTTTGACTCCCCCAAAACTTAACTACTAATAGCCTGCTGTTGATGGAGGCCTTACTGATAACATGAATAGTTGATTAACACATATTTTGTACATTTTTATATATTTTGTTCTTACAATAAACTAGAAAAAAGAAAATGTCATTAAGAAAATTATTTAAAAGAGAAAATATATTTACTATTAATTAAGTGGAAGTGGATCAACACAAAGGTTTTCATCCTCATTATCTTCATGCTAAGCAGGCTGAGGAGGAAGAAGAAAAGGAGCATTTGGACTTGCTGTCTCGGGGGAAGAAAAGGAGAAGTTGCACTTGCTGTCTCAGGGGTGTCAGAGGTGGAAAAACAAGAGGAGGTGGAAGGGGAGGCAAGAGGCAGGAGAGGCAGGCACAGTCAGTGTAACTTTGTGAAATGCAACATAATTTCTGTCTGACTTTTTTGCTTTTTTATTTCTCTGGTAACTTTGCAGAAATAGAACATAATTTCTTCCTGACTTTTTTGCTTTTTCATTTCTCTAGAAATGCTTCTAAATACCAATCCTTCTTTCACCATTTGCTTTAGTTTTAATGCCCATTAGAAGGATCTACATCACCAAAAAAAGTATCAAAAGAGGTCTTGAATAATCAGAACTGTTGTGGAAGATTGTTTAATGTCAATTTGTTTTCTGGCACTGCTTCTTCTACATCTTCTTCCTCATAATCTGGCACCAGTTCAGAAGCACTCATCAAGTCATCATCTGTTAATCCCTCTAGTGTAGTGTCTATTAGATCTTGAATTTCCCCAAGATCCACATCTTGAAATTCTTCATCCTGTACCTTTTTAACCGTATCCACAATCTGTTTCATGATTCCGTTGACTGGCTCTGTTGTAAATCCTGTGAAATCATGCACCATATCTGGACACAGTTTTCTCCAACAGGAATTTATCACTTTGAATTTGATGACATTCATGGCTTTTTCTGTAACAATGATGGCATGTTTATGGTGTAATCTTTCCAGAGTTTCATGATGTTCTCTCTATTGGGGTTTTCCTCTATAGAGTTGACAGTCCTTTCCGTAGCGTACCATGTATAATCAGCCTTAAAGGTCCTCATGACCCATCTTTGGAGAATGAGTTAGGGGTGTTGTGTTTGGGAGTCAAGGAGACCATTTCACAACTTTCAGTGTTGAACTCACGGGGTTCTGGTGGCCCAGGGCATTGTCCAGTATTAAAATAACTTTAAAAGGTAGTTTTTAACTGGTAAGGGACTTGTTGATTTCAAGGACAAAGCATCAATGGAACCAATCCAGAAAAAGGGCCTTTGTTGTCCAGGCCTTCTTGCTGTACAACAATAAAAAAAACTGGCAACTGGTGTTTATCTTTTACTTTCAAGTCTTGGAGGTTAGCAGCTTTATAGAGAAGAGCAGTCATTATCACAAATGCAACTGCATTTCCACAAAGCAGTAGGGTTAGCTCATCCCTTCCTGCCAAAAATCCTTGTGTTCACTTCTTTTCCTTACTAATAAATACCCTCTGCAGCATTTTTTTCCTCCAGAATAGAACACTTCTGTCTACATTGAAAAGTTGTTCGGGCAAATTTCCTTTCTCTTCTTTTAATGGCATCTGGAAACTTGTCTGCTGCCTCTTGGTCAGCAGGAGTTTCTTCTCCTGTAACCTTGACATTTTTAGAGCCAAATCTCTTTCTAAAATTATCAAATTGTTCTTTGCTGGCATGAAATTCTCCAACTTTAGATCCTTCATCTTCTTTTTCCTTAAAGTTGTCATATAATGACTTTACTATTTCTTGAATCACATTAGAGTCTATAGGTATGCCTTTCTTATAGCAATCCTGCACCCACATAAAAATTGGATTTTCAACATGAGAAAGATGTTTTACAGAAAGTACAGGTTTTCACACTTGAAGCAATAGCTTCACAAGTGTACTTTTCTTTGTTTACAACAGATTTATTTATGCTGGATTTATTTATCTTGAAATGGCAGATTGAGGTCTCAGTTGCAGCCCTCAAGCTATGGTACATATCGAACAATTCAACTTTTTTTTTGTAATATCAAGACTTTTCTCTGCTTCTTAGGAGCTCTTCCAGCATCACTAGTGACACTTCATATAGTTCCCATGGTGTTATTTATGGTATTGCACCAAACATGATAAAAAATACATGAGAACCACAAGAGATCACTTTTTACTGTGATAGGCAATTTACTGGAAAGACACACTGCTCACAGGGAGATGCTTAGCATCATCAGCACTTTAAGTGGATGGGCGCAACACTTGAACTCACAACAATAGCAACAGGAAGTGGCCACAAAATTATTAAAGTAATATGTACTATAGTTAATTTTATGCTTAGTAATATAGTACTATAGTACTTAGTACTATAGTACTTAGTAATATGTACTATAGTTAATTTTATACGATTGAATACTGTTGTATTAGTCCATTTTCATGCTGCTGATAAAGACATACTGGAGACTGGGGGAAAAAAAGAGGTTTAATTGGACTTACTGTCCCACATGGCTGGGGAGGCCTCAGAATCATGGTGGGAGGCAAAAAGCACTTCTTACATGGTGGTGGTAAGAGAAAATGAGGAAGATGCAAAAGTGGAATCCCCTGATAAAACCATCAGATCTTGTGAGACTTATTCACTACCAAGAGAACAGTATGGGAGAAACCGCCACCATGATTCAAATTCTCTCTCACCAGGTCCCTGCCACAACATGTGGGAATTATGGGAGTACAATTCAAGATGAGATGTGGATGAGAACACAGAGCCAAACCATATCAACTCTATCTTCATGTTTGTTTACATTTCTCTCAACTGTAAGTTGTCTGTTTGTATAGATTTTGATAAATTTTAACTTTTTATAATAAATTTGTGTATATTTTATTGTAGCAAATAATCAAATAGACTAGCATTTATATGTTTTATGCATTTAGTACATGCCTGTTTCTTAATTTTTTTTTGATATTTCTAGGCTGTGTGGTTCATCTTCCATTTTTTTCAAGTTTTCAGAACCCCCCCTAATTTTTTCAATATGTTTATCTTGAAAAATCCACCTATAAGTGGAGCCAGACAGTTCAAACTAATGTTATGTAAGGGCCAACTGTATAAGGAACATTCACAGGTTTCAGGTATTAGGACCTGGATAGTTTTAGGGCCATTATTCAGCCTCCCAAAAAAGTGGCAGAAATAACTCTACCTAATATTAAGGCTTACTATATAAGCTAAATAATCAAGACAATGTCAAATTGGTGGAGAGATAGACACATAGATCAATGGTACAGAACAGAGAACTCAGAAATAGACACACACAATTATGTTCAATTAACTGTGCAAAAGCATGCACTAGGTGCAAAAGCAGTTCACTGTAGGGAAGATAGTTGATATGTGTATTAGTCTGTTTTCATACTGCTATAAAAAAAGCAGCCGAAGTCTGGTAATTTATAAAGGAAAAAGGTTTAATTGACTCACAGTTCAGCATGGCTGGGGAGGCCTCAGAAAACTTACAATCATGGCAGAAGGTGAACGGGAAGCAAGGCACCTTCTTCATAAAGCAGTAGGAAGGAGAAGTGCCGAGTGAATGGGGAGGAGGCCCTTATAAAACCGTCAGATCTCATGAGAACTCACTCACTGTCATGGGAACAGCATGGGGGAAACCACCCGCATGATTCAATTACCTCTACCTGGGCTCCCCCTTGACACATGGAGATTATGAGGATTTACATTTCAAGATGAGATTCAAATCGCATCTTGAATTGTAATTCCCAGTGCTTGGGGAGGGACCTAGTAGGAGGTGATTGGATCATGGGGGCAGATTTCCCCCTTGCTGTTCTCATAACAGGGAGTGAGTTCTCACGAGATCTGATGGTTTAAAAGTGTGTGGCACTTCCCCCTTTATTCTTTCTCTGTCTCCTGTCACCATGTGAAGACGTGCCTGCTTTCCCTTTGCCTTCTGCCATGATTGTAAGTTTCCCGAGGCCACCCCAGCCATGCATCCTGTACAGTCTGCAGAACTGTGAGTTAATTAAACCTCTTTTCTTTATAAACTACCCAGTCTCAGGTAGTTCTTTATTGCTATGTGAGAATGGACTAATACAGTAGTCTTTTAAATAAATGGTTTGGGAACAATTAAACATCCACAGGCAAAAAAAAACTTAAAAAAAAAAACTCAACCTAAACCTCACACCTTATATAAAATTAATTTAACATGGATCATCCACTTAAATATAAAGCATAAACTATAAAACTTAACAAGAAATAGGAGAAAATCTTCAAAATCTAAGTGAAAAGTTCTTAGACTTGACACCAAAAGCATAATCCTTAAAGAAAAATTTGATAAGTTGGACTTCATCAAATTTAAAACTTCTGTGAAAGACCCTGTTAAAGAATGAAAACAGAACCTACAAACTAGAAGACATTTGAACATCAGATATCTGAAAAAGGAATAAAATATAGAGTGTTTAATGAATTCTAAAAACTCAGAAATAAAAAACAAGCAATCCAATTAGAAAATAGGCAAAACCCCTAAATAAGCATTTTATTAAAGAGGATATATACAGATGATAAATAAGCATGTGAAAAGATGTTCATCTTTATTAGCCATTAGGGAAACAAAAATTGAAACACAATAAGACATAACTACACAATTATCAAAATAGCTAAAATTTAAAAAAATAATTACAACACCAAATGCTGGTCGTCACAATGCAAAGAAATTAGATCACCTACACATTGCTTGTGGGAAAGTAAAATGATTAGCTACTCTGGAAAACATTTGGCAGTTTGTTATAAAACTAAACATGCAACCACCATATGACCCAGCAACTGTTCTCTTGGGCACTTATTCCAGAGAAATGAATATTATTTTCTCACAAAAACCCGCATGTGGACACTTATAGCAGTATTATTTGTAGTAGCCAAAACTGAAAACAATCCAGATGTCCTTCAATGGATGAATGATTAAACAAATGACAGCACATCCACATCATTCAGCAATAATGAGGAATGAACTATTGATACACACAACTTGAGGGAATCTCAAGGGAATTATGCTGAGTGAAAAAAAACCAATCCCACAAGCTTACATACATCATGATTCCATTTATATAACCTTCTTGATATGAGAAAATTATAGATATACTAGAACTGATTAATAGTTGCCAGTGTTTAGGGCTCAAAGTGTAGGGGGAGGGATATGAGTGTGATTACAAAAGAGTAGCACAAGAAATCCTTCTGTATCTTAACTGTGGTGGTAATTACATAAATTGTGACATATGATAAATTGCATAGAACTAAATACATGCACATACACATACAAGCACAAGGATATATAAAACTGGTGATAATCTGAATAAGATTGATAGGTTGTATTCATGTCAGTTTCTGGGTTGTGATATTGTACTATAGTTATTCAAGATGTTACCATAAAAAATTTGGAAATAACTCTGGAGATAATATTTTAATAAGAGGCATAAGCACACCTTAACTATAAAATGTTTCATCTTCAGAAAACATTCTGAAATGTAATAGAAATTTAACAAATGTGGAAATGGGAAAACATGCTGTAAAGTTATTATCAACTCCTGTGCAAAAATGTTAGGACTCTGGCCAAAATCTCAACTCAGAATTGCCAACTTTCATAAAGTCTGCAAGTAGAAACTTGTCACATCCATAAATGTAAATAACACTTCTTTCTTTCACCTAACCTGATTTAAAATTATTTACTTGCACTTTTCTTATACTTTACAAAGTATTTTCACATGCAAATTCTATTCCATTTTCCTAGTCACTTGATGTGGCAGACAGAGAAGAACTTTTTATTCTCCATTATAAAGATGAGGAAATTGAGTCTGAGAGAAATGATTTGTTCTGACATGAGGCTAAAAAATTGTAAAGTTAGGAGTAAAATATGAAATGTGAATCTTTTGACTCCTGATTGATGATGCTACTTGAAGGCGAGGAATAAGTCTTATAATTCTTAGAGGGTTAGTCTGGTGTAGGGGCAAAAACAACACTGGATTATTAGTCAAAAGACATTGTTTTTAGCTTCAGCATTGAGCCAGGTCCAAGCTAAAGTTCAATGTAAGTTAGAGGCATGTGGTGAGAGAGGTGCTACCAAGTTCCATTAAGGAAAGCAAGGAAGGCTTTCAACAGATTTGGCATTTGTTGAGTCCTGAAGAATGCCTTGAATTTTAATATGTGACTTTATTAAGAGAAGGAAAAATCCAGGCAGAGTGTAGTAAAAATAGGGGATGGGGGCAGTGAGCAGCAGTATGGGGAAAAGAAAGTGTAATGAATCCAGTGCCCCTCCATTACCCACCTCCACCTTGACAGCAGCTGTATTCCCCTGTAAATTGCTCCTCTCTCTTTCTTCTCTCTTTCTGGGACTCTGGTAATATGAATGTTGGCGCTTGTGACACTGTTAATTTCCTTTGTTCTACTTTCTCTCTCTTGTTCAGATTGGGTAAATTATATTCATCTGTCCTCAAGTTCACTGATGGTATTTTCTCTGTCATCTCCACTCTACTATTAAGTCAATCTAGCAAGATTTTTATTTTGGTTATTGTACTTTTCAGTGTTATAGTTTCCATTTGATTCTTTCTATAATTTCTACTTCTTTGTTAAGATTTTCTCTTTTTTTATTTGTTAAAGAGAATTCATAATTGCTGCTTTAAAATTGTCTTCAGATAATTCCAACACCTTGGAATTCATCTTGGTGTTGCCTGTTCATTTCTTTTCTCATTTAAGCTGTGATTTTTATTTACTTATTTATTTAGTTAGTTTTGGTTCTTAGTTTGATAAGTGATTTCCTGTGGTATTCTAGACATTTGGAAGACTCTAGATCCTATGTAATCTTTTTTACCAGGCATTATCTCCACTGACATGTAGTTTGAGGGCCGAGTGGCTGTGTATTTTCAATGGAAGTGGTGTGCTCACACTGCCTCTTTGCAGAAGGGTGGACTGAAAGTTGAACTTCCTTCTCAGTCCTATAGAACTCTTCCCAGAAAATGTGGGTGCAAACTCGTACTGCCTTATTGGGGTATTAGCTCAGCTCCTTAGTGAGCCATAGTGATGAGATGAGAGAGGGAGGGAAGTATTAACTAGCTCCAGCTTGCATAGCCTCATTCATTTTCACTGATGCCACTGACACAAACCTGTAAAGGGATTCAGAGCATGAACGACCTAATCAGCTCATTTCAGATATAAGGCTAAAAAATTGTAAAGTTAGGAATAAATTATGAAATGTGACTCTTCTGACCCCTGATTGATGATGCTACTTGAAGGTGAGGACTAAGTCTTACAACTCTTAGAGGGTTAGTCTGGTGTAGGGGCAAAAACAACACTGGATTATTAGTCAAAAGACATTGTTTTTTAAGGTCAGCACTGAGCCAGGTCCAAGCTACCACACTACCACTTACCACCACACTACCCTACCAGCAAGGAAGGGATAGAAGGAATCTGAAATAGAGGATTAGCTCTGTTGTGGTGCAGAAAATGATTTCCCAAAATATGGCAGTTGAGTATGTTGAGTGCTTTTAAGAATTGCGAGGACTCAAAAATAAACCCTAGAATCAAGGTCTCTCTAACTTGTCTCATTTCTGCCTCCCTTCAAATGCAAGGTGGGCCCCTGTCTCCTCCCTGCTCTATGACAAAGGGTATATAAGCTTCTGTGCCCCATTGGGGGGTTGGAGTAACCACTCTGATATGGTTTGGCTGTGTCCCCACCCAAATCTCATCTTGAATTATAGCTCCCATAATTCCCATGTGTTGTGGGAGGGATCTAGTGGGAGATAATTGAATCATGGGGTGGTTTTCCCCATACTGTTCTCATAGTAGTGAATAAGTCTCATGATGTCTGATGGTTTTATAAGGGGTTTCCCTTTTCACTTAGCTCTCATTCTCTCTTGCCTGCCACCAAGAAAGACATGCCTTTTGCCTTCCACCATGATTGTGAGGACTCCCCGGCCACATGGAACTAGGAGTCTATAAAGCCTCTTTTTTCTTTATATATTACCCAGTCTCAGGTATATCTTTATCATCAGCATGAAAACAAACTAATAAACACTCTGTGATTCTCTCCCATGCACATTAATAAATATGTATGCATTTCTGGCTATTAGTCTGCCATTTGTCAACTGATTTTCAGGAAACTTTTAGAGGATAAGGTGAAAGTTTTTCCTTGGCCCTGCAAAAGTTGTCAGGGCCAAAATGGTGTCACCAAAGTTAAGAGAACTCTGGCAAATAAGAGCTGGGGAAGGCCATGAAGAGAGGGCTCTCCTGCTTGTATGCTTGATAATAACAACAGAAAAAAATCTCTACAAAAAACACAACCTGGCACAAAGGCCATCACAATCACACAAAAAAATACTTCTGCAGGACATATGACCAGCACTGTCTGTCCAACCTCAGGCTGGTGTCATACTTGTCATTGATCTTTGTAGCCAAGGATAATTATTTCAAGAACAATTGTGTAATGCTCCTCATTTCTTTTTTCTTTAGAAACCTTTGTCTTCCTTTACTTCAAATATACAAATAATTTACTATTGCATGTATATTCCCTTTGCAATACTCTATTCCCAAATAAACATAATTTTCTTTTAGAAAGCCTCTCGCTGTCATTTAGGTTGACAGCCTCTATAGTTTCCTATTCTGTCCTGCTGGTAACAGTACCAGAAGAGGAAATCAAATCATTAGCATCTGCGTCTTCAGGGAAGAGTACAGTGTGGTGGAAGACAATCTTCCTCTTGGTGGAGGAAGAATAGAAGAGGTTTTGCCATTGGTGTTTAACTGGAGTAACACAGATATTGCCAAAAAGACTTTCTCTTGTTAATTTGTCCTTTCTTGGCTAGGGGAAACATGCTTTTGTCAGCCCTGTGTGTGTGTGTGCACATGCACACACATGCGCATGCTCATGCATGTGTACACCTATTGGTGGTTCTAGCCTGGGGGTTTCTGCACTGTCCTATCCAGGATACACGGACACAATAAGGATACCCAGAGAATTCACTATCATAGCATTCCTTACATGCTGAGGTTCCTAAATCACCCACATTTTCCCACCTTTAAGTATTTTCCTTTGCTTATCTGTTATGCTATTTCCAGGGTTATTTTAGTTGTAAGACAGTATATGAGAGAAATGAGGCTTCTCTCTCTTGGCTGGGACCAGAAATCTCTGCTGAGTATGAACAAGACTTTCTATTCCTCATATTATTACTTTTTTGCTGTGATGGACTACATGCTTTTCTTTGAAACACATTTCTCTCTCTGTATTTACTACTGTACATTGTGAGTTTCCTCCTATCTTTTGGTCACTTCAAAGTGCCCTTCACTGTTTCCTCTTTGCCAGTAGCTCAGTGCTTCTGTTCTCCAAGATTCTGCCCTAAACACTTTCATCTTACCTCCTCTTCTCTTCCTCCACAGCCTTACCATCACCATATGTTGAAAACTCACAAATCATGGTCTCTAGTCTCTAGTCCCAGTCCAGTTTGCACTGGAAACCTTCATCTGGTTGTCTCATAAACACCTTGCAACTTTGTTATCTAGAACGTAATTTATTGTCCACATGTGCATGTGCAAATAGATTTTCTCCCAAATTGACCCTTCTTTGTGCATTTCTGGACTTGGTCAATGACCCCATGACCCACCCAGGAATCCCACTCAGAAACATGGCAGTCACCTTGTTTCTCCCTTTATCCTAAACTCCAACACATCACCAAACTTTGGCCATTCTCCCTACTAAATAATTCTCAAGTCCATCCCCTTGTCTCTGTTCCCTCTGGCAATGGCTAGAGCATTTGTTCAAAATCTCATTCCTGGATGATTCTAATAGTTTTCTAATTGGTCTACCTGTCTTTCTCCATTCCCACAGAGGCTCTAGAGTGATCTTTTCAAAATGCAAGTATAATCAAGTCTGCCTAAATCCCTTCCTAATTCCTCATTAGCTCTAAAGAATGAATTCTAACTCTAATTTCTCCAGCTCATCTTCCACAATTTCCTCCATCCATTTCTGGAATCATGCTGTGATCTCTCAGACCCTACATTTTGTCTGTGATTTTGTTCACTGTCCTGTCTGCCTGAAGTATGAAATATCTTCCTCTCCTTCCCTCACCTGCACCCACCCTACCTAAACCAACCCTACTAGACCTACAAGATTCCAGTCACGTAATCTCTTCAGGGAAAATATTTCCCACTCCTCATTAAAGGTGCTTATCTTCCCTGTTTCTAAAACACCGTATGCATGTTAAATTGTTGACTTGCTTCTTTGCCTCCCATCTGGGATTCGGGAGAAACTCTGAGGAAGGTTCATTTTCCATCTTGGCATAATATGAATAGAGGACAGAAAGGTGAGCTCCTCCACCCTTTGACTAGTCATCTTGGAGAAGAAGTGTACTACCGGCCGGGAGCGGTGGCTCACGCCTGTAATCCCAGCACTTCGGGAGGCCGAGATGGGCGGATCACGAGGTCAAGAGATTGAGACCATCCTGGCTAACACAGTGAAACCCCTTCTCTACTAAAAATACAAAAAATTAGCAGGGCGTGGTGGCGGCACCTGTAGTCCCAGCTACTCGGGACGCTGAGGCAGGAGAATGGTGTGAACCCGGGAGGCAGAGCTTGCAGTGAGCCGAGATCGCACCACTGCACTCCAGCATGGGCGACAAAGCCAGACTCCTTCTCAAAAAAAAAAAGAAAGAAAGAAAGAAAAGAAATGTACTACAGTGGTCAAGAGCCCTGACCTGGAGCAGAACAGTTGGGTTCAAATCCTGGCTCTGCTACTTACCGGTTTTGTGACATTTATCAGTGTCCCCCCATCTGTAACACAGGCATAACAGTATCTTTTTTATTGGATAGTTGTGAGGATTAAAGTAAGAGCATGTCAACGTGTAGAAAGATTATATACGTTCTACAGTTCAGAAACATTGGCGTGTAGATTATAAATATTTGCTATGTTAAAATATTTTTATTTGGGGGCAGGACTTTGAGCTGCTCCACCCCACCCCCACCTCCTGCTGCCCACGCAAGAATCAGCACCACTGCTGGGCAGAGTGGCTCATGCCTGGAATCCCAGCACTTGGGAGGCTGAGGCAGGGAGATTGCTTGAGCCCAGGAGTTCCAGACCAGCCTGGGCAACATGCAGAAACCCCATCTCTACAAAAAATACAAAAAGTAGCCAGGAGTGGTGGCTGTAATCCCAGCTACTTGGGAGGCTGAGGTGGAAGGATTGCTTGAGCCTGGGAGGTGGAGGCTGCAGTGAGCCAAGACTGTGCCACTGCACTTCAGCCTGGGCAACAAGGTGAGACCCTGTCTCTGAATGAATGAATGAATGAATGAATGAATCAGAACTATAAGAAAACCTGCTAACCTCTCCACATTGTCCCGAGCCCACTAATTTCCCAGCTGTTTGTGGCCTGAAGCCTCCAGCCACCACAGAAACCAAGATTTGCCAGACAATGGTTCCTCTCAGTTCAAGTATGGCAGATTTTCGGAAGTTTTTTGCAAAAGCAAAGCACGTGGTCATCATTTCAGGGGCTGATGTTATTGCGGTAAGTGGGGTTCCACCCTTCAGACAAGCCGGAGGTCATGGGGAAAATGTCAGTCCAGGCCCTGGCAGCTCCTCTGTCCTCTGCCCACGCTTTTCTGGGTGCGGGAGCTCCCCACTGTGGGTGAGAGGTCAGGCCGAGCAGGAGCCCAGTCCCGCACCTCGCCACCATCGAATGTGATGCCCTGCTGGGCGGACAGGGCCGCCGGGGCATGATCATGACAGAATATCCATGGGCGGCACCCAAGGCTGGCGCCAAGAACCTTCTTGAAATCCACCGTAGCTTACGTTAAACTCCATGTACCTCTTGTGGAGTCGTGTCTGAGAATTATGAGAGTCGGTCGGTCCACCTTTATCAGGAGAAGGTGCTCCAGGACCTGGAACTCAAGATGCCGGAATCCCAGTTGGGAAACTTGCCGGGTGTGAGAGGCAGAGAGCAGGGGCTTGCCGCAACCTCACGCCCTGTGGTTTGGCAAAAACTTGGATCCTGCCTTTCTGGAGGAGGTTGACAGACAGCTCACCCTTGTGACTATGTCTAGTGGCACATACTCCCCCTGTGGTGTACCCCGCAGCTGTGTTTGCCCACCAGATGTCTGCCAAGGGAGTGCCAGTGACCGAATTTAACATGGAGACCACCTCAGCCATGAGAAGATTCAGGTTTCATTTCCAGGGACCCCGTGGTAGGATGCTTCCTGAACCCCTTGCTGGTCATGAAAATGAAACTGTTTCTTAAGCATCCTGGGAAGAAAGAAATTATAGTATATCTAAGTATGTCTAGGTGGCGAGCTGATATTGGATGATCCAAAAATATTCTGATTCCCTGGCTGGAATCCAACCTGTTGATAAGTGTTTAGGGCTCAGAAGTAGCAAGAGCAAAGGTATTTAGAAGTTAGAGAACTGTAAAGTTAATGCATGTTATTTGATTTGAACTGAAACATAAGAGACCTTTGATGTATTTAGTTGGTTATTGGGAGGGAAAAACGTTGTAATTAGATTTAAAATGTCTTTAAAAATGTAATTATTCTGATTATATTTTTCCTATTTGGGCAAAGATAGAAGTAGAGGGGTAAAATCCTGTCATTTAGCACAAGTTTTAATAGAAAATAAAATCATTCTCAACTACCTACTTATATAAAGGTGTTACCCCAGGAACAAAAATTCTTTTTTAAACTATTACTTGTAACATTAAAAACATGTTCTTCCCTTTCTCAAGGTTAGTATTTGCCACTTGAATTTAATAATCCGTTTGCTCACCTATTAGGAGCAACAATAAATGCAATACATTTTGAAGGAGAATTACCCTGGAGAATAACCAAGGTAGAGTAGTTTCTTTTAGAAGTAGATTTACTACATTAGGTACTTCAGCCAAGAATTGGTTTTTAGAAACAGAATTCATAAGAAGCTATATGGTAGAACCATTTGGGTATTTTCCAAGTGGTTGAGAATAATTGCTATGAAAATGAATAGGGAAATTTTAAAATAATTATTTAAAAACGAGCCACTGAATAGATCTTCTAAGCTTGAAAATGTCTATAGTACCATGAAATCATGTTTACGGCCGGGCGCGGTGGCTCATGCCTGTAATCCCAGCACTTTGGGAGGCCGAGGCAGGCGGATCACGAGGTCAGGAGATCGAGACCATCCTAACACGGTGAAATCCCGTCTCTACTAAAAATAGAAAAAATTAGCAGGCGCCTGTAGTCCCAGCTACTCGGAGGCTGAGGCAGGAGAATGGCGTGAATCCGGGAGGCGGAGCTTGTAGTGAGCCGAGACAGCGCCACTGCAGTCCAGCCCGGGCGAAAGAGACTCCGTCTCAAAAAAAAAAAAAAAAAAAAAAAAAAAAAAAATCATGTTTACGATTCCTTCTCAACAATGTGCTTCTCGTCTAGAAACACATACATTGTTCAATAGATATTTGTTCAATAATATTTTGTGGGAAAAAAAACCACTAGATTAAGACCCTCCCCTGAACCTCTCCCAAGTTAAAAAAAAAAAAAAAAACTCTCAAAAGCAAGGATATGTATACTTTATTCCCTCGCTCAAAAAATTATGTTCAAATGTAATCTCTTTTAAAAACTCCCTTATGGGGGAGTCTCTCAAATATCATTCCTCCCCTTGTCTTTCATTCTGCTCCCTATTGCCTATATCCAGTATTTCAGAATATAGGAAGAGGCAGAAGGCAGAGGCTTGCTTTTCACCCGCTTCCTCTGAGACAGCAACACTGTGACCATCTTCCTCAAAGATGCCTGGAGTTCTTCTGGATGTCAGTCCAGGAAAGACACAAAACAGCTCTGCATTGCAGAGACCTCCCGAAAACACCTCCCTCCCATATTGGATAATTTCAACATGGCAAGGACATCCATGTGTGAAGTTCTTATTGGAAACTTTTAACAGATATGGTTTAAATTTTAATACAATGGGCAATGTTTTGTTTTCTGGTGAGACAAATTCTTACAGCTGATTGCATGCAGGAAAAGCTTTATTAAGTCAAGAAGCTGTTACACTTTTACAAACTGCTATGCAGAATACTCAAACATTTTTAAATGACATGGGAAACTACTAACATCTTTAGTGAGAGAGTTTCACTTTCACAATTTTCTCTGCTCCCACACCCCTAATGATCAACTATAACATATTCATTTTTTTATTTAGTATATGTCATGCAGCAATTTATCAAAAGCTTTTGTTGTGAAAACACGTTTCTTAATTAAATGCACAATTAAAAGATATGATTAAACACTTACAGGATGTGAAATGTTTAAAGGTAATACACAATAATAGGGTTACCAAAAGGACGCCTTCCAATTTTTCTTTCTATTCATTTTGATGTTTTGTTCTTTTCAAAACATTTTCTCTCATTACATTCATTACTAAAGGCCTTACTTTAAATACATCATGCTACATTTTGTTCTCCTCTTCAAATGCCAATGTTTTAACAATTTGAATTCTCTGGCCTGGGAAAAAGAAAAGTTATCCACTTACAAGGTATATGTATTGACAATATGGATGTTACAGTCCAAACAACAGCACAAAATCAACCATGTACATGTAACATAGTGAAATGAGTCCACGTTTTCTACACGCTACAGGATAGGAAGAGCTGGCTCTTAAGGCCCAGGGCTCACATGATTATGCACTTGTCAAGCAGCTTCTCAGTGGTGTTGGGCATCTGGGATTTCTTCTCGGGCTCCTGGAGGCCGGTGGTGGGCTTTTTCTTGTAATTCAGCAGCATGTGGAACAGCTCCTGCACATTCACATCGGTCTTGGCTGAGATCTCCATGAAGGCGCAATTCCACTCCATCGCACAGGTGGCACCATCATTCAGGGCCACCTCCCGGTGGGTGTCATCACTTTTATTGCCCACCAGCACGATGGGGAACTTATGCAGGTTGTTACCTTTGATCTTGCAGATCAGCTCATAGAAGGCCTTCAGCTCTTCCAGGGTTTCCTTCTTGGTGACTGAGTAGACCAGGACGAAGGCGTGGCCCCGGGCTATAACGTGGCGCTGCAGAGCGCGGTTGCCGTCGCCACTCTTGCTGTCGGTGATGTGCAGGGAAAGCACACCGTGGCTGCAGCCCAGCAACTGGCAGTAGGTATTTTCAATGGTCGGCAGGTACTCATGACGGAAGTTGCCGCTCGCCCACTTGTGCAGCAGCGTACTTTTCCCCACACCAGCGGTGCCGACTACCACGACGCGGTAATCTCTGATCTTCCTGTGGGGCTTGAAGGCGCGGAGGATAAGCAGGGCGGGCAGAAGCCGCAACCGCTTCAGCAGCTTCTGTTCCTTGGAGCCAAAGCTGGCGTTACCCATCGTTGGGATTCGGAGGGGAGATACGTGCACAAGTTCTCCCACACTTAGCTGGCAGCGGGAGACCCCTAGGAAGAAAGTGAGACGGTGAGAGATGGTAGTGGTAACCTACAATGTTGTCAGATCATGTCAGCCTGGCCAGCTGCTCCACTAGGACTCTGAAGAGAGTCCACCCTGTGACGTAAAGGGGTGCACACAGCGAGAAGAAAATTCCCAGGCACACAGTTCAGCCTGCTAAACCGAGGGACCAGCAGGTGATATATATTAAACAGACATGGTGGTTTGCTTTTTACCATCTAGAAAGTGCAACAATACTACCTTTTGTTTTCTTTACTTAAACTGTTTTATTAAATTCTCACTACACCCCTACAAGAAACACTTACTCTCATTTCCTCACTTGTAAAATTAAGATTTTAATTGAAGAGGACTGAACAGTCAAAGAGAAACAGGTGAGGGAATTTTCCCCACTCTATGGGGCTGAATGCCAAGGTGACATTTAGAGTGACACCGCCACCCTGGTTAAAGCTACAGAGTCATCAGTACAGGAGAAAGGAGGGGGTTTTTGGTATCAGTGGTGTGGGATGTAGAGAGGGGAGGTACCTGCAGTCAGCGCAGCCCCAGAAGAGGCATGGGGAGCACCTTTGCTCTGAGCATGCTGTCACCATGTGCCACCAAGAGCTGAGGGAGGGGTCTTAGTTCATGAATCCTTAGTCACAATGACAGTGGAGTTAAAAAAAAAAAAAAAATATATATATATATATATATATATATGAACCTTTCTCTTCAGGATCTAATCTCTGATTAGAAAAGATTGTAAATATTGAATGAGTTTTTCTACAGAACAGTGGTTTTTCTTTTGCCATGGCTACGACCTTTAACAAAGTACTTTTAATTCAGCCTTATGGAAATAGAGAAAATTTCAGGATTTGAACAGTCAATGAACTTTTTGAGTTCAGGAATAAACATAGTAGATTAGGTTTGTAAGAAACTTTTCTCACAGGTATATCCTAAATACCAGACAGCTGCCCAGGGGGACTGCTTCAGAAGCATCCTAGGTCAGATGGAAAAAGTTCTAGGCACCATGCAGACAGACCACATAGCTGGCCTCTGGACAGAGGTAGGAATAGTACAAGGCAATGTCATTCCTGTGGCACTAGGTATAGAAATTTATACATGTTTCTAGGTGATGATGGTCCTTAAAATGCACTTCTCTTCAGGTACAGCTATGATTGTGTCATGTACAATACCAGAAAGAGAAGAGAGGCTTTTTGTGAATAGCACACTCCCTATATAAACTAGCCTGTCTTGCTGGCTGCGTAGTTGAACACATACTCTCCCAGTACTGGGGAAAAGGACCCTTTGTAGAATGTGCAAGTCCCATGACAGTAATATGTCCATATTAGAGTTTTGGTGGTGTTTTTTTTTTTTTTTTTTTTTTTTTTGAGTCAGGGTCTTGCTCTGTCCCTCAGGTTGGAGTGCAGTCATGTGATTGTGACTCACTGCAGCCTCAACCTCCTGGGATCAATCAATCCTCTCACCTCAGCCTCCCGAGTAGCTGGGACTACAGGCATGTGACACCATGCCCAGCTAATTTTCTTATTTTTTGTAGGGACAGGGTTTTGCTATGTTGTCCAGGCTGGTCTTGAACTCCTGTGTTCAAGTGATCCTCCTGCATCAGCCTCCCAAAGTGTTGGGATTACAGGTGTGACACAACATACCCACCCCATATTAGAGTTTTCATTTGAAAAAAAAAATGTTGTTGCTGGTTGTTATATCTTCAGGCTTAACTTGCTTCTAATTCTAGTCTGGCTTCTTTAAGATAGTGTGATTCTAAGAGTGTTCTAAACTTAAGTGGCAAAATTTAAGTAGATGATTTTATATTCTTGATTAAAGGGGGCCAAGGAGGTTAATACAATAAATATTTGAAATTGATATAAAATAAATACATACATATATCTAAACCATTCATTTTTGCAGCTTTCAGGTAAAATCTAGCACTTTATTCCAGTCTATGAGATGTGGTTAGTTGATATCATCTAATATTAAGTAATGACATCAGCTATCCAAATCCTGGGCACAATTCCTTTAGTAATGATGATCTTTAATAGAATTTAGCTTAAAAAACTAGGAGATTTCTGCTACAGTGATGCAATCTTTCACATCTTATTAACAAAAATCAACAATCCAGCTTTCCTTAGGTCTTCACGCACTAAGAGTTCTCTAGTCACAGAAATCCTAGCCTTGTCTGCACTGTCCACAACTATTATAAACTCCATGTTAGTATCAAGAGTTCCAGTAAAGACCAAGTATCTCTTGGCCACCAACATCCCACATTAGGAAATGTGCATTACTAATTATTCTGTTTTACATTACTTCCTGCTCTAGGGGATGTATGTACAAATTCATTCATAGAAAATTGGTAAAGCAGCCGGGCGCGTTGGCTTATGCCTGTAATTCCAGCACTTTGGGAAGTCAAGGTGGGAGGATCGCTTAAGAACAGGAGTTCAAGACTAGCCTGGGTAACATAGGGAGACCCCCGTCTCTATCAAAAAGAAAATAAAAGAAAAAGAAAATTGGTAAAGGACACACGTGATAACTGAAGTTTCCAGATGTGAAGAGAATTCTCATTCTCAGGCAGTGGACCCCCCCCCCCCCACTCCTTCCACCTTCCCAGGCCACCTGGCCTCAGGCTGAGGGGGAGGTGAAAGCTTCCAGGAACCAGAGGGCTTCCAAACCCAGCGGCCGTGCGGAGCTCAAGGTCCCGCCGCTGCTGTTGCGGCACCAGCCTGGCTCATGGACATCACCACGCACCTGCAAGGTCAGGTTTCTCTCTGGTGGCTGTGGCGGCTGCTACCCTCCTCGCCCATTTCAATCTTACTTTCACACTACATGACTCCACTATTACTTCCTGAACACTAGCTACCTAAGCAGCTGTAATAGTGGACACTGTGTCAACCTTTAAGCTCGCACACTTACCAAACCTCGTTCTTCTATATTAAAAAGTGCTAGCTTCCCAACGGGACTATCCAAAGTGCAGTTGCAGGACCTGCCAGGAGCCCGCAGGGCTGCGGGTGGTTCTTGCGTAATCGCGCCAAGAAAGACCTGGTGCCAGTTTCAGGGACAACTCGCCCATAAACTTCTACTGCGCAACAGCATCTGCTGCTTTGTCTGGCACTTGTTGTTTTCAAGTACCCCTAAAAAAGCGAAAGAAAGACTTACCTTTCTCGGAGGCACGAACCAAGCAGCCTAGAAGACAAATGCGCTGCTCGGAGAGACTGCCGCGGCAACCAACTGGACACCCCAAGAGCTCACTCCTCCGCGGTTTTATATTCCGACTTGCGCACAGGCGCGGGGTGCGGGGGCGCAGGGAGTATGGGTAACAGGCATAGATTCCGCTTGCGCGATGCGTGGTAAGAAACCAGCCGTGAGGGGCTGGCCCAACGCAGAGCGGCGCGAGGTCCGCTTGGCATCTACAACAATCGAGGGGCTAGTCCAGAAGTTCAAGGCGGGGTTACAGGTTGAGGAGGAACTGTTAAACTGTGGACTTTTTCTCACCTGTTGGAATAAGCTTCAGGCAAAACTTTGCCAACAAAAACCGGTCCAACTGATTTTTGACGAAAGTCCAAAAGCAGTTTAATGCAGGACAGGTAATCTTTTCCACAAATGATACTGAAAAGACAGGACATCTATAGATTCCCCCCCGCCAAAAAAAAAAAAACCCTTACATAAAAATTAAGTGGCTAGATATAACTGTGACGAGTAAAATTACAAAACGGTTTTAAAAAACAACCAACTATTGTCTAAGGCTAGGCAAAAGGTTCTTAAATTGACATTAGTGGCAAGACCGGTAAAAAGAAATGTTGATGAATTAGACTCCATAAATTTAAAACTTTTGCTTTGTGAAAGACCCTGTAACGATACTGAAAAGGTTTACCTAGGAGAAAATATTTACAAGCCATATATCTGGCATACAACCAGTATCTAGAATATGTAAATAACTCAAAAATCAATTATTTTTAAAAATCCAATTAGAAAATAGTCAGAAGACATAAACAGACATTTCACTGAAGATATGCAGATGGCAAATAACCATATGAAAACCTTTAATGTCATTAGCCATTAGAGAAATGGGAATACGAGGCTTTCGTTGTTCTTCGCCTCCCACTAGGGCGGGTTGAGGGTCTGGCTCCAGTAGCCCCGGGTGCCTCTCACTCCTTGGGCGCACTGCTACTATCCTGGCAGAACCCTCGCCGAACCCTCGCAGGACGCCCCATCGGGTCCGCCAGCGGCTAGGAAGCCCGATTGTGTCGTTCCTTTTTCCCTCTGCGCCTCCCACCGCCAGTCCCTTTTCCAAATGCGCCTGCGTCTGCCCTCCACATCTCCGAGCTCCGTCTGGCTTCTTTCTCCCTTGCCTGTGAGCGCCTGGCGGCGGATGCATTGAAAGCTGCGCACCACCGCCTACCGAGCGTTTTGGGGAGTGTGTGGAAGTTGTTGGCAGCAGGTTTTGACAGCAGTACCCTATGGGCCTAGTCGTTGACGGTAGCACCTGGTTTTGTGTGCCCCAGCCAGCTGAGGCCAGGGTGTGTGGTGTGGGCCGCTGGTACTGCCCTTCCGCCACTATAATCCCTCCCCCTACCAGGTACCTGGTGCGTAGAAGTCTAAAGACCTGTGAGGTCTAGCCTGGCGCCTGTAATCCTAGAGAATAAGGAGGTTGAGGCCAGGAGTTAGAGACCAGCCTGGGCAACATGGGGAGAACTTGTCTCTACTTTAAAAAAATTTAGCCCAGTGTGGTGGTGGCCGCCTGTAGTCCCAGCTATTTGGGAGGCTGATGTGGGAGGATCACTTGAGCCTCCCACATCAAGGAGATCGAGGCTGCAGTGAGCCGTGATCACAGCCACTGTACTCCAATCTGAGCAACAAAGTGAGAACCTGTCTCAAAACAAACAAATTCCAACCTGATTCTGGTATAGCATCACATGACAGGTAGCAGCCCTAAGGACGATCAAAGTATTTTACCCCAAAATATATTTCTGACGTATTTTGGAATGGTCCTGTGCAAAGCTATCTTTTGCGAGGGAAATTTGTGTTCTGTGGACAATCTCCTTCCCTTTCCAGGTCTTTCTCTGATCCGGGAGAGATTTAACTAAGAGTCTGACACCGTTTAAGGTCATTTACCTTTTGAGGTACATATGCCATCTATTCTTTCTGAAGCATATTACAGGCTTCACATATGTAACAAGAACCCTGGCTTCCACAACCTCCCTCCTGCCACCACTGGCCAAACCCCTCCTCCTCCAAAATGTACCGGCTTTCCAGGTCAAACCAATGTATACCTTACATGTATTGACTGATGTTTTTGCCTGTATCTTCTGTCTTCCTAAAATGTATAAAAGAAAACTATAGTCCAAACACCTTGGACACATGTTCTCAGGACCTCCTGATGCTGTGTCACAGGCCGTGGTCACTCATATTTGGCTCAGAATAAACCTCTCAATATTTTACAGAGTTTGGCTTTTTTCACTGGGTTTCCCCACTCATTTTATTGGCATTAGCTCATACTCTTTCTGTCCAATCATATTTCTACATGGCTGTCTATATTTTATTAATCCTAAGTTAAAAATAGACAATTTCCTCTATATGCTTGGGTCATCATTCTGCAGGCTCCCATGTATACATATTAAATACATTTGTATGCTTTTTCTCCAATTAATCTGCCTTTTGCAGGTTGATTTTTCAGTGAGCCTTCACTGAAGTTTCCCTTTGGTCCCTGCACTGGTAATTAACTCAAACTGTTTTACCAAAATTTGATTCATAGCCTTTATCTCATTTTACCAGAAAAATACTTTGGATCCAACTGTTTTTTATAAACCAGCAAGTTTATATGTTTTACTATCTCACAACTAAAATTCTAAAATAAAAGCTAGAAGACCTTTATGTGTATATTTGTTTAAATATATTTACACATATGTACATGTATTATGTTGTATGTTATGTCTACATAATAAAATTCAGTGTAGTAGGCCAAAAATCCCTTAAGAAATGTTAATCTGATTGGTTTAAATAGATGGGCACTCATACAAAAACATAGTAATTAACCTAATTTTTTTAGTTCATGTGACTTAATCTTTAAAAAAGTAATTGGTTTTAAAATTGTTGATAAAATAAAATTAAAAACGTCTTTCTAATTGTCAATATATATTTTTGCCTGTGTTTACTGGTGTGGGGGCTATGGCTCTCAGCCCCCCAAAGATTTGCTGGAAAATCACTGACATGGGCCACATTGATTAGTAAGAGAAAAGACATACAAATGTATTTAATGTGTATACACAGGAGCTTTCAGAATAAAGACCCAACTTCTCAATGAGTTATAGAAGTTTATACACTAGTCTTGAAATTACAGAAAGAATGGGGGGCTTGGATTCTGGTAAAACAGATTATGGGAGGAGAAGAGGAATTTATTGAGGGGCAATGAATGATTGGTGAGAGAATGATTGGATTGAGCAACAGATATTAACTTGTAAATAGTTTTCTTTGGAATTTAAATAATCCTTGGAGGCAGTCATTATACTTCTATAAAGGTCTGCTTGGGTGTGGTTACATCTTGGTCTTCTTTTCTTTAACAGATGAGATAACAGGAGGAGGAGAACCAACAATTGCTCTCCTTGGTGGGTCTGGTTGTTAGGCAGATAAAGGAACTTCAGCTTCTTTGGGAAGGATGGTGGGGTTGGAGGAAAAGTCAGAGAGACCTTGAGGCTTCTTTAGTTTAGCGTGTCAAATACCATGTTTTGGCGTATCAGTTTCTGAGCACCAGCACTGGTCAGTTTTATATTTGCCTGTGCTATTAAGGTCATGAAGCTATAAACCAGGCCTAAAGCAAAGTGATATATATTTATGCAGTTCTTTGATAAATAAGATTAATTTAATATTTTTTAACAAAAACAGCTGTGGCTGGGTAGTGACTCCCACCTGTAATGCCAAAACTTGGAGAGGCCAAGGTGGGAGGATCACTTGAGCCCAGGAGTTTGAGACCAGCCTGGGCAACATAACAAGACCTAATCTCCATTAAAAAAATTTAAAAATTAGCCAGGCATGTGCCTGTGATCCCAGCTACTCTTAAGGCTGAGGAGGGGGGATCCCTTGAGCCCAGAGTTCAAGGCTAGAGTGAGCTATGATCACACCACTGCACTCTAGCCTGGGCAACAGAGTGAGCCTTTGCCTCTAAGGAAAAAAAGAAAAGTTGTATTTTCTGAGTTATCTACAGATACCCATGTATTTAACTTTATGGCTCTTATGTGGGTAAACACCTCATGTTAACAGGCTATATAATTATTTAATTTTAAAAAACTTGAAATAATGACCAGCTCCATCTAATATCTCAATTTTTGTAAGAAATCTAGGTATAATTGTTAAAAAATAAATTAACTGTAAATGAAATAAATGTTTATAAATGAACTCATGTAATTTAAAGTCTTAAAATTTATGTTAAATCATATATACAAAATAAATGTCTGTATCATAGTCAGATAAGATAAAATGATTGGTTATCCCACATTTTTAAAAAAAGAAAAATTATAGGACTAAGAGGTAGGGGTTAGGAAAATAAAAGGTCTAAAGTTGAAGAGGACTTATAAAGGATGAGCTAATAAAAGAAGTTTTATGTGTTATTGACTTGGCTGGAATTAAAAACAAATTGTTCGTGTGTTTTTCTAAAAATTAAACGTTCTCAGGTAGGGGACCAGGGGACAGGCACTGATACAGAACCAGAGTCTTGTTCCTTATATTTAAAACAACAAGATTTCTTGAAGTATTATCTGATTTTAGTAAAATTTTAAGGGGTTTTGATTTTTAAATTTATACTCTGTTTTTAAACAGGTATCTTCTCCTTGACATCTATTTAATTTTCCTAGTTTTGGGTTAAAAATGTTGTCTTCTTGATTTAAAGTGGTAATTTCATTCCTTGAGGTACAGTTGTTGTTTTTTTTTTATTTCTCAAATTCATATTGCAGAAGTTCATCTTTTACAGTTTCTTGCTGTACATGATTTGCAGGTCAATATGTCATTCCTTCATTTTTTTCTCCCCTGGAGAAGGCCTGAGATGATCATTCTCCTCTTTGACTTTTTTTGGTTCTAACATTGCTGTTTTGGCTTGACATTAGAATATTTATCTTGAAGGCGTAGAAAAGCAGCGTTTTTCTCCAGTATAACTTAATTTTGTGCTCTTGGCTTTTCTTGATATGTCTGAATTTTTCCATATAACCAGAAAAGTTACTGTGGTAAGTAACAGCATGCTGTTACTAAGAACCATGTAGTTCCCTGCTCAAGGTACTAGTTTTCTTGTTTATATTCCTCTATAATATAGTGTATACTTATAACCTTGGACATATTCTTCCTGTGTTTCATGACATTCAAGTTCCCTTTTCATCAGGTTCAACTTCCACGTTATCTGAATGAGCTTCCCATAATGAAAAACAGTCACACCGAAGAGGGCTTTCTTTACGTTTTTGGTAGCGAGTCTAAGAAACAAAGATTTTATGTTTTAGCAAACTAACTTTCTATGTTACCTTTATTAGGCTTTTGATTACTTAAAAAAAATGAGTTTTAAAAGGGTTAAGGTTTCTAAATCCATGTGACTTTCTTATTGCTTTTGAAGTCTTTTGATTATGACACTGGTTAAATGAATAACTGTTATTTCACAGCAACCTGTGATTCTGTTTTGAACCTTTTAACATCTTTGACAAATTACTCCCAGGTCAAATCCTATTTTAAGACTTTTTGACCTAAAATTAACTTTGAGATTTTTCAGTTAGGCTCCTGGAAAACCTTAAAAGACATATTTCTCATTTTGTAGAGATGACTAGGCTTATTTGGTGAATTGTATAAAAACATCGTCAAATAAGTGATACTAGATTTTCTTTTAGTTACATTTATGTACATGTTGACATGAATGTTTCAAAAATTATATAAATTCATAGAAATCGAGTATGTTATCAGTCATAATTCTAACATAATCTTTTGTTCAAATTATACTCATCGTCCCTGTTGTAGAGCTGGACATTCTCTGCTGTAATTCAACCCAGTCATAAAATTTTACCCAATGGCTACAACAGGACTCAAGACTCAACCAGTTTCCTACATGGTCTTTTGATTTCTTTAGTTGGTTACCTTCAACAGTAGGTTCATGGTTTAGCACCAGTATTTAGACCAGACTGATTATATTAGTGGGGTTTTGTGTGTGTGTGTGTGTTATGATTTTTAAACTTTTTTCTTATTACTTGACTAGTCTTTGTAAAGCCAGCTCTCCCAACAAGATAATGTTAGCCCAGCAAGATGATTGACTAGACATAGCCAGGTAGAATAGCTTCTACCAAGGGACAGAGACAGCTGGTATACTCCTAACAGATTTTCAGAGGGAAGGCTGCCCCTACCACTTCCCTCCAAAAATGATGTAGGGAAGACACAGAAGCTGGGCTGAAGTGGGGAGAAACCTGGGAACACTCTATGGGGCTACCGTGCCCCAAAGGACTCTTTCCTTGACCCCAGTGGCTCTGAGGGCATGGGTGAGTTGAACTTGCAAGGAGCAACACGTTCTTGCCATAGGCCTCTGGAACCCCACCAGGAGGAGACCCCTCAACCACCATGGACACTTGAATTGGCAGGAAGGGCTACTTAGAGAACTGGTAGGGGCAGCAAGCCAGCTGATGTGGAGCACAGAGGGTTTGGAGCAGGAACATCTGTAGTGGAGCATGGCCAGGGACACCCATCCCCCTTGGATCAACTTACTTCCATGGGAGACTTTAGCCCCAGGGGAACTGTTAGTCCTGAACTCTGTAGGACAATCTTGCCCATCAGTTGGGGCTGGTCCAACCTGAGCACTCCTTGCTCTGCTGGCCTCCCCCAAGGCCCTAGCCTAGCCACACCTGCTTGCAGGGCAATCTCAGGTGTGTGGGGGCCCACATCATAGTTTCTGTGCTGGCGGACTGTGCCTGACTGGCAGAAAGCTCTAGCTGGGTGGCCCTCACAGCCCACATACTCCCTCCCCACATTGCAGCTTCCCTGAGGCCCACAGCAATTCCCAACATTGCTTCACTGGTGCATATCTTTGCAGACAGGTTTTGCTTTCCTTGCCCTGCCATCTCACCAGTATGTGTGCACCTTACCCTGCCACTGCTGCGTGAGAGTGCAGTCTGACCCTCTCTCACTGCTGACCATCATTGCAGATGGAGCCTTGATGAGCACAGAGCAAATTCTGCCCCGACGGTGCCCTGCCCTTGCACTAACACTGCTGTGGGAGTGAAACTAGGTGCAGAAAACAACAGATCTCTCCCTGGCCTGAGCAATTACTCATGCTTGTGGGGCACAGAGAAAGCTCACAGACCTGCACCTGCCAGCATGCAGCTCCCAAGCCAACACCACAACCAGTGCAGCCATGCACACCCTCACCAGCAGGGGCCCCTGCTCCCCCTAGCTGCATTGCCTCCACCACTATGGTGAATACCCTCAGGGAGGCAGGCACCCTAGTACCCTGCCGCAGTTGCCACTACCACTGCTGCTGGTACCTGTGAATAAGAATGGATCCCACTATAACTGCACTACAAATGCTTTGGCTGACACTGTGGGCAGCAAGCCACCCAGGTGCCAAGGCAAGAGACCAAGGGCACGAGCTGTTCCAGTATAATAAAATATATAAAATAAGAATAGTTATACTAGATATAGATCTTAGATACGATTATATATGAATATCATTAATCATTAGTTTGTAATAATTACTCTTTATTCCAATATTATAATAATCCTCACTCTACAATCATAACCTAGGAAAAACCAGGCCATACAGAGATAGGAGCTGAGGAGACACAGTGAGAGGTGACCAGAAGACAAGAGTGCGAGCCTTCTGTTATGCCCAGACAGGGCCACCAGAGGGCTCCTTGGTCTAGCGGTAACGCCAGCGTCTGGGATGACGCCCGTTACCAAGTGGACCGTGGTCTAGTGGTAGCGTTAGTGTCAAGGAAAAACACCTGCTACTTAGCAGACAAGGAAAGGAAGTCTCCCTTTCCCTGGGGGAGTTTAGAGAAGACTCTACTCCTCCACCTCTTGTGGAGGGCCTGACATTAGTCAGGCCCACCTGCTGTTTTCTGGAGGCCTAACCATCTCCCTGTGATGCTGTGCTTCAGTGGTCATGCTCCTAGTCTGCCTTCATGTTCCATCCTGTACACCTGGCTCTGCCTTTTAGATAGCAGTAGCAAATTAGCGAAAGTACTAAAAGTCTCTAATAAGCAGAAATAATGGTGTAAGCTGTCTCTCTCTTTCTCCTCTCTCTCTCTGCCTTGGCTGCCAGGGAGGGAAGGGCCCCCGTCCAGTGGACACGTGACCCATGTGGCCTTACCTATCATTGGAGATGGTTCACACTCCTTATCCTGCCCCTTTGTCTTGTATCCAATAATTATCAGTGCAGCCTGGCGTTCTGGGCACTACCGGTCTCTGCATCTTGGTGGTAGTGGTCCCCCGGGCCTAGTTGTCTTTTATTTTATCTCTTTGTCTTTTGTCTTTATTTGTACGCTCTCTCATCTCTGCACATGGGGAGAAACCCACCGACTCTGTGGGGCTGGACTCTATAGACACCACGCACTAGAATGTAGTGACCAGTGGTCTTGGAGTCTGGGAGCACCTTGACCACCACCACCCCCCCAATCCCACTGCAGTGGGTTTCTAACTTTGAGGAGCCAGAAAATGAAGTTGGAGCCCAACACAAGTCCCCCAGAGTTAGAACACATAGTACAGGAATTGGGAGCTGAGCCTCGGCTCTGTAAAATCTTCCAGAAATGAAGCCAGTCAGCTGAATCTACCTTATACTATGAGCAAACCCTCAAGGACATCAAATAGAATAAAAGAAAAAAAAACATTCAAAGGTCAGCAACCTCAAGGATTGAAAGAACGTAAGCCCACAAGGATGAGAAAGAACCAGCATAAGAACCCTGACAATTCAAAAAGCCAGAGTGCTTTCTTTCCTCCAAATTACCTCATCACCTCTCAAGCAAGGGTTCAGAACCAGAAGAGATGGTTGATATGACACAAATAGAATTCAGAACATGGATAGGAATGAAGATCACTGAGCTACAGGAATATGTTGAAACTCAGTCCAAGGAAGCTAAAAATGATGATAAAACAATGCAGAAGCTGACAGACAAAATATCCAGTATAAAAAAGAATGTAACCAACCTGATAGTGCTGAAAAACATACCACAAGTCATAATGCAATGACAACTATTAATAGCAGAACAGACCAAACAGTGGGAAAAAAATCTCAGAACTCAAAGACTGGTTTTCTGAAACAAGAGAGTCAGATATGAGCAGAAAAAAAGAATGAAGAGGAAGGAACAAAACCTCCAAGAAATATGGGATTATGTAGAGATCAAATCTACAACACATTGGTGTCCCTGAAAGAGAGGGGGAGAATGAAACCAACTTGGAAAACATATATCAGGATATCATCCAGAGAACTTCCCCAACCTAGCTAGAGAGGCCAACATTCAAATTCAGAGAACCCCCAGTAAGATACTTCACAAAAGGATCATCCCCAAGACAAATATTCATGAGATTCTCCAAGGTCAAAATAAAAGAAAATGTTAAAGGCAGTTAGACAGAAAGGTCAGGTCAACTACAAAGGGAAGCCTACCAGATTAACAGTGGACCTCTCAGCTGAAACCCTATAAGCCAGAAGAGATTGGGGGCCAGTATTAAACATTCTTGGAGGAAAGAAATTCCAACCCAGAATTTCATATCCAGAAACTAAGCTTCATAAGTGAAGGAAAAATAAGATCCTTTCAGACAAGCAAATGCTGAGGGAATTTGTTACCACCAGACCTGCCTTACAAGAACTCCTAAAGGAAGTACTAAATATGGAAAGGAAAGTCTGTTACCAGCCACAACGAAATACACTGAAGTACACAGACCAGTGACACTGTAAAGGAACCACAAACAAATCTGCAAAATAACCAGCTAATATCATGATGACAGGAGCAAATCCACATGTATCAATAGTAACGTTGAATGTAAATGTGTTAGATGCCCCAATTAAAAGGCACAGTGTGGCAAGCTAGATAAAGAACCAAGACTTATTTGTATGATGTCTTCAAGAGACCCATCTCACATGCAATTGCAGACATAGGCTCAAAATAGAGAGATGAAGAAAAATCTACCAAGCAAATGGAAAACAGAAAAAAAGCAGGGATTACAATTATACTTTCAGACAAACAAACTTTAAACCAACAAAAATTTTAAAAAGACAAAGAAGGGCATTAATGGTAAAGGGTTCAATTCAACAAGAAGACCTGACTATCCTAAATATAGGAGGAGGACCCAGATTCATAAAACAAGTTCTTAACTTTAAAGATATTTATACTCCCATACAATAATAGTTTTGGAGAATTTAACACCTCATTGACAATATTAGATCATTGAGACAGAAAATTAACTAAGATATTCAGGACCTGAACTCAGCACTGGATCAAATGAACCTGCTGACATTGACAGAACTCTCCACACAACAACAATAGAATATATATTTTTCTCATCGCCACATGGCAAATACTCTAAAATCAATCACATAATCCGAAGTAAAACACTCCTCAGCAAATGCAAAATAACTGAAATCATAACAAACAATCTCTTGGACCACAGTGCAATCAAATTAGAAATTAAGACTAAGAAATTCACTCAAAACCATAGAATCATGGAAATTTAATAACCTGCTCCTGAATGACTTTTGGGTAAATAATGGAATTAAGGCAGAAACCAATAAATTCTTTGAAACTAATGAGAACAAAGACATAACATACCAGAATCTCTGGAACACAGCTAAGGCAGTGTTGAGAGGGAAATGTATAGCACTAAATGCCCACATCAAAAAGTTAGAAAGCTCTCAAGTTAACAACCTAACATCACAATTAAAGAACTTGAGAACCAAGTGAAAACTAACCTCAAAGCTAGCAGAAGACAAGGAATAACCAAAAATTAGAGCCAAACTGAAGGAGATTGAGACACAAAAAACCATTCAAAAGATCACCAAATCCAGGAGCTGACTTTTTTTTGAAAAAAATACTAAAATAGATAGACCACTAGCTAGAATAATAAATAAGAAAAGAGAGAAGATCCAGATAAACACAATGAGAAATGACAAGGAGGATATTACCACTAACTGTACAGAAATACAAATAACCATCGGAGAATATTATGAACAACTTTATGCAAATAAACTAGAAAATCTAGAAGAAATGGATGAATTCCTGGATGTATACACCCTCCCAAGACTGAACCAGTAAGAAATTGAATCCCTGAACAGACCAATAACAAGCTCTGAAATTGAGTCAGTAATAAATAGCCCACCAACCAAGAAAAAGCCCAGGACCAGATGGAATCACAGCTAAATTCTGCCAGATGCACAAAGAAGAACTGGTATCATTCCTGCTGAAACTATTCCGAAAAATTGAGGAAGAGGAACTGCTCTCTAACTCGTTGTATGAGGCCAGCATTATCCTGATACCAAAACCTGGCAGAGACATAACCAAAAAGAAAAATAATAATAAAAATAAATTTTAAAAAAACTTCATGCCTATATCCTTGATGAATATAGATGAAAAAATCTTCTACTAAGTAATGGCAAACAGAATACAGTAGCACATCAAAAAGCTTATTCACCACGATCAAGTAGGCTTTATCCCTGGAAAATCAATAAATATGATTCACCACATAAACAGAACCGAAACCAAAAACTACATGAACATCTCAATAGATTCAGAAAAGACTTTCAGTAAGATTCAACTCCCTTTCATGTTAAAACCCTCAACAAACTAGGCATTGAAGGAACATACCTCAAAATAATAAGGACTATCTCCAAAATCCCACAGCCAACATCTTACTGAAGGGGCAAAAGCTGTAAGCATTCCCCTTGAAATGCGGAACAAGACAAGGATGCCCTTTCTTACCATTCTTATTCAACATAGTACTGGAAATACCAGTGGGAACAATCACGCAAGAGAAAGAAATAAAAGGCATCCAAATAGGAAGAGAGGAAGTCAAACTATCCCTGTTTGTAGACAATGTAATCCTATATCCAGACAATCTTATAGTGTTGGCCCAAAAGCTTCTTAATCTGATAAACAACCTCAGCAAAGTCTCAGGATACAAAAATCAATGTGCAAAAATTACTAGCATTCCTATGCAGCAACAACAGTCAAGCTGAGAGCCAAATCAGGAATGTGATCCCATTCACAATTGCCATAAAATAAAATAAAATAAAATAAAATAAAATAAAATAAAATAAAATAAAATAAAAACCTAGAAATGCAACTAACCAGATATGTGAAAGATCTCTGCAGTGAAAACTACAAAACACTGCTGAAAGGAATCAGAAATAACACAAACAAATGGAAAAACATTCCATACTTATGGATAGACTCAATATTGTTAAAATGGTCATACTGCCCAAAGCAGTTTATAGATTCGATGCTACTTCTATTAAACTACCAATGACATTTTTCACAGAACTAGAAAAAAAAATTTTTAAATTCATATAGAACCCAAAAAGATCTCAAATAGCCAACACAATCCTAAGAAAAAGAACAAAGCTGGAGGCATTACACTACCCAACTTCAAACTATACTATAGTTGGGCAAAAGTATACTATAGGGCTACAGTAAACAAAACAGCATGGTACTGGTACAAACACATATGCATAGAACAATGAAACAGAATAGAGAGCCCAGAAATAAGGCTGCATATCTACAACTATCTGATGTTCAACAAGCTGACAAAAACAAGCAATGGGGAAAGAACTCCCTATTTAATAAATGGTGCTTGGATCACTGGCTAGCCATATGCAGAAGATTGAAACTAGAATCTTTCCTTATACCATATGCAAAAATCAACTCAAATGGATTAAAGACAATTTTAAAATCTAAAACTATAAAAATCCTGGAAGACAACATAGGCAATACCATTCTGGACATAGGGATGGGCAAAGATTTCATGATGAAGATGCCAAAAGCAATTCCAACAAAACCAAAATTGACCAATGGGACCAAATTAAACTAAAGAGCTTCTGCACAGCAAAAGAAACTATCAACAGAGTGAACAGACAACCTACAAAATGGGAAAACATTTTTTGCAAACTATGCATCTGACAAATGTCTAATATCCAGCTTTTAGAAAGAACTTAAACATATAAGAGAAAAACAAACAAGCCCACTAAAAAGTGGGCAAAGGACATGAATAGACACTTTTCAAAGAAGACATACTTGTGGCCAATAAGCATATGAAAAAAAGCTCATCACTGATCATTAGAGAAATGCAAATCAAAACCACAATGAGATACCATCTTACACCAGTTAGAATGGCTGTTACTAAAAAGTCAAAACATAACAGATGCTGGCAAGGTTGTGGAGAAAAAGGAACGTTTATACACTGTTGGTGGGAGTGTAAATTAGTTCAACCATTGTGGAAAACAAGACAGTATGGTGCTTCCTCAAAGACCTAAAGGCAGAACTACCATTTGGCTCAGCAATCTCATTACTGGGTATATGCCCAAAGGAATATAATTGTTCTCTCATAAAGACATATATGTACATGTATGTTCACTGCAGCACTATTCACAATAGCACAGACATGGAATCTATCTAAATGCCAATCAATGGTATACTGGATAAAATGTAGCACACATATACCATAGAATACTATGCAGCCATAAAACAGAATGAGATTATGTCCTTTGCAGGAACATGGATGGAGATGGAGGCCATTATCCTTCACAAACTAATGCAGGAACAGAAAACCAAATAGAATATTATCTCACTTATAAGTGGAAGCTAAATGATGAGAACACATGGACATTTAGAGAACAACACACACCAGGGCCTATTGGAGGGTAGAGGATGGAGGAGGGAGAGGATCAGGAAAAGTAACTAATGGATATTAGGCTTAATACCTCAGTGATGAAATAATCTGTACAACAAATTCCCATGACACAAGTTTACCTATATACAAACCTGCACATGTACCCCTGAACTTAAAATAAAAGTTAAATTTAAAAATATTTTTAGAAGATAATGTTAGCCCAACACTTCAAGGTGATTGCTGTTGTCCATGGTATTGATAAGAGGAAACTTGATACTTCCCAGAGAAACTTATCCTGAGAAAATTTTTCCTTCTGGACTTTTTGTTATTCAAATGTGGCCCAAGCCCCTGACATAGACCCTCATGCCTTCTTTCCAACATGGGACAGAGACAACCAGGACAGGCTTATCCCAGCACTGAGGAACAATTAAGCCAAATTCAAGATGATTGATCAGTGATGCTTTCAGAGAAAGATCTTGATCAAAAGAAGAAAATGGGAAGTTGATCATACCAGTTGGGTCAATTTTGTCATACCCAACTAAATCATATTCAAGGGATCGAAGGGGAAAATCACTCAGAACATATAACATTGCTCCAAGAATGTAATTTTCTGAAATCTTGGCTTATGAAACTGCCAGTTGTAGCCTGAAGCCAGTTTTATCTAACAGCTAATGAAACATCTTGCTGAGTTGCTAGACTAAGTTTATCCACCACCATCACTCACCAATCAGTACTTGCCAGCTCCCTAAAAAATGTTACTAGTGCCAATGAACTTTCTTTCAAAACAATATAAAACATTTCTCCTTCTTGTGGAAACTCCAACCTTTTTTTGCCTTCACACAAAAAAGACTGAAGATCAACCAGTCTGTATGCATGTCCCAAATTGTAATTCTTACTTCCCTAATAAAACATTTTGAATTTAGAAATTTGTCTCTATATTTTATTTGACTTCAACATATTCATATTATGGGATACTACTCAGGAATAAAAAAGAATTATTGATATATGAAATTACTTAGATGAATCACCAAAAATTATGCTGAGTGAAAAAAGCCAATCATGAAATATACTGTATGATTCTATCTTTGTAGCAATCTTGAAATGACAAAATTATAGAAATCGTGTATTATTAGTAGTTGCCAAGGGTTAAGGATGAGGGAGGAGGCATGGGATGAAGGTGGATATGTTTGTAAAATAGCAATATGAGAACTTATTGTGTTGAGAGAACTGTTCTGTATCTTGAAGGTGGTTGTAGAGATACAAACCTACACGCATGGTAAAATTCCATAGAATTAAGTACATACACAAATGAATACAAGTAAAACTATCTGAATAAGATCAGCGGGCTGTATCGATGTTAATATTCTGGTTGTAACATTGACTGTAATTTTGCAAGATATTACCATCAGGGAAACTGAGTAAAAGTTACCAGGGAGCTCTCTGTATTATTTCCTACAACTGCGTGTGAATCTTCAATTATCTAAAAATTTTTTTAAAAGGTAAATTTTAGAAAGCACTTGCAAAAAAAATAAAAACAGCCCAACTCTGATGGCTGTCCATTGCCTACAGAATTAAAGTTCAAACTCTTTAGCTTCATACTCCCTGTTCCCTGCAAAGCAACTTTAAAATCTCTTTCGAATCTTACCTTCCAAAAGCCTTGTGCACAAACTGGCTATTCTTGGGAGGTCCTTGTGGCAGCTTGACCACTCAGCTTATGCATTCCTGCTGCCCGGCTCCCTTCCCCACCCGCATCTTCATCTCCTCATCCACTTACCCCAATCCTACCCTCCTTCAAGCCTCGCCTCTAAATGGCACCTCCAGCTGGAAGGAATTTCTCCCTCCTTGGAGCTCCCACAGCACTATTCCACCTTGTATTGCAGTTATGTGTGTATCGTTTCATGTTCTCTACAAAGCTATGAGCTTTTCTTGGACAAGACTGAAATTCATTTATCTCTGATCCCCTCATGCTAGTAAGTGCCAGCATGTGTCACTCAGAGGCAGCCAAGATAGTGGGGAACATACATTCCACCCAGAGGGGTGGAGATCTCTGAAGGAAAGCCAGCTTTGGATCTAGCCTGACTTCCTCTCCAGGCCTGGTTCCACCACTTCTTTACAGTTTGGCCTTTGACTCTATCCTAAGTTTCTGCAATTGATAATAGCAGTGTGTGAAGAAAACACCTTCCTCAATACCTAGCACATAGTAGACACTCAGAAAGTGCAGCTGGAGTTTGGGGACTTGGTTTCCAGTTCCTGTTTGGTCACATACTAATTATATAGGCTTAAGCAAACAACTTGTTTTCCTTTTATATTGTTTCTCTGCCTGTAGAATGGGCACAAAATATTTATGTCTGAAGTAAAATTGAGTTATGTGTGTAAAAGTACTTTAGAAATGTTAGAGAACAATATTCAAGGAGAGTACTGATTGTGGAGTATGAATGAGCTAACAGTCACTTGAGTGTTGACCACAAGCCAGGCACTGCTCTAACAATTCTACATGTGTTAACTATTTAAATCTTACTATGATTGTGTGAGGTGGAGACCACTGCTATCACTATTTTATAAATGATGAGACTGGGTATAGAAAGGTTAACTAAGTGGCAGAGGCCAGGAGGGCTAGGTAGCTCCAGGTGTAGAGCATTTTACACCATGCTGCCTTTCTATTAGGTGTTGTTGAAAGGGCGTTGTTGGACCTTCATAATTATAATTTTGGAAATCTGTTTCTTTTCATTTCCTACAAGATTCTCCTTACAAACACCTTTGCTTAAGCTCTGTAGAAAACTAACGGCAGTTGTATTTCACACCCTTCACAACGAGTTAAGTATCTTCTTTACAATTTTTGACTTCCTGGATCAGGGTTACCTAAGAATCCCTTCCCTAATCCCATTCAAGTGTTTTCTACTCCCTCCAAGTCTGTTCCCAACCTGTCTGCTTTCGCCTAGCACCCAGCTGCTTCAAATAGCTCCTCATTGGTAGAGATATTATCTCCTACTTCTTAGAGAAAGGAAGCCACCAAACAAAACTCACCAGCTCCTGGACCATGCACATTCTTGGGCATTTTCTCTTTCCTTAATCCATGGCTACTAGCTTCATCTGAGCCGTGGATTGTTTTTCAGTATGTAGTCCTAGTATCACCTGTATTGGAATCACCGGGGATGCTTGCTAAACCACCCAGCTCCAGTCTACAGAATCAGAATCTGGAGGTGGGGCCTGAAGCTGGGTGGGAGGGGTGTCTGGATTTTAATAAGGCCCCTCAGGTGACTCTGATACAGAGGCAAGTTTGAGGCAGCTCCTTTAGAACCTTGCTTAATCAATCGTGCCTTTTCTAACCTACCACTCTCTCTCACTGTCAATTAGATTCTTTCTCCTGGCCTGTAAATATACTCAGGTCTCGACTATTCTAATAAGAAAAAATGTTACATCATGGGGTTGTGGTGATGAACAGTGTTAATATACATAAAGCCAACAGCACCTAGTACATACAATACATATGTTGGCTATCTTTTTTTCTTAAATTTTTTTTTTAGTTAACTAAAGCTCATAGTTTATTTGGATTTCCTCAGTTTTTACCTAATGTTTTTTCTGTTTTGCAATCTCATCCTATGACGTGTAATTGTCATGTCTCCTTAGGCTCCTCTTGGCTATGACAGTTTCTCAGACTTTCCTTGTTTTTGTTTATCTTGACAGCTTTGAGGAGTTGTAGTTAGGTACTTTCTGAGATACCCCTCTATTGAACTTTGTCTGATTTTTAAAAAAATCATAATTAGACCAGGATTATGGGTCTTTGGGAGGAAGATCTCAGAGGTAAAGTATAGTTTTCATTACATCACATCCAGGGTACATGTACATACTATTGACATGATTTATAACTGTTGATGTTGATCACCTGGCTGACGTGTTTGTCACGTTTCTCCATTGTAAAGTTATGCTTTTCCTGCTTTGCATACTCTTTGGAAGGAAGTCAGTACGTGCAGGCCACTTGAGGGGAGATTTATGCTTACCTCTTTGAGGGCAAAGTAGCTACATAATTTTTAAAAATTATTTGGAATTCTTCTGTGTGGAAGATTTCTCTCTAACCCATTTATTAATCATTTATTTATATCAGTATAGATTTAAGGATACTTATTTTGTACTTTGGGTTATAACCCAATGCTACTTTATTAGATTGTAATGATTTGTTCAAATTGTTTCAGCTTTGGCCGTTGGGAGTTCTTTCAGCTGGTTCTTATGCTCCTTTGACCTTCTCATTAATAGACTGCAGGTTTTTTGTGTGTTTCAGCAATTCTTGGCATTATAAGATGCTCCAGACTCATCTTGTATATTTTCTACCCTATTGCTAGAATTAACCGTTTCTCAAGTGGAATGGTATTTTTTTAAAGAAAAATCTATTATGCTGATTTGTACTGGGAAGTCATTGTTCTCAGACTCCCTCAACTGAGAGGACAAAGAAATATATGCATGTACACTTGTCCATGTCTATATGAATATCTATAAATATTTCTATCTATATCTATTTGCATCTATATTAAGTTAAATATGAGTTCTTACAGATGTCTTTGACTATACCCATTACTATATGCATCATTCTAGCCATCCTCTTGCAGATCTAGAAATTTCCATTCCAACAGTGAGACATCTGGCTCCCATCTTCTGCCATGTTTACTTAGTCATCCAATCCCAGTATATATGTATAGCGGGCTCAGAATTGTTAACTTTTGTTAACTTCATTTCCCTGGGAAATGTCTTTATCAACTAGTACAATGTTTATGTATAGTTCCTTGACTGTTGTCTTACATACTCCATTTATTTCCAGAATGACTTAGGTTGGTGTTTTCCAACCCCTTCGGTGGAGTTATAACAGAGTCTCTGGTTACAGTCTGCATTCTTTCCTAGAGGAATGTAGTGATTGTCACAATCTTAAGTAACACATCCATTGCCACCCATGATGTACATTAGATCTTCAGAATATAGTGAGTCTTGAAATCTAGTCAGTCCTCCAACATTGTTCTTCTTCAGTACGGTAAGTTATTCTGGTTTCTTTGCCCTTCCACATGACTTTTAAAATCAGTTTGTTACTATCCACTAAATAGCTTACTCAGATTTTGATAGGGATCATGCTGTACCTGTAAATCAAGTAGGGAAAAATTGACAACAATATTAAGTCTTCTAATCCATGAACATGGAATATCTCTCCACTTGTTTAGATCTTCTTTGACTTCTGTCATCAGAGTTTTGTAGTTCTCTGCATACAGAACCTGTACATATTTTGTTAGATTTATGCCTAAGAATTTCAGGTACATCTAAGTATTTTGATGCTAATATAAATGGCACTGTATTATATATTTCAAATTCCAATGGTTCATTCTTGGTATAAAGAAAAGCAATAGGGTTTTGCATATTAACCTTGTATTCTGCAGTCTTACTATTGTCACTTATTAGTTTTAGAAAGGTTTTTGTGGGTTTTTTAAATTGATTCTATGGGACTCTCTACACAGACATTCATATCATGTATGTCACATATAAACAAAAGCAGTTTAATTTCTTCCTTCCCAGTGTGTACACTCCTTGTTTCTTTTTCTTTGCACTAACTGGGACTTCTAGTACAATATTAATCAGGAGCAGTGAGCAGGGACATTGTGCTTTGTACTCAATTTTAGGGGGAAAACATTCAGATTTTTTTTTTTTTTTTTTTGTAAGACAGAGTCTCGCTCTGTCACCAGGCTGGAGTGTAGTGGTGCAATCTCTCTGCTCACTGCAACCTCTGCCTCCCAGGTTCAACTGATTCTCCTCCCTCAGCCTCCTGAGTAGCTGGGACTACAGGCACCTACCACCACGACTGGCTAATTTTTGTATTTTTAGTAGAGATGCGGTTTCACTGTGTTGGCCAGGATGGTCTTGATTTCTTGACCTCGTGATTCACCCACCTTGGCCTCCTAAAGTGCTGGGATTACAGGCGTAAGCCACCGCACCTGGTCAACATTCAGATTCTTATCCATAAGTACATCAGGTGTGAGTTTTTGTAGATGTTCTTTATCAAGTTGAAGTTGTTTTTTCTTTCTAGTTTGCTGACAGTTTTTATAATTAGTTACCATGAATTATGGATTTTGTCAAATGCTTTTGCTGAATCAGTGGTGATATGGTTAGGCTTTGTGTCCCCACCTAGATCTCATCTTGAATTATAATCCCCATAATCCCCACACGTCAAGGGAGAGACCAGGTGGAGGCAATTTTATCATGGGGAGGGTGGCTCCTCCCATCCTGTTCTCATAATAGTGAGTGAGTTCTCACGAGATCCGATGGTTTTATAAAGGGCTCTTCCCTCTTCTCTCAACATTTCTCCTTCTTGCTGCCTTGTAAAGACGGTGCCTTGCTTCGCCTTTCCCTTCCACCATGATTGTAAGTTTCCTGAGGCCTCCCCAGCCATGCAGAACTGTTAGTCAATTAAGCCTCCTTCCTTTACAAATTACTTAGTCTTGAGCAGTTCTTTACAGCAGTGTGACAATGGACTAATACAAGTGTTTAGAAGGATATTTTTCTTCTTTAGCCTGTTGATGTGATATATTGATTTAAAAAAAATTAACCCAGCCTTACATAACTGTGATAAATGCTATTTGTGACATATAATCCTTTTTACACGTTGTTGCATTCAAATTGCTATTATTTTGTTGAAGATTTATAATCACAGGTGGTCTGCAGTTTTCCTTTCTTGTAATGTCTTTATCTGGTTTTGTTATTAAAGTAATGCTTTCCTGATAAAATGAATTAGGTTATTTTCTCTGTGCTTCTATTTTCTGGAAGAAATAATAGAAAATTGATATTACTTCTTTCAGTATTTAGTAGAATTCATCAGTGAAACCATCTGGAGTTGTTGGTTTCTTTAATAGAAGATTGTTCATTACTGATTTAATTTCTTTAATAGAGACACATTCATATTATTTATCCTTGTATGAATTTTTGTATTTCTTGTCTTTCAAGGAATTTATCTATGAAACATAAAATTTGTGGGCATGCAGTTGTTTACTGTAAGGCTTTGTTAACCTTTTAATGTTTATTGGAGCAGTAGTTATAACCCCTATTTCATTTCTGATACTGTCAACTTGTGTTTTCTCTCTTTTTTTCTTGGTTAGCCAGGCTAGATGCTTATCAATTATATTGATCTTTTCAAAGAGCAAGTGCCTGGTTTTGTTAATTTTCTTTATTGTTTTACATTTTTAAATTTTATTGATTTTTATTGTAACTTTTATTATTTAATTCTGTTTGCTTAAGGCTTAAATTTCTCTTTTTTTCCCAAGTTTCTTAAGGTAGAACTTTAGATGATTGATTTTTAGAGTTTTTCTTTTTTCCAAGCTGGCAATTCAATGCTATAAATTTCCCTGTAATCACTGCTTTCATTGCACCCAACATATTTTGATAACTTTTATTTTTATTTTGTTTTATGTATTTTTAATTTTTCTTAAGACTTATTCTTTCATCCATGTGTTATTTAGAAAAGCATTGTTACATCTCCAAATATTTGGGAATATTCTATCATTTTGTTATTGATTTCCAGCTCAATTACATTGATGCTTGAAAATATAATTTGTATGATTTCTTATCTTTTAAATTTGTCCAGGTATGTTTTGTGACCTAGAATGTGATCCTGGTAAACATTCCATTTGAGAAGAATGTGTATTCTGCTGTTGTTGGGTGAGATACTTTTTATATGTTAATTAAATTGCTAATTGGTTAATGATGTTGTTCACTTCGGCTGTATTCTTACTGATTTTCTACCTCCTGGAGATATCAGTTACTGGGAGAGTTTTTTTATTTAAGTCTTCAACCATAATAACAGATTTGTCTACTTCTCTTTTCGGTTCTATTAGTATTTGCCTCATGTCTTTTGGTGCTTTGGTATCAGGTGCATGCACGTTAATGATTATTATGTATCTTGGAGAATTAGTCCTTTTATCATTATGAAATGTCCCTGATAATTTATCCCTGATGATTTTCCTTGTTCTGAAATCTGATTTATTTGAAATTAACAAATCTACTCCAAGTTTCTCTTGCTTAGTATTATTATGGTATACATTTCTCTATCACTTTACTTTTAACCTATTTGTGCTTTTATATTTTAAATGGGTTTTTTTTGTAAACAATATATAATTAGGTCTCCTTTATCTATTCTGACACTCTGTCTTTTAATTTACATATTCAAACCATTCACATTTTAATATGATTATGGATATAGTTGGTTTAATAACTACCATGTTTGTAACTGTTTTCTATTAATTGTACTTTTTATTTTTTCCCTCTTTTTCTGCCTTCTCTAGTTGTAGAACATTTTGTCATTTTATATTTCTTCTTAGTACAACAGTTACCACAATTTAAAAAAATGTTAATAGTTGCTCTAGAATTTGCAATGTATAACTTTATGTTCACCTTTAAATAAGACTATGCCACTTTACATTCAATTCAAGTACCTTATAACATAGTATTTCCAGTTCATTCCTGCCATCTTTTATAGTATTGGTGTTATTCATTTAATTCATCCATATGCTATAACTGCTTGATATATTGTTAATATTATTACATTGAACAGTTATCTATTAGATGAATGAAGAATAAGAAAATAAAAGATTTTATTTTACCTTCATTCCATCTCTAGCATTCTTCCTTTCATTTCTTTTTTCCTTTTTTTCATTTCTTTTATTTGTTTATTTTTCTAATTTTTATTTTACGTTTGGGGTACATGTGAAGGTTTGTTACACAGGTAAACTTGTGTCATGGGGGTTTGCTGTACAGATTATTTCATCACCCAGGTATTAAGCCCAGTACCCAACAGGTATCTTTTCTGTTCCTCTCCCTCCTCCCACCATCCACCATCAAGTAGAGCCCAGTGTATGTTGTTTCCTTCTTTCTCAAGTTCTTATAATTTAGCTCCCACTTATAATTGAGAACATACAATACTTGGTTTTCTGTTCCTGCATTAGTTTGCTAAGGATAATAGCCTCCAGCTCCATTCATGTTCCCACAAAAGACATGATCTCATTCTTTTTTATGGCTGCATAGTATTACACGGTGTAGAGGTACCACATTTGCTTTATCCAACCTGTCATCAATGGGCATTTAGGTTGATTCCATGTCTTTGTTATTGTGAATAGCGCTACAATGAACATTCATGTGCATGTGTCTTTATGGTAAAATGATTTCTATTCCTCTGGGTATATACCAGTAATGGGATTATTGGGTTAAATGGTAATTCTGCTTTTTGCTCTTTGAAGAATTGCCATACTGCTTTTCATAATGGTTTAACTAACTTACATTTCCACCAACAGTGTATAAGTCTTCCCTTTTCTCTGCCACCTCAGCAGCATCAGTTTTGAAAAATTTTTTTAATAGCCATTCTGACTGGTGTGAGATGGTATTTCATGGTGGTTTTGATTTGCGTTTCTAATGATCGGTTACATTGAGCTTTTTTTCATGTGCTTGTTGGGTGCGTACATGTCTTCTTTTGAGAAGTATCTATTCATGTTCTTTGCCCACTTTTTAAAGAGGTTGTTTTTCTCCTCTAAAATTAAGTTCCTTGTAGATGCTGGATATTAGACCTTTGTCAGATGCATAGTTTACAAATGTTTTCTCCTATTCTGTAGGTTGTCTCTAGTCTGGTTGGTAGTTTCTTTTGCTGTGCAGAAGCTCTTAAATTTAATTAGATCCCACTGGTCAATTTTTGCTTTTGTTGCAATTGCTTTTGGTATCTTTGTTATAAAGTATTTGCGCTTTTTAATGTCCAGGATGGTAGTGCCTAGGTTGTCTTCTAGGGTTTTTATAGCTTTGTGTTTTTTTCATTTATTTTTAATATTTTAAAAGTTTATTACTGTTCAGGGGTACATGTGTAGGTTTGTTATACAAGTAAATCACATGTTTCAAGGGTTTGGTGTATGTTTTGTTTTTTCACCCAGGTAACAAGCATAATACCTGATAGTCTTTCAATCCTCACCCTCCTTCCACCCTCCACCCTCCAGTAGGCCCCAGTGTCTGTAGTTCCCTTCTTTGTATCCATATGTACTAAATGTTAAGCTCCCATTTATAAGCGAGAACATGTGGTATTTTGTTTTCTGTTCCTGTGTTAGTTCACTTAGGATAATGACCCCCAGCTCCATCCATGTTGCCACAAAGGACATGATGTCATTCTTTTTGTGACTGCATAGTATTCCATAGTGTATACATACCACATTTTCTTTATCCAGTCTACTGTTAATGAGCATTTAGGTTGATTCTATGTCTTTGCTACTATGAATAGTGTGCTACAGTGAACATATGCATGCATGCATCTTTATGGTAGAATGATTTATATTCCTTTGGGTGTATACACAATAATGGGATTGCTGAGTCAAATGGTAATTCTGCTTTGAATTATTTGAGAAATTGCACAACTGCTTTCCATAGTGGCTGAACTGATTTGCATTTTCACTAGCAGTTTGTAAGCACTCCCCTTTCTCTGCAACCTTACCAGCATCTGTTGTTTTGACTTTTTAATAATAGCCATTCTGACTGGTATGAGATGATATCTCATTGTGGTTTTGATTTGCATGTCTCTAACAATTAGTGATGTTGAACATTTTTTCATATGATTTTTGGCCATGTGTACATCTCTTTTGAGAATTGTCTGTTCATGCCCTTTGTCCATTTTTTAATGAGGTTACTTTTTGTTTGTAAATTTTTTTAAGTTCCTTATAGACTGTGGATATTAGACCTTTGTTGAATGCATAGTTTGCAAATATTTTCTCCCATTCAGTAAGTTTTCTGTTGACTCTGTTGACAGTTTCTTTTGCTGTACAGAAGTTCTTTAGTCTAATTAGGTCACATTTGTCAATTTTTTTTTCATTGCAATTGCTTTGGGCATCTTCATCATGAAATCTTTGCCAGGGCATACGTCCAAATTGGTATTTCCTAAGGATTTTATTAGTTTTTACAGTTTTAGGTTTTAATTTTTTACAGTTTTAGGTTTTACATTGAAGTATTTAATCCATCTTGAGTTGATTTTTTGTATGTGGTATAAGGAAGGGGTATCATTTTAATCTTCTGCATGTAGCTAGCTAGTTATCCCAGGACCAATGGGGACTCCTTTCTCCATTGCTTGTTTTTATGAGGTTTGTCAAAGTTCAGATGGTTGTAGGTGTTTGGCTTTATTTCTGGGCTCTCTGTTCTGTTCTAGTGGTCTACATGTCTTGTTTTTGTTCCAGTACCATGCTGTTTTGGTTACTGTAGCCCTGTAGTATAGTTTGAAGTCAGGTAATGTAATGCCTCCATATTTGTTCTTTTTGCTTAGTCTTTCTTTGGCTATGTGGGCTCTTTTTTGGTTTCATATGAATTTTAGGATTGTTTTTTCTAGTTCTGTGATGAATGATGGTGGTATTTTGATGGGAATTGCATTGAATTTGTAGAATGACAGTATGATCTTTTTCATAATATTGATTCTACCCATCCATGAGCATGAGATGTGTTTCCAATTGTTTGTGTTGCCTGTGATTTCTTTCAGCAGTGTTATGTAGTTTTCCTTGTAGAGGTCTTTCAACTCCTTAAGTATATTCCTAAGTATTTTATTAATTTTTTAATTTTTTGCAGCTATTGTAAAAATGGTTGAGTTCTTGATTTTATTCTCAGCTTGGTCACAGTTGGTGCATAGCAGGGCTACTGATCTGTGTACATTAATTTTGTAACCTGAAACTTTTGCTGAATTAATTTACCAGTTCTAAGAGCTTTTTGGATGAGTCTTTAGGGTTTTCTAGATATACGCTCGTGTCATTAGCAAACAGCAATAGTTTGACTTCCTCTTTACCAATTTGGATGCCCTTTGTTTCTTTCTCTTGTCTGATCATTCTGGCTAGGACTTCCAGTACTATGTTGAATAGAAGTGGTAAGAGTGGGCATCCTTGTCTTGTTCTGTTTCTCAGAGGGAATGCTTCCAACTTTTTCCCATTCAGTATAATGTTGGCCGTGGGTTTGTCATAGATGGCTTTTATTACCTTAAGGTATGTCCTTTCTATGCTGACTTTGCTGAGAGTTTTAATCATAAAGGGATGCTGGATTTTGTCAAATGTTTTTTCTGCATCTGTTAAGATAATCATGTGATTTTTTGTTTTTAATTCTATTTATGTGGTGTATCACAGTTATTGACTTGCATATGTTAAACTCTCACTGGTGTGAAACCCACTCGATCATGGTGGATTATCTTTTTTATATGCTGTTGTATTTGGTTAGCTAGTGTTTTGTTGATGATTTTTTGCATCTATGTTAATCAGGGATATTGGTCTGTAGTTTTCTCTCTCTCTCTTTTTTTTTTTTTAAAGTTATGTCCTTTTCTGGGTTTGTTATTAGGGTGATTCTGGCTTCATAGAATGATTTCGGAATAGTGTCAACGGGATTGGTACCAATTTTTCTTTGAACGTCTGATAGAATTCAGCTGTAAATCTGTCTGGCCCTGGACTATTTTTCCTTGGTTACTTTTTAATTACCATTTCAATCTTGCTGCTTGTTGTTGGTCTTTTCAGAGTTTCTATTTCTTCCTGGTTTAATCTAGAAAGGTTGTACATTTCCAAGAATTTATTCATCTTCTCTAGGTTTTCTAGTTTATTCAAATGGAGGTGTTCATAGCAGCCTTGAATGATCTCTTGAGTTTCTGTGTTATTGGTTGTAATATCTCCTGTTTTATTTCTAATTGAGCTTATTTGTGTCTTCTCTCTTTTTTTCCTGGTTAATCTCAAAAATGGTTTATCAATTTTATTTATCCTTTTAAAAAACCAGCTTTTTCTTTCATTTATCTTTTTGTATTTTTTTGTTTCAATTTCATTTAGTTATGTTCTGAACTTGTTTATTTCCTTTCTACTGGGTTTGTGGTTTGGTTTGTGACCTTAGATTGTCTATTTGTGCTCTTTCAGACTTTGATGTAAGCATTTAATGCTATGAACTTTCCTCTTAGCACCACCTTTGCTGTATCTCAGAGGTTTTGATAGGTTATGCCACTATTATTGTTCAATTAAAATAATTTTTAAATTTTCCATCTTGATTGTTGACTATTATTGACCCAATGATCATTCAGGAGCAAGTTTTTAATTTCCATATATTTGCATGGTTTTGAGGATTCCTTTTGGATTTGATTTCCAATTTTATTCCACTGTGGTCTGAGAGAGTACTTGATATAATTTCAGTTTTCTTAAATTTATTGAGACTTGTTTTGTGGCCTATCATATGGGAGTGTGTTTCTCAGGCCAATGGAGTTATATTTCCAGGGGGATTATGGCTGCCTTTTCTGTGTCATGCAGGTCGCCAGGGAAGTGGGGGAAAGCTGGCAGTTAAAGGCCTCACCCAGCTCCCATGGAGCCCAAAAGGCTGATCTCACTCCCACTGTGCCCGCCCGATGGGACCAAGTTTATTTCCAAGTAGTGGGTGAGCAGGGCTGAGAACTTGCCCCAGGTTCCCAGACTCCCAGTTGAGAAAGCAAACAGGTTTTTTAGGTTTTGTGCCTCCCTGCCTCCAGCAACTTCTGTGCTGTGTCTGCACTCCTGATTCGCCCCCTCCCCTGAGTTCTGTCTGGGAAACTTTGCGTCCAGTTGAAATTGTTACAACATTCAACTGGAAGTTTCCTTCTCCCTGTGGTCTTTTCCCAGTTCCTCTGGCAGCCCTCCCTAAAGATCCCTCTGAGACAAAGTCAGAAATGGCTTCCCTAGGGACCAAGAGAGTCCACAGGCTCTTCCTGCTGCTGCTGCTTCTACTCCTGTATTTTGCTCAGCTATCTAAGTTTGTCTCAGCTCCAGGTAAGGTCAAATCCTTCTCCTATGATCTGGACCTTCAGGTTCCCCAGTGAAGGTGTGTGTTTGGGGGAGGATGGTTCCTCTTTCACACTTGGGACACTCGCAGTTTTTTGGCTGTCTCCCAGGGCCAGCAGGAGCAATCCACTTCCTTCAAAGGGTCTGTGGATTCTCTTAGCTTTCCTGGTATGTTCTGTAGTAGTTCTTGGAACAAAAGTTCATGATATGAGTCTCTACATGCTGCTACGTCCACACGAGTGGGAGCTACAATTTAGTCCTGCCTTCTATCTGCCATTTTTCTCCTCCTGCCTGGCTTCTAGTGCAGAGCATGAGTGGAATTACCTGCCCTGCCATCAGGGCATTTCCCAGGACAGTAGGAGACTGCACTCTCTGACTTAGTCCACACAAAAGTGGGACCACTCTGCCAAAAGCTCTAGCAGATGTTGCCTTCCTGGGTACCAGTGGCAGAAGTGGGTGCAGTTACACACCCTGACATCCAGGTACTACCCAGATCAACAGGAGACTGCACCATCCAGCTGAGTTCAGACAGAAGTGGGACCGCTGAGTCAGAAGCATTGCCCACCTGGCTGCCCACTTCAGACTGAAGTGGGACCACTGGGCCAGAAGTCGTCAGCCTGTTCTGGCAAGGTGTGGATGGAGCAATCTTACTGTTCCCAGGCACCATATTTGTAGCCTTTACTGGGGCTATGGTATCAGTGCTTGTCTGCTCTGGGGCCCAAGGCTTGTAGAGGCCCCTTGGACTCAAGCATTGACCCGCAAAACATCTAGGTGGCTCTCTGCCTCAGTCTAGAAGCATGGTTGGGGGATGCAGTGGGGGAAGGGGGATTCTCCCATTCCCAGTCTTGCCCAGGTCCCTGTGGAGAGTGTGAATCTCCTAGAGGGCTCCCACTCACTCACCCTTTCCCATGTTAAAGAGGGTCTCCTGGCTCCGTGCTGAGTCCAGACAGGCTGGCACCCAGCTTCACTCCTCTCTGCTCTCTGTATCCCTGGTTGCCTTGCTGGATCTCAACGTGGTTTCTCAGATGATTGGCCTGCAGGATCGGTGTTCACAAGCCCATCTGTTTTTCTTCATGAGAGCAGCATACACGAGCTGCTTTTAGTCCACCATATTGGTCCCCTCCACCAAGTATCCTTTCTTTATTTAAATCTGAGTTCTGAGCTATATCATTTTTCTACTCCTTGAAAAATTTCTTTTAACATTCCTGCAGGGCAGGTGTGATAATGATACATTTCCATTGTGTGTCTGAGAAACTATTTTTCTCCTTCACTTTTAAAGAATAATTTTGCTGTATATAAAATTCTAAGGATGGTGAGTGTCTTTCTTTCAATGCTTTAAAAATTGCACTGAATTATTTTTTTTTTGGTCTTGTTTCTGGCAAGATGTCTGATGTAATTCTTATTTTGTTCTTCTGTAGGTAAGATTTTTTCCCCTTCCATCTTCGTTTAAGATTTTCTCTTTGTCTTTGGGTTTCTGTAGTTTGAATATGATACACCTGGGTTTTAATTTTTTGGTATTAATATTTATCCTCTTTGGCTTTCCGTGAGCTTCCTGGATCTGTGGTTTGGTATCTGTGATTAATTTTTGAAAACTCTCATCCATTGTTATTTCAAGTATTTCTTTTCCTATATTTGCTCTCTTCTATTTCTAGAATTCAAATTAAATATATCCTCTTCTATTTCTAGAATTCCAATTAAATACATCCTCTTCTATTTCTAGAATTCCAATTAAATATATCCTCTTCTATTTCTAGAATTCCAATTAAATATATACTTTTTTTTGTAATTGTCTCACAATTCTTGAACATTCTGTTCTTTTTATTATCATTATTCTTTTATTTTGTCTTTGCATTTCAGTTTGTGACATTGCTACTGATGTATCTTCAAGCTCACTAATTCTTGTCTCAGCTGTGTCCAGTCTCCTGGTGAGCCTATAAAAAGCATTCTTTAGTTCTATTACAGTAAGTCCTCACTTAACATCATTGATAGGTTCTTGAACACTGCAACTTTAAGTGACATACTGTATAAGGAAACCAATTTTCCCATAGGCTAATTGATATAAACAAGAGTAAGTTCCTACAGCATAGAGTACCTTGTTTTGCTTAAAGCCGCAATGTCTGAGAACCTATGGATAGCATAAAGTAAGAACTTAACTATATGGTGTTTTTCATTTCCAGCATTTCTTGATTCTTTCTTAGAGTTTCTGCCTCTCTACTTACATTACCTATCTGTTCTTGCATGCTATTTTTTTGAATAGGGCCCTTCATATTAAACCATTGATTTTAAATTCCCTGTCTGATAATTCCAAAATCTGCATCATATCTGAATCTGATTCAGATTTTTGCTTTGTTTCTTTATATTATGAGGCGGTTTTTCTTTTTACCTTTTCGTGTGATTTATATATTTTTGTTTATAGATATATTGAGTAATTATATATAATTATATTGAGTATTATATATATAATGTATGTAATTATATTCAGTATTATGAAGCCAGATATATTGAGTAATTATAACTCAGATAATCAGGCCTCTAGTATGGAGATTCACTGTTCATCTGGTTACAGGTTGGGCTGTGTTTAATGTTTGCTATAGCTATAGGTGCCCAAGGCTTTAGTTTCCTCTAGAATCCTTGTTTTATTTTTCTACTCCGTTTTCTTTGGGTTTCCCTAAGAAATCCTTCTAAAATAGTGTGGCAGTTCTTTCAGTTATAATCTACTTTTATTAATTTGTACCTCTGTTGATGTACCGATAAGGTATAGTAGAGGAAACGGTTCTACAATCTCATGTTTAAATCTGTTTTTTTTTTAGTGTGCCTGAGTCTCTAAGTTTCAGAAGTGTTTCTTCGCCTTTATTTTCATTTTTTATTCATCTAGGTGAAACAGGAATGCTACAGAGGGCTAGAGTTGGCTCAGTGCTTTCACCCCAGGTAGATACAACTTTGGTAAAGTTGTTTCTCTATCCTGGGCCACAAACATATTCTCCTACTTTTTTCAGTTTAACTTTAGTTTTACCTTTGACAATAAAGTCTTTAACTTAACTTTGTATGTAAAATTAATATTTACATACAATTCCAAGCCCCCTACATGATCCAATCACCTCCTACCAGGGCCCCACCTCCACCATTGGGAATTACATTTCAACATGAGATTTGGGTGGGGACATAGCACCAAACCCTATCAGATATTAACCTTGGTCATGCAGCTGAGGTAATGTTTGTCAGGTTTCTTCACTATATAATCATTCTCATCATGTATTGAGCTAGGTTTATATTTCTTATGTAGTGAAGCAGGTTTCTCAGTGCTATCTACCAATTAGTTAGATGTGTATTTGTAATGGAAAAAAAGTATTGAGAGATTTCTCCCAATGTTGGGGGATGGAGTTTGGGGTAGGGCTGGAGGAATGAGAAAAAGCTTCACAGAGACCATGCCGTGCCATCTGAAGTGAACTTTGAAGGGAGGAGAGGACAATGGGGAAAGGCATTTCAGGCAGAATGATGCCAACAGAGCTAAGAGCCAATAAAGCATCTATGAGTGAAATAGTAGTTGAATTGGAATCCACCCTGGAAATCATCTGTGGCCTAATTACCTCATTTCCTAGGTGAGTACTATAATTTGCCCAAGGTTACACAGCTAGAAATTTGTAGAGCTGGGATTCAAACTCAAGAGAGTGACTTCAGCACTTATTCTCCCAACACAGAAGGAGGTTAAGACCTACTCAGGGTGGCCCAGCCAATCAGATGCACAGCCAGGACAAAGCCATCAGTTCCTGTCTCCCAGTTCCTCTACCTTCACAAGTATACACCCTGAAACATAATGCTCAGAAATCCTATGGGAATTTTAGTGATGGAGTTAACATAGTCCTCTGGGGTTAAGGGAAATAAGGTTCTGTAGGAATCAGAAATCAAATATTCTCGGGAGGCAGAGAGGATTTATAGAGTAGCACTAATTACAGTTTTGAATATGCTGCCAGCATAGTCTTCTTAATTAAATGAGCCAGAATACTTCTTTGGAAACTTTCCTAGATGATCAGGTCTGTGTAAGTGAATACTTATGCCTTATATTCAAAGGAATGCACCAACCACCTAAAGCCAGCTCTCCCCTTGAAGAAGAGAGTGGTGGGAGGAGAGTAGGACTAGCAGAGAAGGGCCTTTCCAGGAGTGATATCATTATAGCAATTAGAAGTAGATTAGATGTTCACACAACAGTACAAATGGATGTGAAAAACATAGTGTTTACTGAAAAACAGTAAGAAAAAGAGATGAGGTATATGGCACTTCATCATTTGTGTAAATTAAAGAGGTATGCCCACAAAACAATATTATACATTTTGCAGGAACACATTCATACAACATACATACTGAGCACATTAGAGCAGTTGTCCACAGGAGGCAGGGAAAGACCATGACTAAGCAGGATATGCATATATCTTTATATACATCGATTGTGTTTGTGTGTCTGTGTTACGATCCTGAGCAATTACAAGGCCAGCAGCATTAAATGACTTCTTTTAGAAGCCCTCATACTTCTTGGCACTATTCAGATTTCCTCATTTTCTTTTTTTCTAGTGTCCTTTTTCTTTCTCAGGATCCTAATCATGTTACCACATTACACTTGGTGACCATGTCTCCTTAGCTGCTTCTTGGTTCTGACAGTTTCTCAGATTTTCCCTGTTTCTAATGATCTTAACAGTTTTGAGGACTACTAGTCAGGTATTTTGTAGAAATTGGTATTGGAATTTGTCTGGTGTTTTTCTCATGATTAAACTGACATAATACATTTTTGGAGGAAGACCACAGATGTACATAATCATTCTCATCATATCATATCAAGAGTACATATGATCAATGAGACTTATCACTTTCATGTTGTATTACTCTGTTCTTATACTGCTATAACGAAATACCTTAAACTGGGTAACTTACATAGAAAAGAGGTTTTAATAGGCTCACAGTTCTGTGGACTGTACAAGTTTCTGCTTCTGGGGAGACCTTGGGAAAGTTACAATCATGGTGGAAGGCAAAGGGGAAGCAAGTACATATTCACATGGCTGGCAGGAGAGGGAGAATGAAAAAGGAGGTGCTACACACTTTTCAAACAACCAGGTCTCCTGAGAACTCTATTATAAGACAGCATTAGGGGGATGGTGTTAAACCATTAGAAACCACCCAAATGATCCAGTTACCTCCCACCAGGCCTCACCTCCAACATTGGGAATTACAGTACAACATGAGATTTGCGTGGGGACACAGAGCCAAACTATATCAGATATTAACCTTGATCACCTGGCTGAGGTAATGTTTATCAGGTTTCTTCACTATAAAGTTACTCTTCTTTTTCTCTCTTTCCATATCATACTTACAGATTACTTACTTTAAAACTTTAAGGCTAATTAATAGGATTACAATAGCCAATGTTTACAATGAAGTGTTTTAAATTATTAATAACAAAAAGGTTTTTAGACAAGATGGACAAGATGCTTCCTTTTTCCTGCACTAACAATGGGAGAGATGTTTTCTTCTGACTCATAAAGCTTGTACAGAGAATTTGATTTCTTAAAGTCTTGAGTTGACATTTACAAGGATGTTGATCTTGTTTTCCTTCATAATTTGGAGATGTAAATATTTCAAACTTTCCTATTGGTTCTGCTATTTGTAAATATACAGCTGTCCTTGGACACATAAGGTGAGAATAATTATAGCATATCACAGTAACAATGTAAGAATCAAGGGGACTGATAAGCAAGGGACTAAGAATGTTGGAGGAAAGGACCATGTTAACATGGCAACTCAAGGACAGCTTCATGAAAGGCTTAACATACAAGTGTTATTTGAACAAGTAGAGGAGGCCAACAGTACACCACATGCACTAAGGCAGGAAAGGAAAGAACATGACGTATAGGCAGAGTCTGCCATGTGAGAGCATAGGGTGTGTAGAACTTATGCGACAGGCTAAAGAGTTTGTGCTTCATTCTGTAATCCTGAGTGTGGAGAACAATGGCATTTTTGGGCAAGGAGAGTAATATGATCAGATCTGAGCTTTAGAAAAATAACTGGCAACTATCTAAATGAAATTTGAAGGATAAGCGCCTGGAGAGAAACATAGAAGTTATTATTAAAAACTATGAAAGAATATATACAAAGGAGGGGATATTGAAAATAGGAGTAAAAATATGTAGAGAGATTATGGAGGCAGAATAGACAGGCCTTGGGGCCAATTTCATAGCTAACAGTGGCAGAGACTGGCAGGATCCTTACCAAACCTATATCTTCCTTTTCCTGGGCACACAGCTGGACTACATTTCCCAGCCTGTCTGGCATTAGGCACAGCTATGACTGACTCTCCAGCCAAAATGAACATTATGGGTGAAAGTCATGTATGCCACTTTCAGACCTATCCTTCCACCATAAGACTGGAATGGAGAGAACTTTCAAGACCACTCTGAGAGTCATGCATAGAATATAATAGAACTATGGGGTAGAAGGAGCTGTAGCTCCCAAATTACTTCCTGGAGAATTACTCAGCCTGCAATAGACTTTGAGACAACTGAGAAATAAACTATTTCCCTACTGAGCCTTTATATGCTTGGACTTTTCTGTAATCACAGCATACTGTGGACTACCCTAACCAAATTAAACATTGATACTTTGAAGTGGGTGCTCCTACAACAGAAAACTAAAGCATGTGACCTGGGCTGGTGAGGAGACAAATTATTAGAGACTGGAATGGCTGAGGAGCCCTGTTTTGCTATGCCAAACTATTTGACAAAATGGTTGCCTGCCTAAAGTTCTAAAAAAGTGATTGTAAGTCAGAAAGATAGTGTGTGTTGGCCACTATGGCTGCTTTGAGTAAGATATTACAAGACAAAGGTGTGCTTGGGCAAAAATTGTGTGTGGCAAGCACAGGTGAAAGGAAACAGAGAATATCTAATGTTGGGCTTTGAATAGAAGAGGAAAAAACTGCTTCTAGATCCTGAATAAAAAGAAAAAAGATACAGGAAGCCAGAAAAGTCCATTAGACTCACTTGGTAGTACAGATGAGATGAAGGGTGTTGCTGTCTCATGAGCCTGCTAGCTTCAAGTTAGTAAGAGAGGCATGGCGGGTAGTTAGACAGAGAAAGAAAACATATTTGAAGGGTGCATCAGAAAAGAAGTGCTGTTAATGACACAGGAAACAGATTAGCAACAAATGAAACAAAAACCTACTACTGTTTGAGGCAATTTTACTAGCAAAGAAACCATAAGCCTGGTCTAGAAAAGTCTGTATTATGGAGAGTTGCTTTTTAAAGAAAATCTCAGGAAGAAAGTGAGTGTACTTGGGTCTACTCTAACACCCATGTTGGAGATGGACAAATATGAAAATGAACAGGGAAGAGCTTCCCAAAGAACAAGACTAGGGGCCTCCCAGAGCAGTGAGTGAGAAAGATCATCCCATAGAGCAGATCACAGCCTAACTAAGGACTTCCTCGTTTAGGGTAGAGAGCCTTTACAATGTCTGCCTAGTGGGATTTCTGAATTGCCAAGGTCCGGTGACCACAGTGTGCCTCACATTCTTCCTCTGTTTTCTAAGGGGCATTCATTATGATTATCTTATTCTTCCTCTGTAATCATGTGCATGGTGAGTGGCCCTGGGGGTAATGGGGAATAACTTTCCCTTTTCATTAATAGGTCACCAAACTCGAGAAGCAAAATCAGCACCTGATGGCGATTGCTGCCCATCACTCAGAGATCCTGGACTTGAGGCTGAATGCTGTGATGGGATAGGATTTGAGGGAAGGGCACAAGTGTGTTCTTTGTGTGAGAAGCAGAGTGAAATTGCTATTTGACAACAAGTAGGGCAGTCTGTGTGAAAAAGTGACTAAGGGCTCACCAAGCCTGATTCCTCTTCTTTCTAGGCACACATGAAGACTGCATTTCCCAGCCTTCCTTAGAGTTATCTGAGGCCATGTGACTGAGTTATGGCCAATGGAATGTGAGTTATGGCCAATGGAATGTGAATGGGTCTGTTTGTTACCACAGCAGAATCTAGCCTACCTAGACTAACACACTAGCATTTATAGATTACAAGTATTTGCTACGTGCTCCATGTATATTAGCTCATTTAACCAACAAAACCAACCCAATGAGATAGGTGCAAGTATAATATATTCTCCATTTTACACTGAGGACACTGAAACTGAGAGGAGCCCCAAATCACACAAATAATAAGAGATAGACCATTGTACTTGGGAGGGTCTACTCTCTAACACCCACTTTGGAGATGGACAAATACGAAAATGAACAGTGAAGAACTTCCCAAAGATCAAGACTAGGGGCCTCCCAGAACAGTGAGTTAGAGAAATCATCCCATAGAGCAGAATCATGGACTAACTAAGGAAGTTATCTTATTTATCTAAGAGCACAAGAGATAGAAACTCTTCACCACAATGCTCTATCACTTCTTGAGGCTAAAGATAATTTCTGTTACTTGGAAGCTAGAACAACAGCAGAGATAATAATATAATCCTAGAATATTGGGAAGGTCCCTGGCAATCTTGGTGAGGAAAGCACATGCAGTATTGGAGACATGAGCTAGTGTGCAAGGGACTGGGGTGTTCACAGGTGGACATCCACAAGCTGCATGCATTGGTGGCTCCAGAATTTCTGTGTAAGTGGCTAAAGGGCTGTCATTGAGTTGGCATGAGGCTTGAAATGCATATGCATAATACTTTCCATTAGTTACAGAAAATGCCAATATTCTTTACTTGAGAATGGGACAAGGAAAGCAACAGAGTTTGAGGGCCTAAATCCCACTTATGCCAGCCCTGAGTACTTCCTATATGCTTGTGGTCAAGCCCAGCCTCATCTCTCCCAGCTTCTCTTCACACACTGGAAGCCTCACCCAATCCAAACCCTGCCACCCTACCCTTTCTCACTTCTGTGAGCAGCTAGCTGGCCGAGTGGTGAGCGTGTCCTAAATATTCATCCAGAGCCGAGTTTGAATTCTGGCTCTGCAATTTATTGTCACTAGTATAACCTCGGGCACATCTATAATAATACCTACCTATGAGGATTGTCATGAGGTTTCAGTGAAATCATGTATATGATGTGTTTAACATAGTGCCTGGCCCATAATACGCACTTAAAGTAAAAAAAAAATTTTTGATGTGTGAAATTCCAGTATTTTCAGCTTCAAACAACATCTCCTAGATAGCTGCTCACACCCATAAGTGGGAGACAGATTCTCTGCAGACCATGTATTCTGATTTAGGGTGTTGAAAAGAGAGTCAATACATAGCAATTGGAGTCCACAGGAAAGAGGACTCATCGGGGCCTGGGATGGTCAGCAAAGCCGTCTGGAGGAAACTACACTTGGATGCAGTTTGAAGGTGGAGTTGATTCATCCAGGAAGAAGTGAGTGGGCGAGGCATGGACAAATGCTTAAAAGCAGGAAGCACACGGTATTTCATGGTGGTGATTTTTGTTTTGCTAATATAGGCTCTACCCAGGGTATCAATGAGAGCTATGTTAAAAAGGTAGCTTAGGGAAAGATTATAAGGGTCTTGAAATTTCTTCCTCCCTTCTTTTGTTTCTTTTCTTTTCTTTTTTTAATTATACTTTTAAGTTCTAGGGTATATGTGCACAACGTGCAGGTTTGTTACATATGTATACATGTGCCATGTTGGTTTGCTGCACCCATTAACTCATCATTTACATTAGGTATTTCTCCTAATGCTATCCCTCCCCCATCCCCCCACCCCATGACAGGCCCCGGGGGGTGATGTTCCTCATCCTGTGTACAAGTGTTCTCATTGTTCAGTTCCCACCTATGAGTGAGAACATGCAGTGTTTGGTTTTCTGTCCTTGTGATAGTTTGCTGAGAATGATGATTTCCACCTTCATCCATGTACCTACAAAGGACATGAACTCATCCTTATTTATGACTGCATAGTATTCCATGGTATATATGTGCCACATTTTCTTAATCCAGTCTATCATTGTTGGACATTTGGGTTGGTTCCAAGTCTTTGCTATTGTGAATAGTGCTGCAATAAACATGCATGTGCATGTGTCTTTATAGTAGCATGATTTATAATCCTTTGGGTGTATACCCAGTAATGGGATCACTGGGTCAAATGGTATTTCTAGTTCTAGATCCTTAAGGAATTGCTACACTGTCTTGCACAATGGTTGAACTAGTTTACACTTCAACCAACAGTGTAAAAGTGTTCCTATTTCTCCACATCCTCTGCAGCATCTGTTGTTTCCTGACTTTTTAATGATGGCCATTCTAACTGGTGTGAGATGGTATCTCATTGTGGTTTTGATTTGCATTTCTCTGATGACCAGTGATGATGAGCATTTTTTCATGTGTCTTTTGGCTGCATAAATGTCTTTTTTTGAAAAGTGTCTGTTCATATCCTTTGCCCACTTTTTGATGGGGTTGTTTGATTTTTTTCTTTTAAATTTGTTTAAGTTCTTTGTAGATTCTAGATATTAGCCCTTTGTCAGATGGGTAGATTGCAAAAATTTTCTCCCATTCTGTAGGTTGCCTGTTCACTCTGATGGTAGTTTCTTTTGCTGTACAGAAACTCTTTAGTTTAATTAGATCCCATTTATCTATTTTAGCTTTTGTTGCCATTGCTTTTAGTGTTTAGTCATGAAGTCCTTGCCCATGCCTATGTCCTGAATGGTAATGCCTAGGTTTTCTTCTAGGGTTTTTATGGTTTTAGGTCTAACATTTAAGTCTTTAATCCATCTTGAATTAAGTTTCGTATAAGGTGTAAGAAAGGGATCCAGTTTCAGCTTTCTACATATGCCTAGCCAGTTTTCCCAGCACCATTGATTAAATAGGGAATCTTTTCCCCATGTCTTGTTTTTGTCAGGTTTGTCAAAGATTAGTTGGTTATAGATGGGTGGTGTTATTTCTGAGATCTCTGTTCTGTTCCGTTGGTGTATATCTCTGTTTTGGTACCTGTACCATGCTGTTTTGGTTACTGTAGACTTGTATAGTTTGAAATCAGGTAGCATGAAGCCTCCAGCTTTGTTCTTTTTGCTTAGGATTGTCTTGGCAATGCAGGCTCTTTTTTGGTTCCATATGAACTTTAAAGTAGTTTTTTCCAATTTTGTGAAGAAAGTCATTGGTAGCTTGATGGGGATGGCATTGAATCTATAAATCACCTTGGGCATTATGGCCATTTTCATGATATTGATTCTTCCTATTCATGAGCATGGAATGTTCTTCCATTTGTTTGTGTCCTCTTACTTCGTTGAGCAGTGGTTTGTAGCTCTCCTTGAAGAGATCCTTAATATCCCTTGTAAGTTGGATTCCTAAGTATTTTATTCTCTTTGTAGCAATTGTGAATGGGAGTTCACTCATGATTTGGCTGTTTGTCTGTTATTGGTGTGTAGGAATGCTTGTGATTTTTGCACATTGATTTTGTATCCTGAGACTTTGCTGAAGTTGCTTATCAGCTTAAGGAGATTTTGGGCTGAGACAATGGGGTTTTCTAAATATACAATCATGTCATCTGCAAACAGGGACAATTTGACTTCCTCTTTTCCTAATTGAATACCTTTTATTTCTTTCTCTTGCCTGATTGCCCTGGCCAGAACTTCCAACACTGTGTTGAAGTTCCCTGTCTTGTGCCAGTTTTCAAAGGGAATGCTTCCAGTTTTTGCCCATTCAGTATGATATTGGCTGTGGGTTTGTCATAAATACCTATTATTTTGAGATATGTTCCATCAATACCTAGTTTATTGAGAGTTTTTAACATGAAGCGCTGTTGAATTTTGTCAAAGGCCTTTTCTGCATCTATTGAGATAATCGTGGTTTTTGTCTTCGGTCCTATTTATGTGATGGATTATGTTTATTGATTTACGTATGTTGAACCAGCCTTGCATCCCAGGGATGAAGCCAACTTCATCTTGGTGGATAAGATTTTTGATGTGCTGCTGGATTCGGTTTGCCAGTATTTTATTGAGGATTTTCTCATTGATGTTCATCAAGGATATTGGTCTAAAATTCTCTCTTTTTTGTTGTGTCTCTGCCAGGCTTTGGTATCAGGATGATGCTGGCCTCATAAAATGAGTTAGGGAGGATTCCCTCTTTTTCTATTGATTGGAAAAGTTTCAGAAGGAATGGTACCAGCTTCTCTTTCTACCTCTGTTAGAACTCAGCTGTGAATCTGTCTGGTCCTGGAGTTTTTTTGGTTGGTAGCCTATTAGTTATTGCCTCAATTTCAGAGTCTGTTATTTGTCTGTTCAGGGATTCAATTTCTTCCTGGTTTAGTCTTGGGAGGATGTATGTGTCCAGGAATTTATGCATTTCTTCTAGATTTTCTAGTTTATTTGCATAGAGGTGGTTATAGTATTCTCTGATGGTAGTTTGTATTTCTGTGGGATCAGTGGTGATATTCCCTTCATCATTTGTTTATTGTGTCTATTTGATTCTTCTCTTTTCTTCTTTATTACTTTTGCTAGTGGTCTATCAATTTTGTTGATCTTTTCAAAAAACCAACTCCTGGATTCATTGATTTTTTTTTTTTGAAGGGTTTTTTGTGTCTGTCTCTCCTTCAGTTCTGCTCTGATCTTAGTTATTTCTTGCCTTCTGCTTGCTTTTGAATTTGTTTTCTCTTGCTTCTCTAGTTCTTTTAATTGTGATGCTAAGGTGTCAATTTTTGATCTTTCCTGCTTTCTCTTGTGGGCATTTAGTGCTATAAATTTCCCTCTACACACTGCTTTAAATGTGTCCCAGAGATTCTGGTACGTTGTGTGTTTATTCTCATTAGTTTCAAAGAACATCTTTTCTTCTGCCTTCATCTCGTTATTTACCCAGTAGTCATTCAGGAGCAGGTTGTTCAGTTTCCATGTAGTTGTGCAGTTTTGAGTGAGTTTCTTAATCCTGAGTTCTAATTTGATTGCACTATGATCTGAGAGACAGTTTGTTATAATTTCTATTATTTTACATTTGCTGAGGAGTGCTTTACTTCCAAATATGTGGTCAATTTTGGAATAAGTGCGATGTGCTGAGAAGAATGTATATTCTGTTGACTTGTGGTGGAGAGTTCTGTAGATGTCTATTAGGTCTGCTTGGTGCAGAGCTGAGTTCAAGTCCTGGATATCCTTGTTAACGTTCTGTCTCATTGATCTGTCTAATATTGACAGTGGGGTGTTAAAAGTCTCCCATTATTATTGTGTGGGAGTCTAAGTCTCTTTGTAGGTCTCTAAGGACTTGCTTTATGAATCTGGGTGCTCCTGTATTGGGTGCATATACATTTAGGGTAGTTAGCTCTTCTTGTTGAATTGATCCCTTTACCATTACGTAATGGCCTTGTCTCTTTTGATCTTTGTTTGTTTAAAGTTTGTTTTATCAGAGACTAGGATTACAACCCTTGCTTTTTCTTTTTCTTCTTTTTTTTTTTTTTTTGCTTTCCATTCGCTTGGTAGATCTTCCTTCATCCCTTTATTTTGAGCCTATGTGTGTCTCTGTACGTGAGATGGGTCTCCTGAATACAGCACACTGATGGGTCTTGACTCTATCCAAGTTGCCAGTCTGTGTCTTTTAACTGGGGCATTTAGCCCATTTACATTTAAGGTTAATATTGTTATGTGTGAATTTGATCCTGTCATTATGATGTTAGCTGGTTATTTTGCCCGTTAGTTGATGCAGTTTCTTCCTAGCGTCAATGGTCTTTACAATTTGCATGTTTTTGCAGTGGCTGGTACCAGTTGTTCCTTTCCATGTTTAGTGCCTCCTTCAGGAGCTCTTGTAAGGCAGTCCTGGTGGTGACAAAATCTCTTCAGCATTTGCTTGTCTGTAAAGGATTTTATTTCTCCTTCACTTATGAAGCTTAGTTTGGCTGGATATGAAATTCTGGTTTGAAAAATCTTTTCTTTAAGAATGTTGAATATTGGCCCCCACTCTCTTTTGGCTTATAGAGTTTCTGCTGAGAGATCTGCTGTTAGTCTGACTGGGCTTCCCTTTGTGGGTAACCCAACCTTTCTCTCTGGCTGCGCTTAACATTTTTTCCTTCATTTTTAACCTTGGTGAATCTGACAATTATGTGTCCTGGAGTTTCTCTTCTCGAGGAGTATCTTTGTGGTGTTCTCTGCATTTCCTAAACTTGAATGTTGGCCTGCCTTGTTAGGTTGGGGAAGTTCTCCTGGATAATACCCTGAAGAGTGTTTTCCAACTTGTTTCCATTCTCCCCGTCACTTTCAGGTACACCAATCAAACGTAGATTTGGTCTTTTCACATAGTCCCATATGCCTGGGAGGCTTTGTTCGTTTCTTTTTACTGTTTTTTTCTCTTAACTTCTCCTCTCGCTTCATTTCATTAATTTGATCTTCAATCACTGATACCCTTTCTTCCACTTGATCAAATCGGCTACTGAAGCTTGTGCATGCATCATGTAGTTCTGGTGCCATGGTCTTCTGCTCCATCAGGTCATTTAAGGTCTTCACTACTCTGTTTATTCTAGTTAGCCATTCATCTGATCTTTTTTCAAGGTTTTTAGCTTCCTTGCGATGGGTTTGAACATCCTCCTTTAGCTCGGAGAAGTTTGTTATTACCGACCTTCTGAAGCCTACTTCTGTCAACTCGTCAAAGTCATTCTCCATCCTGCTTTGTTCCATTGCTCGTGGGGAGCTGCGATCCTTTGGAGGAGAACAGGCACTCTGGTTTTTAGAATTTTCAGCTTTTCTGCTCTGGTTTCTCTCCCTCTTTGTGGTTTTATCTACCTTTGGTGTTTGATGTTGGTGATCTACAGATGGGGTTTTGGTGTGGATGTTCTTTTTGTTGATGTTGATGCTATTCCTTTCTGTTTGTTAGTTTTCCTTCTAACAGGTCCCTTAGCTGCAGGTCCGATGGAGTTTGCTGGAGGTCGACTTCAGACCCTGTTTGCCTGGGTATCACCAGTAGAGGCTGCAGAATAGCAAATATTGCTGCCTGATACTTCCTCTGGAAGCTTCATCTCAGAGGGGCACCTTGCTATATGAGGTGTCAGTCGTCCCCTACTGGGAGGTGTCTCCCAGTTAGGCTACACAAGGGTCAGGGACCCACTTGAGGAGGCAGTCTGTCTGTTCTCAGAGATCAAACACTGTGCTGGGAGAATCTCTGCTCTCTTCAGAGCTGTCAGACAGGGACGTTTAAAAGTCTGCAGAAGTTTCGGCTGCCTTTGGTCAGCTATGCTCTGCCCCCAGAGATAGAGTCTACAGAGGCAGGCAGGCCTCGTTGAGCTGTGGTGGGCTCCACCCAGTTTGAGTTTCCAGGCTGCTTCGTTTACCTACTCTAGCCTCAGCAATGGCTGACGCCTCTCCCCCAGCCAGGCTGCTGCCTTGCAGTTTGATCTCAGGCTGCTGCGCTAGCAGTGAGGAAGGCTCAGTGGTCATGGGACCCACTGAGTCAGGCGCAGGATATAATCTCCTTGTGTTCTGTTTGCTAAGACCATTGGAAAAGTGCAGTATCTGGGTGGCAGTGAGCTGATTTTTCCTCGTACACTCTGTCACAGCTTCCCTTGGCTAGGAAAGGGAAATCCGCCAACCCCTTGCACTTCCCGGGTAAGGCGATGCCCTGCCCTGTTTCGGCTCACCTTCCGTGAGCTGCACCCACTGTCCAACCAGTCTCAGTGAGACGAACCAGATACTTCAGTTGGAAATGCAGAAATCACCCATCTTCTGTGTCGATCATTCTGGGAGCTGCACACCCTCTTTCCTTTCTTTTATAACAACAGCAGCAATGGCAATGACAACACTCTCCCCCCCACCAGAAAAATGGCCCAGTTATTAAACTGTGTTCTCAGATTAAAAATTAAAACCCAAATCTCAGTACCCACATGTAGGTGAGGGGGCCTTTGGCCACACAGAAGAGTTTTAGCAACTGTGTTCCTTTTATGATAAGGTGTCCAAGGACTGCATTCACCTAGGATGAATCACAGCAATTTGCAGCTCTGTATTGTTGGAGACATTTCAATTCTGCTATTAGCCAGCCAGAGCTCAAAGGGTTCTGCCTTCATCTGGTCCAGGATTAAGACAAAAGTGTCTCTGGGACCGGAAGGGGGTGTAGGTGGCTTTGTGAACTGTAGGTGAGAACAGAGTGTGATTGAATGCCAGTGAAGCCTAAAGTCTTAAGTCCAGTTAGGGGTCCTCTAAGGAGTCTTGTCTTCATTGAGCTACCTTCTTCAAACTTTTCAGGGTATATTCTGCATGTAGATTTTCTTCAATGAGTAAAACCTTATTCATTTACTACTAGTTATAAACCATAGATGATTTCTTCCTATTGTTTCATCAATGTTGCTTATAAATTGTCACATCAACTGTTACATTAGTTTAATAGCGTAAAAAAATTCTGTGGGCCTAGTCTGATTAAGGTATTGCTGAATTTTTTAAATATTGAAATATAGTACACATAGTGTGTACATCATTAGCACATAGCTCCATATAATACATCACCATCATGCATAGGACATTTTCATCATCCCAAAAGCCAAGCTCAGGTTCCTTCCCCAAAACTACTCCCTATTTATTTACTATACAATCTTCTAAAACTATGGTTTAGTTTCACTTGCCTTTTTTTTTTTTTTTTTTTTTTTTTTTTTTTTTTTTGAGATGGAGTCTCCCTCTGTTGCCCAGGCTGGAATGCAGTGGTGTGATATCAGCTCACTGCAAACTCTGCCTCCCGGGTTCAAGCAGTTCTCCTGCCTCAGCCTCCCAAGTAGCTGTGACTACAGGCGTGTGCCACCATGCCTGGCTAATTTTTGTATTTTTAGTAGAGAAGGGATTTTACCATGTTGGCCAGGCTGGTCTTGAACTCCTGATGTCAAGTGATCTGCCCACCTGTTTCCCAAAGTGTTGGGATTACAGGCGTGAGCCATTGTGCCTGGCCAGTTTTGCTTGTTTTTGACCTTACGTAAGTGGGATCATTTATATATCATCACACAGTATATATTCTTTCTTGCTGAATTTCTGTGCTCAAAATAATGTTTGTAAATTTGTTCACATTGTATAGTTTTATTCATCGTAATTGCTGGTGGTATTTCATTAAATGAGGACACCACAATTTCTACTATGAATGGACATTTGAGCTGCTTCCATTCAGGGGCCATTACAAATAAGGCTGTTATCAATAATCTTGTAAATATCTTTTTGTCCACATGTGCTTGCACTTCTGTTGGTATAGGCCTAGGAATGGAATTGCTGGGTCACAGGGTAGGTGTTTATTTCAATTTGTATTTTCTTGATTATTAATGAGGTTGAGCACCTTTCATAGGTATATTAGCTATTTGGTATCCTCTTTTTTATACAGGAAGCATCTTGAATTGTCTGTATTTTTATGTTTGTACAAGTTTTTCATGTGTTTTGGACATAAGTTGCTCACATTTACATGTGTTGCAAATATCTTCTACTCTTTGGCTTACTTTCCCCCTCTTTTAATAATGTCATTTGATGAACAAAAGCTCTTAATTTAATGTAATGTATCCAATTTATTCATATTTTCCTGTATTGTTAGTGATCTTTGTGTCATTTAATAAATTTTTTTCTCTAGCCTCACATCATGAAGATATTTTCTTATTTTATCTAATAGAAGCTCTATTATTTTACCCTTTACATTTAGAGCTACCATGCACTGAGAATTGATTTTTATGTGTGGTGTGACATAATGATCAAGTTTCTCTTTTTCTCCCCAGACAGTTACTCAATAGACTGAGCACTATTTACTGAATGACCATTTCTCTGCTGCTCTACAGTGCTAGCTTGCAAGATCGAATGTCCAAGTATGGGTGGATCTGTTTGAAAACTCTTTTCTGTAGTCTGTTTGTCTATCCTTACATCAATATCACACTGTCTTAATTACTGTAGTTTAATTACCTATAAGTCTTGATATCTGATGGAGTAAGTCCTTAGGCTTTATGCTATTTACAGTCCTTTGTATTTCTGTATATATTTTAGAAGCTGCTCAGAATTTTTTATTAAAAAACACTGCTGTGATTTTAATGGGGATTGCATATAATGGAGTTTATGTTTCATAGAGCTTTCTTCATTCTACCAAGATGGGATATTTCTCTATGTATGTAGGTCTTCAGTAATTTATCTCAATATATGTTATTTTCTGTGCAGAGGTCTTGTACATATTTGTTAGATTTATTCAGAAGTATTTGGTAGTTTTGTTGCTACTATGAAATGATATCTGCTTTACATTTTTATTTTCTAATTTTTAATGCTGGTATTAATTTCATATCTTGACCTTGCATCTGGCAACCTTGCAAAGCTCACTTATTTATGATACTTTAATTGTAATTATTATGGATTTTCTTTGCATATGTAAATAACATTTGCAAACGATCATAGTTTTTCTATTCCTTATACCCTTGGTTTAATTTCTGTTATTGTTGTAATTACTAGGATTTCCATTAGAATACTGTGAAGAAGTGGTGATTCTGGGCATACTTGGCTTATTCCTAGTCTCAGAGAGAAAGCATTCAACATTTCACCATTTATTATGATGCTGGCTTTTTATATGGCCCTGATGAAATTAAAGAAATTATCTTCCTTTCCTAGTTCTTAGTCTTTTTTCATGAATAGGTGTTGAATTTAATTAAATATTTTTTAACCTATTGAGATGTCAGCGATTTTTATCTTTCATGGTGTTAATTCAGTGAATTACCCTGCCTGGCTTTTCCAATGTTAAACTAGAAATTGCATTTCTAGAAATCATCCAACTTGGTTTTGATCAATTGCACTTTTTATGTATTGCTGTATTGAGTTTGCTAATATTCCTTTTAGAATATTTGCATCTATGTTTGTAAGTAATATTGGACTGTAATTTTGTTGGTATCAAGTTGATGGTGTCAAAATTATAGAACTTTATAAAACAAATTGGAAAATTTCTCCTTTTTCCCTATTCTCTGGAATAGTCTGTGTAATTGTCCTATTTCTTTCTCGTATGTTTGGTAAAATTTACCAGTGAAGCCCAACTTTTCTTTGTGGGAACAAAATTGAATATAAAATTTAAAAAATATTCATAGAGATTATTCATATACTCTATTTCTTCTTGTATCAATTTTAGTAAGTTTTTTTAAGACATTTGTCCATAACATGTAAAAATTCAAGTTTATTGGCATAAAATTGTTCATGTTATCCTCTTATTAACTTTGTAGCATCTGTGTTGAAACTTTGTCGTCTGTGATGATATCCCCCTTTTTATTTATTTATTTATTTATTTATTTATTTATTTATTTATTCATTCATTCATTCATTGAGACAGGGTCTCACTCTGTTGCCCAGGCTGGAGTGTAGTGGTGCAACCAGAGCTCACAGCAACCTCAACCTCTCAGGCTCAAGCAATCCTCCCACCTCAGCCTCCTGAGTAGTTGGGACTACAAGTGTGTGCCACCATGCCTGGATATTTATTTTATTTTATTTTTTGTAGAAATGAGATCTCATTATGTTGTCTCAAACTCCTGAGTTCAAGTGATCCTGCTGTTTTGGCCTCCCAAAGTGTTGGGATTACTGGTGTGAATCACTGTGCCCGACACTTTTTATTTTTGATAATGGGTAATTTGCTCTTGCTGTCTTGCTGACTTGCTCCTGCTCTTGCTTTTGATCTCTTTTCTTTTTCTTGATCAGTCTTGCCAGTTTATCAATCTTATTGTACTTTTTAATGAACAAACTTTTGGCCTACTGGTTCTCTATTGTCATCTGTATTATATTTCATTAATTTTTTTCTGTTTTAATTTTTTACCTCCTTCTCCTGTCTTTTTTTTTTAATTTGCCTTTCCTCTTCTAAAATCTTGGGTGGTATACTTAAACCATTGATTTCAACTGTCTTTTATTACATGCATTTCAGTATTACATGCATTTCTTTTATTACATGCATATTCTAAGTATAGTTTAGCGCTATATCCCACAAGTTTTGATATTATCAATGTTTACATTCAATTAGTTTCAACTATTTTAAAATATTAATTGTGAGGGGTTTTTGAAATTTGCAAATAGTTTTAAAACTTCCAAGCATATGGGTATTTTACAGTTAACTTCGTAAAAATTAATTTTAGCTTATTTCCACTATGGTCCAAATTTATTGGAGATTTTCTTTCTGATCTCGGTCCTGCAATTCTGCACTGCCTTAGTACTTCTCAAATGGCTGTATGAAGCTGGGAATCATCCAGTTGAAGAAGGCCATTACATGTGCTGGGAACATGCACCTTTGAAGGCTTAGCTAGTGGTTCTCAACCTATCAGATGCAACACTACCATTTTAAATACATATATTTGCAATATTCCTTTTTCTATCCTGAAAAAAACTTATAGGTAATCTAAATTTTTAGAAAACAATACAGTATCCTGTTACATGGAGGATAAATAAATAAAAAGTAATTTGTAACAAAATGTTTTTCAACCTGGAAATGTTCAGGCGTGACTACACTAGAGACAATGATAAAGTTGGCAGATGTTTTCTTCTACATATATTGAGTTAATATGGATGTAAGAGAAGTAAGACAATACTCAAAGAATATTTATTGTTGATGCTTTTTTCCTTATATTGAACATTTTGAGATAAAGGCTAAATGAGTGTATTTGTGTGCGTATACAAGTACAATCAATGTGACTGTGACAACTGCAAATGCGAAGCTGATAAACATGTGTTGCCTTGTTGACTCAAATACCAGAAGCTGCGTTGTCATTGATGAAGGAATATTTCGAAGCGCTGAACAATTCTTGATAAAGTTCCGAAACAAACAAAGCACAATCTTCCCTCGATTTACATGGGAGTTGCATTCCTGGAAAATTCAGTATATTTTAAAACCATGCAAAATATCCTTTTAAAAAAATATGTAACATGGAGTTTAGGACCAAGGCTCAGGTAACTATAAAAATTTTTACCTACATAAATTTCTAGTGGAGTGTTTGAAATTTGTTTAGGACTGTGTCCTTCATTGTGGTACATTTGCAGATTTCTCCCTTGCCCACTAAATCTCAATAGCACCTCCTCCCTCAATTATTGTGACAATCAGTTCCTCCGCATTCAACAAATTTTCCAACACCTCCTGAGCGCACTGCCATCCTTGTTGAGAACGTGTATCTAGTTCATCTTAAGATAGAACTGCCCCCCTCATCCCCACTTTCTCTCCCAAATTCTGTGAAAGCCCAGCACAGGCACTGGGGGATACAGCAAGCCACTTAGGAGGATTCCTAACTTGTGTCATTGAATCATCTTTAAATTTATTTTTATTATTTTTTTATGTCTTATCATCTTCCAAAAAGGATGTTTTGGTGAACTGCAAAGAGATATACTCAGAGACAGGAAAAAGATCTGATAGGGTGAAGAATGAAAGAAAAACAGGCAGGCAGAATAAAGCTGAAAGCTGAGCCTAGTATCTAAAACACACACTCCCAGGGCTTGTATACTCAGTAAAGTTGAGAAGTAACTGGGTTGTCAATTTAAAGAGGAATACTTGATCAGACACACAATTCTATGTTGATAAGATTAAAAACAAGCTCTAGTCATCCTTCAGTACCTGTAGGAGATTGGCTGTAGGACCTTTGTGGATACCAAACTCTGCAGATACTCAAGTCCCTTATGTAAAATGGCATAAGGGACCATTTGCATGTAACCTATGCACCTCCTCCCATATACGTTAAATAATCTCTAGATTACCTATAATACCTAATACAATATAAAGGCTATGGAAATAGTTGTTATACTATATTTTTTCATTTGTGTCATTTTTATTGTTGTTTTTAATTTTTTAGAATATTTCCAATCCATGGTTGGGTGCGGAACCTGCGGATACAGAGGACTGACTATAATATCAAGGTAAGGACATGGATTCTGGACCCAGACTGCATACATTCAACTTGGCTTCACTTTTACAAACTGTAGGACCTTGAGCAAATCACCACATGCTTCTGTCCTGTTACCTATAACAGGATAATATCACTACCTACAATACCACACAAGTCTATTGTGAGGATTAGATAAATTGGTGCACATAAAGTTCTTAGGAGAGTATACAGTAGTTACTTGTAAGCACTATATAAACATTTGCCAAATAAGCAGAAAAAGTTCTCAGAGAAAACAGTTTTTACCAGCAGTTTTTCTCACTAATAGATGTGGAATTGAATTACCTAGATTGAAAACTCAGAGGAAACTTGACATTCATCAATTCTAATCTGTTTGTGTTACAGTGCAGGAAACTGCAGCCAGACACTGAAAGTCTATGGGCCAAGCTCACATATTAGTTGAGGATCCACAAGTTAGTTGAGGATCCTGGTCCCCTGGTTCTTTTCTGCTGCTCTTGCCAATATGTCGGCCTGGAGCTGGCCTGTGGAGGGGTGCAGAGAAGCAGCCTATTGTCTCTCCTTCCCAGAGTGTCCACAGGTTCCAAAATTCTACCTTCTCCCAACTGTTCTATAACACCCCAAACTCTCATTTCTTCCTAAAGGACAGAGAGCAAAGAATAAATCAGGTGTGAATGACCCCTAAACTCAAACCCTCAAGGAATATGCAAACACATAGTAGAGTTCCTTTAAATATAGTAAATCTTCAACTTTGAGGAAGAAGGCAAATGGGTAGGTGGGAGGCAAAGGTTTTAAATTTAGAATTTAAAATTGAATTGTCTAAACTGGCAAAAGTCTCACCACTTTCCAGTTGTGAGACTGCACACAAAGTTACTTGAGAGTCTCCAAGCCTCATTTTTCTCTTCTGTAATGTCAAAACAGAGATCATAAGGCTGTCAGAATGGACTCTTTGTGGCAATAAGATACCATATTATAAACAGGACCCAAGGTCATGCCAGGTAAGAATGAAGTCACACACCCTTACTCTTAAGGAATAAACTATATTGTAACTGCCTCAAGGTTTTTTCTTTCACTCTAGCAGTTAAACAAGCACTGATAAGTCTCCAGCCCACCGTGAACATGGGACACATGCAACAGGCATGTTTGCTTTACTATGTATGCGAGCATCCCCCACTTCCTAAATATTTATTGCCCCCTGTAACCTGCTGAATATGTAAACCTAAACGTGGCCAAACCGTTCAGCATAAATTCCGCTTTACCCCTCTCTCCCTTGAAGTGCCTGCTTTTGGTGTCTGCTGGAGGCTATGCTTCCCAGCCTATCAGGATGGCCACCTGCAGGCTGTAACCCTTTGTTAGAAGTACAGCTCTCCTCTCCAAGTTTCTGAACCTTGTGATTCTTCAGTTAACAGTAACATGGGGATGATGATAATCAACACCTCATGGGTTGTTGTGAAGAAGAAATGAAATAATACAAAGCACCTAGCACCATGCCTGGCAGAGAGGGGCCAATAAATGTTCATCATATTTGCTATTATTATTATTATTATTATAGGCATCAGCCTATCAGAAGAGAAATACTTTTCCTTTGCTCTTTGAAGAAAGGAGGCCGCCCCAGAAAGACTTTATTGGTGTCCTCTTACTCCATGAACTTAGTTACCTTGTAGAGGGGAACGGGAATGTCTGGAAAGAAAGAAAACCTGAAGCTCAGTCCCGATAGGATCACATGAAGCATCACAAAGACAGAAGGGTTGCAGGGCTGAATCCAATTCAACCACTCACTCTAGTGTGTTCCTGAGAGTGCTATCTTCTCTCTCTGACCCTTAAACAAATATGTCTATGTTCACTGTCCAGAATATAATACAAGACAGGGCTTGCTATTATTAAGATGCTGCTTACTAAATGAGGAACTCTGAGATATTGCACAAGAAATCTAGAAACTTCATGAATTGGGGGTGAATCTCCCAATGGTGAAAGTTCAGAAAGACTGGCTGCAAGCGGCTTTGCAAAATACATGTTTATAAACACACTTTCTCTTCCTTTAACAAGGAAAATGATAAAACTTCATAGTTACAGCGAGAAATAATGGGAAACAAAAAATATGCTCTTAACATTTCAATAACTTAATATATTCATTCTACTTAGCTGTTACGGGAGAGAAATCAAATATCTTACTGTTGATTTTCATTTTCCAAAGGACTTTGAACTATATGTGTGTAGGTGGCAGTAAATGCCTTCGTTATGGCTGCTGGGAGCTGCAGACTCTGCACACAGAGGTGTAGGTGGTTAGACTTGTGTTTTCTGGGAAGCAAGGGCAAGTAAGGAGTGTCTACCATGGGCCAGCTATATGCCTTTGGTATTCCATTCAACACCCTCCTCCCTGTGTTACAGGAAACATTTCTCCTCCTGCATTCTTCCCAGCCTATAACAGGACTTTCTGTCCTCTGGGGGATTGGGAAGTTATTTCCTGCCCCTTCCTCTTTTACTTCTTCCCAAGGGAAAGAATGACTTCTCTTCTTAGGGAGGTTGGAGAAGGGTCCTAAACAGCGGGCTCTCTTGTTTAGGCTGACTGTGCACAGGGTGAGACAATTTTTTCATTGCTTCTGCTTTCCTATGGGAAGAACGGTTGAATCCTAGCCTGGGATCTGGAGGTTGATGTCTCTCTTCTTGCTCTCCAGAATTCATTGATTTGAGGCATGCATCTGACCTCCATGTTTCTGCACCACAGACTCAATTCTCCTCATGTGCAGGTCCAGACCCAGCTGGGGTTGTATCATTTTGAAGGTCATCTGATCGCAGGTCCACTTTAAGGGCTCCTACTCAACAACCAATAAAGGTCCTATATTCATCTGTATTTGCTGAAATATGACTATTTCTCAATTGGTTCAGAATCAGAGAAGCTCTACTACCCAGAAGAGTTGGAACGGGCCTTGAAATGTAACCCAAGCATCTTATTATGCAGGTAAAAAGCCAAAAATCGTATGCCCCTCTTGCCAGCTGACCTTCCCAGACCCCACCCAGGTCTGGCCACACAATAATGTGCATTGCCCAAGGTGGCTTGATTGCCTGGTCTGGCAGCTGGAGGAGTGGGCCCTGCCCCTGACCTCACTGTGTCTTGGCTTTGTCCAAGTAGACCCCTTGCCTTGGATTGTTTTGTGCCTAATGTTTTCACTCATTTTAGAAACACCTGCATCTTTCTTCCCCTGGCAGTGCTCTGAACCCTTTTTTTTTGCGGGGGGCACTGTCACCAGCGTCTTGAGATATGTTCCTGTTCTGTATCTGACCCCAGTGGACCGGAACCTGCACGTAGGTCTGCTGCCTCCCTGCCTAGCGCTCTTTCTGCTCCCACCAGGGTGCATACCTCTGTGAATTACATGGCTGGACTTCTCTTAACATCAGACTCTATTAACTAGAACAATAGTTTTATCTCATCCTGTGATTCAAAGACGGTTGCTAGGGAAACCAGTGGGGATATGTTTAATCTGTAAATCCTGTAATTGCCCTAAAGTAGCAACAATTCATGTGCTTGCTTCAAAAGGATTTGGACTGAACTGACTGGGAAGCAGGTGAGTGAAGAAGAACAATCACAGGTTGGCTCCCCTTGTGATCTGTTCACATTCCTCATAAGGTGTTTTCTCCTGCTGCTTTGCCAAAAAGCTAAAGGGATTAAAGAGGGAACACTGCGGTGCCCTTCTAATGGACCAGGAAAGCTAGAAAGACAAAATTATGCAGTTCTTCTCTTCTTATGGATTCAAGTGGTCAGAGCTGAGTGATTGGAGGCTGTACTGGTGGTGATGGAGAGAGATAAGAGGATAAATACTCCATTTTATTTTAAAATGGATTCAGAATCCTATAATTGTAGTTTGTAGGGGGCCACTAACTCCAAATGAGGAGAAGCAAGGTATTTGGGAAGTCTTGTCAGAGGAGACCAGGGTGGTGTAAGCATAGGAGCACAGAGTCGGGTTTGGAGGCGCGCCCAGCATCATCCCCGCCAAGCCTTTGCTTAATCCACAGCAGTATTCAGTGGATCACCCACATGCTGCTCGGGCACTGCCAAAAATGGAGAACTTGCTCCTTCCCAGAGCAGCTCATTTTGTTTTTAAACAGCCCTGATTGTTAGAAGATCTGCCTTAAATTGAACTGAAAAATGGGGTGCCGGGGGCAGGGGACAATTTTCCTCCTTGACTTGGCTGTCTGGCGGAGCTCACAAAGGTTTCTTCATAAGACATGCCCTACCTCCGTCACAGGGCCCACACCCAGCAAGCCACACTGGCTCAAGGGCCCAGAACTATCCAGACCGTTGAAGAGTCCCACCTTGAGGCACAGGAGAGAAGCAGTAGGGAGAAAACTGAACATTCCTTGATGTAGTGTTTGATTAAGAATAAAATGCACAGCTTCTGTCTCTCGGGGCCCTGCAATGTTTGTGATTTAAAAAAAAAAGCAAAATCTAAGTGCAGACCCTGTTTCCCAGGAGAAAAGTCACACGAAACTCTTCTTTATACAAAATGGTTCTGAGAATCATCACTACCATTATCGGTGGAGATGACTCAGTATTCTAGACTTAGCTAGTTATGCAAAGTCCAGGGAGGTCATTGTGCTCTCTTTTGGAAACATAATAGTTCCATTAATGCAGCTGAATATCACATTTGCTCTGAGCAGCTGCATCCCACTGCTGACTCATGTTGAGCTCTACAATCAGTGAAAACTTGGAGGGTATTTCTTTGTAGGTGCAATATCATATGATCCCTAAGCCCAGCTCTACTGGGACTATGGGTGTCCAGGGTCCTTCCTAGCTCCTTGCCTGCGTTTGCTGTCAAGTTTGTGAGTTCACCTTCTGTATTTTAAAATTCAGGATTGCAGGCTGGTGCGATGGCTTGCACCTATAATCCCAGCACTTTGGGATGCTGAGGCAGAAGGATCTCTTGAGCCCAGGAGTTTGATCAAGACCAGCCAGGGAAACATAGGGAGACCTCACCTCTACTAAAAATAATTTTTAAAAAAGTAGCCAGGTGTGGTGGTGCATGCCTGTAGCCCCAGCTACTCAGGAAGCTGAGGTGGGAGGATGGCTTGAACCTGGGAGGCCAAGGATGCAGGTAGCCATGATCGTGCCTCTGCACTGCAACCGGGGCAAAAAAGCAAGACACCTGTCTCAGTAAAATAAAATTTAGGATTGCAGGGATTGCACCCTCCTGTCTCTGGTTCTTTGTTACCTATCCTGATCTGTGAAGTCTTAGGCAGTCACTGCCTGTGCATAGTTGATGTATCTATGTGGTCCCATTCTCTTCAGCTCTAATTTATCCAGACCAGCATGTTTAATAAGGTTAGATGTCTGATCTACCCTTTATTAATGTCTATTCTCTTTTCCAATTCATTGACAGAAAAGTTGGAGGAAAGTCAGGAGCCAGGGAGTTTTGCTTTCTTTGATCTGTTGAAGCAGCATAAGTAGTTTACCTAATAGTATACTGCCCTTGTGAGAGGTAACAATGCAAGATTTTGGAAAAAGACATCTAACCTGAGTGCTTATACTTTGCATAGCCCTTTTGCATTGTTTAGTACTACTGGTTTTTATGCTACTTAATTGTTTTAAAACAGAGATTTATAAAAATAGACACAATTTGCTAAATTCTCATTCAGTTCAGTCACTCTTAATGGAAAGTCTAGTTTTATATGCCACAAAGCCATAACCAAGGTGCACCTCATTGTAGAAAAAGAATCCAGAAAGAAAGAAATGGTTTTGAGTAGCAACTTTGAAAATTCCAAACTATGAAACAAAGGCAGAAATCACTGTTACAAGGTCCTTGGCTTTCCAGGAAGTCCAAAACCCAAATGAAAAAGGCATCTTGATTTTCTCTCTGAACTCTGCTCAAGGTTTACTAAGAAACTACCTACCACGTATAAATGGGAAACACACAAAAGATGTATTTCTTGGAAGGTGAGGGGTGTCAGTGATTTTGGCCTCACATTAAGGGAGCCAGAACCTGCCTGAACTGCTAGAAATAAGGGGTGGAAAGATAGGACTGGGTTCTGGGGCTGCATCCAGGGAAAACATGTCAGTACCGTACACCTAACACCAGATGAGTGGACAGAGACATGTCAGGAGAAAAGAGGAAAAAGGAATGCCTTGGGCTCGAAAAAGAAAAGGATATGGGATTGGTGTAAGGGTCTGAGGGATGAGAGAAAAGAAAAGATGGTGATACATAATCACTTTTCTTTTTTCCTTCAGAATGATGACCTAAAACTAAACATTGGTCACTGCAATCAAAGTTTTAATATGAAAAATCAAGTACCTGGCTCTGAAATTTCAGAATTTCTTGGTGGGGAGTTAGGACTAGGAAGAATCACAGCCAAAAACAACTAACAGTAACTCCCATAGCAATGCTCTATATTTAAGATGTAGATACATCCATAATATATATACTCTGGAGTGGTTTATTAAAAGGCACTTTGAGCCATTCATAAAGAAATAAATGATAGTGCAAGGCAGCCGGACTCAATGGCCAGGAGGGGAGTTAGCAGTGAGTGCTCTTGAGGAGATGCCGAGGCTGGGTGGGCAGAGGGTACTTCGAGGGGGGCCTAAGGGAGTCCTCAGTGGGCCTGGGTGATGATGTCCTCAGAATTTCCCAGTGTGTGTGACCTCTGCAGCTTGAGTGTTCCTAAGGGAAGTTTGGAGGATAAAGACAGCATCTCTGGGACACCAGACCAGTGTCCTTCAGGTCTGGGAGCCCCACAGAGCAACAGCTGGGAAAGTATACTGTTATTGGAGGCAAAACAATCAAAATTCCATTCCAGAAACGTGTCCCTTGCAAACCTAGGTACCTGCTGCTCACTGTTCAATGGTGGCAGACATTTCAGTGTAGGCAGCTCAGTGCTTCTCATGCATAGACAGACTGCTTCCCACTTCCCCACCCAAGGGGCACCTGGAAATGTGTGTGCATGTGTTTGTCACTGTGTGTGTGTGTGTGTGTGTGTATGAATGTATGTGTGGGTGGGTGGGTGAGTATAGAGGCTACTGGTGTGCAGTGTCCAGGACAAGAGATGCTTAATGTCCTGCAACACGAGATCAGTTCCTCAGAGCAAATATGGACCCCATTATAAAACAATGTGCTTTGGACCCTGTCAAGAGGAAATTCCCTTAAAAGAACTAAATGTATACCTTACTGAAACCAACTAAGTTGGTATGCATTTGAACGTGTATATTCCAATGTTTTCTGCTTTTAAATTTAAAAGCTCTTAAAGTTAGAAAATACAGATTAGCATAAAGAAAATGATCAAAATAATCCTCATTCCTACTATTTAAGTAATTAATATGTTGGTATCGATTAATGTGTCTTTCCATTTATTTATGAAAATAAGACAATTATGCATACTATATTTTTAGTCAGCTCTTTTTAATTACTATATTGTGAATCTTCATTGACTTAAATAGATCCTTTTGTATATAATTTTTAGTTGCTGCCTAATACTGTATTTTATGTCTGTACCATTGTTGAACTATCCTCCATTGTTGAATAGCTAGATTTTTTTTTTTTTTTTGCTATTAACACAATGTGGCAATTTATCTTTGAACTTTTTTTATTGTCAGAGAGCAAAAGGATGTTTAACAGCTGGAAGGTAGGAGGATAGATAGCGTGACAAGAGTTTAGGGTCTGCAATGAGAAGACATTGCTTCAAGTCCCAACTCTGCCACTTACTAGCCATGTGACCTTAAGCCATTCAGCTCAACCTCTTTGCCTCAGTATCCTCATCTGCAATATGAGAATAACAATACTTACCTGGCAGGATAGCACAGGAAATTAACTGAAGAAATACATGTGAAAGTACCTTTCAACTGTACCTCACTCTGAGAGAGAAGGGGGAAAAAACCATTATCTTCCATTTACTGTGAATCTCTCATATGCCAGGCACTTTCCTATGTTTTACATGCTTTATTGCATTTGATCCTCATGGCAAACCTGTAAGGCAGGGGCTATTTTTTTACTACCCACATGTTACACAGAAGGGAAATGAGACATGTGGATAATCTACCCCATCATGGGCACAACGGTAGAAGCGGCAGCACAGAGATTCAGACCCGGGTCTGCGGGACACATCCCAGGCTCTGAGGTGGATACAATGCAGAAGAGAAGCGCACTCCGCAGAGTGGCAGAAGGCCAGCTCCAGAGCCTTCCAGACCCAGCTCCCCGGGAGATGAATCACCAGCTAGGGACAATCCTGAGGCCAAAAAGCTCATGATAGCCTGCTCACAGTCTTGAGTCAATAGGTCTTTTATTAGTCTTTAAAATGGGGACCACAATCTTTATATGTATACAATATCCGTGCATTCCAGAGCTCTTTCCCATCCATTCTCTCACTGTTCTGACAATAGCTCTGTGCTGTGGGTGGGGCAGGAATCAGCTTGTGAAGCATCATCCTATATGTTAGGACAGGGAAGACTGGAACTCTGGATGCCTGGTCCCAAATAATTTGAAATTTGAATAATCCCAGCTTATTGGAAAAGGAATCCTGTCTTTTCTACTTGGTATCTGTGTAGCTTTGGGTAACTCATTTCATTTCTCAGATTTTCAGTTTCTTCATCTCTTAAAAGAGACCAAAAGCAGGAATAATGTTTATGTCAAGGATTGTCCTAAAATCCAAATGAAGTCATGGAGGATATTAAAAATGCCTACCACTGTGTCCCTCCCACCTCTAAGGCAGTGTACTCACTCCAGCCACCCAGCCCCTAGTGTGCTATGGTCTACACCAGATGCCCCCTTCCCACTCCACTGTGGGTGATTGGACTGAGGTGGGCAATGAGCTCAAAGAGTAGTTCACTGGCCTTAAAGGAATTCATCAAATACTGAACTGAATCACCTTGATTCTTTTGAGATTTTTTTTCACTGATAATTGAATTTTTAATTCTACTTAGTTTTAATTAATTTTAATTTAATAGCCACATGGAGCTAATGGTGACCATAATGTACAGCTCAAGGCTATAAGTTTATTCTCTGGGGAAAGTAAAACAGAAGTCAAAGAACATTAAAAAATTGAGAGCTTTTCTTATGGGGAAAATTGGCACACTAAAGATACCACGGACCCAGAGAAAGGCCAAAAAATATGTATATGAGGGAAAGAAATGGTAATGCCTGGAGGGGCCCGTGTTAGTAGAATTCAATATGAAAGTATTAAAGAGCACTTCTGGTACTATAAGGAATGAAATATTATGAAATGCTTAGTGCTATAAAATAAAGACAACCTGACAAAGTATACTTTTAATTTTATTTCTGGGCTTGCAAGAAGTTATGTACCACTTATGCACTACCACCTTCACCCCCAACAAAGACCTGAACACACAGCAATAAGTGCTAAGCATAGGTGAAAGGCAGGGTTGCCCTGCTGGCAAATGCTGATGTTAAAACTGCAATCAAAAGCCAGCTAACAAGATAGAGAGATTAAGCCTAGGGTCCCAGCAGTGGGCTAAAGTTTCTATAGGTGGGTAACCCTCTGGCTCTCAACAAAAACAAATCTCTCTGGAGAAAAGCTTCCTCAATTTGGGTCCTTAGATTTCCGTGGATTAAGCAACAATATATGAGCACTCAATAAAATATGATCAATGAAATATAATCAAACACACAAGAAAGCAAACCACTATAAGCAAGAGGTAGAAGAGATGAGGTATGCCAGACTTCTACTTCTAAGAACTTTAAATGTTGGAATGAGAATATTTGAAATGTATAATAATTATAAAATTCATTCAAAGAATATGAAGTCACAGAAATAGGCATGCAATGCTAGACTATAAAAAGTGAAATGGTAGATTTGAAAAAGACTTAAACATAACTTTTAGAAATGAAAAATGTTATTAAAACAGCAGAGGAAAGAATTAGTGAAGTGGAAAATAGAGTTGAAGAAATTAACCAGAATATAGCACAGGAAAAAAAGATTATAAATAAGAAAGAAGGATCAATAATCATTATAGGTTCCAAGTAAAGATAATATATTGAACACATACAGCTCATTTTACTCCCTTCTCCAAACTTATTAAAACTACAGCAAAGGGATTTTAAACAATCATATCAACCCACAAGAATGGGCAAAATATGAGATGAGATACCAGCAACAAACTTCTGGAAAATGGAATATAAATGAAGAATTGATAACAATGTTACCAGAGCTAAGAAAACCAAATCCTAAACTGGTGTTGGGGAAATCATTGAATCAACTGAATTTGCATTGGAACACAACACAAAAAGTAAAAAAAAAAAAAATACAGTAAGAGGCATAAATTAGTAGGAATTAAAGATAAAACAGAAGAACTACCAAATCAAAAATTCTTTAAAAAGACTATTAAAATTAGATTAATCTTTAGTAAGATTGAGAAAAGTGAAGGTATAAATATGTATAAACAAAGGAACATATCTACAGATAGGCAAAATTAAATTTAAAAAAAATTTTAAAAAATTTAAAATTAGTTGAAAAAATATTTTAAGTGCCAAAAGAGATAGCAAGAATAATCTACACTACTTTATGTCTATACATTGGAAACAATTTAAAATGCCCAGAAAAATATAACTTGTGAAACCAATTGAAGAAATGGAAAACCTAAATAGCCTTATAATCATTAAATAAATTAAAATGGTAGTCTAAAATTTTTCTGCAAAGAAAAAGTCTCAATAATTTTAGTGACATATTATTATTGCATTAAATAAAAAACCAAATGTCCAAGAAGAGCCAAGACATTCTGAGGACAAACAGGATGAAGGAATGTGCTTTTCTAGATTGCAAGCCTTATTAAAAAGCTAAAGTAATTAAAACAGTATGGTTTTGAGGTAAGGATAATCAAATTAGCCAGTGGAACAGACTAAGAAGCCCCCAAAAATCTCTCTCTCTCTCTCTCTCTCTCTCTCTCCATATATATATGTGTGTGTATGTGTATGTATATATATGTTTGCATATATATGTGTATATATATATATATTTGCTCGATAAAGGATATTGTGTTGTAGATCATGAGTGGCTTATTCAATAAATGGTGCTGAGAGCATTAGTTATCCATATAGGAAAAAAATTAAAGAAGCTCCTTATTCTCTTACATACAAAAATTAATTTTTGATGGAACAGAATCTTAAATATGGAAGGCAAAGTCTTAAAACTTTTTGGAGAAATTAAGAATATTTTTATAATCTTGAAATTTATTTAAAGAATTTTTTAAAAAGACACAAGTACCCATTAAAAAAGAAAACATTGGTAAATCAACTACACAAATCATCAAAAGGTACCATAAATGAAAACATAAGGAATTCATATCTAGATTAATCTTGACCGTGGTCTTAAGACTTCCAGCCTCCTGAATGGTAGGAAGTAAATGTCTGTTGTTTAAGCCACTCCGTCTATAGTATTTTTGTTATAGTAGCCTGAGCTAAGACAGCTTTATATAAGCCTTTGGGGACCATAGATGAACTACATCACTTGGTTCTAGCATGTTCTGTGGTTTCAATGCAGAAACCTAGAGAATAACTAAGGCTGGGAGAAAGAAGGACCACACTGGTGGGAGAAGCTGGTGACAAGTGGTAAGGAGTGGGCAACCTGGGTACTAATTCTTGTTTTTTCTTCCCCAGCCTTGTGGTCTTGGCCAAATCACTGGGCCTGCTGTCTTTTCTGTAGAGAGAAGGGCTGCTCAGTTCTCATTTGGATTCAACCTTTCCAACGCAGCATTTAAACACGGAGGAGGGATTTTTTTGGTTGTCACAAGGACTAGGGGACCCTGCTGGCTAAATATCCTCCAATGTGTGAGACAGTTGCACCCTAAATGCCAGTGTGCCCCTATTGAGAAACATCCTCTCTATAACAGTCCTTTGAACGAGCCCTTTACATCTCTCTACACATACATGATGTTTGCTGGTGGGTCGGGAAACATTTGGATACTTTATGAAGCATGCAGGTCTCCACCCAAACCCACAGGTCAGATGGCTGCTGTCCAAACTTTAGGATCTTTAGGGCTGCAGATGAGATGCTCTGTTCTGGTGTATGTCCTGCTTGGGGGGCTGCCCCTCCTTGCCAGATTTAGTTGAATTCAGTTGAAGTGTACTATTACCAACCATTTGCTCCCTTGTTCTGACAGCCAGCAGGAGCAGAAAACTGGCTTGCTCTGGTACTAACTGCATTCTCAGAACCGTGCATGCAGTGCTTTATCGTTCTGTTCAAAGCTAAGCAGTGCCCTCCTTGGGACACTCTGGGAATGTACAGTATTCATTGCTCTAAGAAAATGCCTTGGCCACAAGGAGAAAACATTCTCTGGCTGTGGCTTGAGCCAACTGGGTCAGCGCCAGCCTGTGCAGATGTCTTTGTGGACAGAGAAGAAGTCGCTCTGGGAGAAGGCAGCCCATGCTAGGGTGCATAGATTGATGAGAGGAGTGACAACTGTATTTCTGTCCTTACTTGCTCTCCTGGCCAGGTGCTCTTATGCAGCGCACTAGCTGTACAACAGTACCTACTGGCTGGACCCTCTCATTCTCTACCAATTCAGCAGTCTCCTCTTGGCTTCATTCAGGAGGCTGTCTCCCCATGGTTGCCTGAACCCAAAAGCAAAATGTGTGGGTCCCACCTACTTCTCAGGCTCTAGTTCTAAAGAATGGGCCCAGGTGTCCAGCCTCCACGGCCTGACATTCAATGATGTGTACACTCCGGTTCCAAGTTGCTTTTCTACTCACTGCACCCCAGACTCTCTGCTAAACAGGCTACTTTAGTCATTGCCACCCAAATAATGCTTGTGAAGTTGCATCTCCACACTCTCATACTCTTCCCTTACCCTCACCTTTTATCCAACTCTTTCAAGGCTTGGCTCATTTTCAGTCTTCTGGGAAGCCCTCTCAATTGCCCCCAATCAGGAGTTACTGAAAAGTGTCCTTGTACCTCCCATTGGTCACCGACTGCACGGTTCATGTATTGGGAACCTTGATTGTTAAGAAGATTTTAAGTTCCTTGAAGGTGGAAACCTAATGAGAAGACTTGCCCTTCAGGCTCCTCTACTTAAGAATCATTCCAAGCAATTACCATGGAAACAAATATCTTCTCTTCCTGGCCTCTTGGACCAAAACAAACAGACAAACTGTTAAAGAGCAAGGAATTTGGCTCCCCGCCTAGGTTGGCAGTGAGAGCGTCAGAACAAGGTTGAGGCCAAATCCATGCACCTCATTTAGTTAGCTGCCCACGAACTTGGCTTGGAACGCCTTGGCCCCATCTTGAAGAAAGCCCTTCATTCTGGGGACACTGGTCAGCCTGAGGCCCATGCTCCTTAGTCCCACCACAGGAAGCCTTCTCTCTCCATCTGTCACTCTGAGACCATATTGGCTGAAGCTCTGGGCTTACTCATATCCTGAGTCATCCAACCTCGCATGTCCGTAAAAATATCCATATCCTTATAGGTGGAGGCCTTATAGATAGGTTGTTGAGTCAGATTTATGAGTTTGAGAAAGAGATGCTTTGGATGCAAAGGACCTTTGGTGAGTTTGCAGAAGCCCTGGACTCAAATCTACCACCACTCAGAACAGTGACTGCCAGAAAATGCCTGGAAAAGGGCATCTCTTTGCTGAATGACCCTAGTAATCTACTCATTCCCCAGGTAATTGCTGAGCCACTCTGTGTTCCAGGCACAGTTCTAGTTTCTGGAAATATACCTGAGAACAAAACAGACAGAAATTCTGCCCTTATGAGCCTCCACTTCAGCTCCTGGGCAAGTCTGTTTTTCATATGATCCAAGCACTTTGGCAGGTGTTAGGGCTGTAAAAGGGATGGCATGGGACCCCCTTGGGTAGGGGACATGGCAGACACATCTCTTAGAAATATTGCCGCAAGCCTCACTGTTCAAGTCTGGTGTGTGGAGCAGCTGCATCAGCACCTCCAGGGAGCATGTTAGAAATGCATCGTCTCAGGCCCTTCCCAAGCCCTTCTGAGTAAGAAACTGCACTTTACAATATGCTCCCAGGTGAACTGTCTGCAGGGAAAGGCTTGAAAAGCCTTGCTACAGGACAGCAAATCCCACAAGCTGTCCTACAGTGAAAGGGAGCAGAATGATAATGTGCATTTGAGAAAGAGCACATCCCATGCCTCAGATTCAGAAAGGTGGCGGGTTCAAGACTCAGATCTCCTCAGAAAGAAACATGCTTAAAAATCCAATGCTACTCAACTGTATTTGATGGCTCAACAACAAATCACCGACTGTAATCACTCAACAGAACCAGCATCCTGTGAAACACACCTTGAGAAACCAGTAGTGGACCTTCTGGAATTCCCGGATTCAACTTTCGTGGTTTCAATGACTGCAGATGGAGTGAGCTCATGGGGTGATAACTGGCAGTTTTGCTGAGGAACAAATCTGAATCATGCCTACTGCCAGGCTGAGGCTCTGGGCCAAGGTCTCAGCTTGGGATAGGGTGAGGATCAGAGGGCTGGAAAGACAGAGGGACTCGGAGACTGCCAACTACTGGTTAACTTGTGGCATAAGGAGGATATATACAGAAAACACTGGATTCTATAGCTGAAATATGTCATTTGGAGAAATTTAGGAGCCAATATAAGCATTCCTTATTTGTCATTTCGGGGATTCAAGAAAGTCATGGGCTATATATATTCCACAGGTGTCAAGAATCTATAATGATGATGATGATGGCAAAGACAATGATAGATACCTTTTTAAAACTTACTATATGCCAAGCACTGTCCTAATTCATATGTTCCCAACAGCATTGCTAAGTGGTATAATCCTCATTTCTGCAGATGAAGAAATTGAGGCACAGAGCTGGCTCCTTGTTTTAATCCGTTTCATGCTGAATGTGACTTCTGAGACCTAGGTGACAGGCAACTGACTGGTGCAGACTAAACTGGCTGGATGATGGAGTGACCACTGGTCCCCTTTATCCCCCGAGCCAGCCCCCGAGAGACTTGCTCAGAGCCCCATCCCAGAAGTGGGCAAGATTCACATTTGTGCCTTAGCAAAACTGCCAATTATCACACCATGGGCTTATTCCTTCTGGAATAGGGTAAAGCAAGAACAGAGAACCCCCTCTGGGGGTGCCACTTAGGTGTGAAGCAGCCCTAATTGGGCAGGTATAGGCTGGAGTGACCTCAATGGTAGGCCTGGGAGGGGACACCTGGTTTGCTCTGGGGCAGTCGTAGAAGGCTCAGCACAGTGCTGGACTGCAGGTAGGACTAAGCTTGGATTATAAGGCTTGGGATCTTCTCACAATGCTGGTCTGCAGCCACTGTGGCCTGTGACAGGCCTCTTTCCCTGGGTCGCAGTCTTTGAAAATAATGATACACCCCCCACCCCACCACACCCGGTCATGGGTTGCACCTTGGGTTTCAACTCAGTGACTGCTTTTCAGAAGGTCCCTCTGGGGCTCCTTGGGGTTATGGCTGCTCCAGGCTGGCAGATCCAGATCATGCAAGAGGTGGCTTAACCCTCTCCCTCTCAGGGACACGAAGAAGATCTGTTGCTTCCAGATTGCACCAACACACATGCCTAGAACCCCAGTAATGAAGCTGGAACCTCTGCTGTGTGGTCAGACAAACCCAAGGATAAATTGCCCCTGCTTCTTGGGATGACACTAGGAATTCGCCATTCTTCACTAGGCAGTCCCTGGGGCCTAGAGCCAATTCACTCAGTTTAACATTCCCTCCTTTTGAGACAAAGTATAGGGTGGTGATAATGAAGTCAGTCGGGCACAGCCTTGAGTGCTGGCTGTGTGACACAGGGCAAGTCACTCAACCTCTCTGAGCTCCAGCATGCTTATTGGTAATTGGTATAAATGAAAGTACCTATATCATGGGACTACTGTGAGGTGCCAGCACATTATCAGTGCTTTGTAAAGAGCCGCTATTACTCTTGTTGTTGCTTGGACATTTGTTATGAGGGGGGAATACTTTTTAAAATTTGCTTTTTAAAAACAACAAATTTCTGAAGGCATTTTCAAATGAGACTTTAAAATATGTTTTTCTCTTATAAAGTTAAAATTTTTGTATGAGGTTAGGCATAATTTTTTTTGTTTTAAATTAACAAATAGCAATCAAGGGCTTCTAAGCAATTCCAAGGACCCCCTTGCTGCTCTATTCTAGTCTTCCACCCTCTCCCTCCTGGCAGCAGTCGCTGGCATTTTTGTAAGGCTCACCCTGGAGGCTGGCAAGCTCTGCACCTCCTGGTCGGGAGCTGCCAGCTCTCCCCTGCAGCTGTCCTGAAGTCCTCTTGCTGTAGGTTGTCCCTTTGTCCCAGAGCACTCACCCTAACAGGGAAGTCCCTCATTTCTTCATTAACTTCCAGGTTGCTCCCTCCCCATTAATGCTGAGCTGGAGAAGCAGGGTTCACAGGACCTTACAATAGGGACCAGGAGCAGCAGCTCGGAGATTCAGGCCTTTGGCTTCCTTGACCCTCCTGTCCCAGGGCCAGCATCAGGGAGGGAGGAATTGGACAGGGACAACAATCAGCAGGGCCCGTGTAAGCATACACTTCTTATGGATGACTCCTCTGACATCCACACGGGTAAGGCCAGGCTCACGGTCACACAGTGGCTGAGCCAGAAGACCAGTGTTTTTGCTTTTCCATCTAATAATGGCTCCGTCTATACAAAATTTTGGGCAGGAAGGGCAATGCATCTATCAGAACTCACTGGTGACAGGCGCAGCAGGAGCTAAATTGGCTGAGTTGAACCAGGCTGTTACTTCCTAGCTGTGTCACCTTAGGGAAATCACCCAAGCTTTCTGTGCCAACAATTGTGCCTACCTCATAGGATTCATTTAAGGATTAAAGAAGTTGATAAATATCAAGTGATTAAAATCCTACCTGGCACATCCATAGCAGGGATTCTACATGCTAGATATTTTAATTGTTGTTAAGCCTCATGAAGGCAGGAGTCTTTGTCTATGTTGGTTACTGGTCTGTGTTAGAACAGTGCCTGGTACTTAATAGGGGCTCTATAAACAGTTGTTGGGTGAATGAATCTATTTATTTCAAGATAAAACTCTTTTGCAATGCAGCCATTGTTTATCTTGGCCAGCAGAGGGCAGCAAATAGCTGTGGACTGATTAATTGTGGACAAGGGTGGTTTTAATTTTGAAGGCTAACAGAACTGTCCCTCCTGAGCCAGTTAGGGAAATAAAAGGTTGCCATGTACCTGTACGACTGGCCCCGACCCCTCCCACTCACCTTTGTGCAGGTTAGAATGATTGTCAGGCATTCAACTCACAAAAAATCTTAGTTCCATTTCTTCTTAACTTACTTTCAATTTCCTCCCTCCCTCCCTCCCTCTATCCCTGCTTTTCCTCCTTTCTCTGTTTTCTCTAATCATATTTCCCCCTGCCCCCACACTCACTCCTCTGCATCAAGCTAGTATACTGTACACACTCCCAAACTTTATCTGTACAATTGCAGCTTGTACTGCAAACCATGACATCTAGAGTGGATCCTTATACAGTATTCTTCCCAACCAATGAATGCTGTTAAACCTAGTATAATTTTTTAAACAACATGTAATTTGATAACTAGACCCAGAGAGGTACTATAGCTTGGCCAAGAACACACAGCAATTAGGGGTAACATTAGAGCCCTAGCCAAGGCCTTCTGCTGTCCATTATACAGCCTCATTACACATGTTCTCTTTTGCCAACAGGAGGCTCATGTGGTCCCTGTTTGTCATCCAGTCATCAGCTTCTGGCCCCAGACACCTTTCCTCTGCACTGTGGCACAGAGGAGCAGACTGCTTTGGAGGGCAGCTTCCTGGGAGCTCCAGGGACCCTGGCCAGGCGGCCACTGCCACTGACTTCCTTGGCTCACTGAGCCCGTGCCTGCAGCTCTCGTGTTTCCTCTGTGCTGCAGTGGACACTTATCTTCCCCCGATGGCACATTTCTTTGTCACAGACAGGACCCTCACTGGCAGTCGGAGGTGAGTTCCTGGGGAGCTTCTGGGTCTTGTTGGTGCCTTCTGGCACCACTTGTGGATGGGATGGCTCTGACACCCAAGCTCACCACTGCTCCGGGGGTAACCCACTGACATGATCTCCCCAGCTTGCTAGATCCTGTCCTTCCCAATTATGATCCAAAAAATCATGCTAGGATAACTGTCTGGAAAAAATATTTAATTGGTCTTCCAGCTGGGAAACAAATTCTATATGAATTGATGAGAAAAAAAAACAGAATTTTTAAAACTAGAAAAAATGTGGGTGACCTATTATCTTAGGGGATATTTCTTTAAGCATGAAAGCAAAACTAGAAACTATAAAAGAAAAAATGTACAGGTTGACTACATAGAAATTAAAAAGCTCTATATCCTGGTAAACATCCAAATCAAAATAAAAGCTAGTGACAAATGGAGAAAAGTTGAGCTACCCATGTAACAGACAAAAGATAAACATACTAAATCAGACTCTCAAGAAAATGGATAAAGAATCTGAACTGACAACCTAAAAATATCAAGTCATAAGAACATGAAACATGCTCAGTGTTACTGGTAATGAAGTAAATGCAAAATTCAATTTCTGCATCTTGAAGTTGCAAATTTCAAAACTACGTAGTGTCAGTGAGGATGCGGGCCACAGCCTCTCTCATTCTGCTGTTGGCACAGTTCTGGAGGGCTCTGTATGCTTACAGGTGTCCATGATAAATGCTTTTCTGTGTAGCCTTCATTGCTATCACCTTACTACCTATTGCCTCCTCCCTCCCGCCTTCCTTTACCACACCAATATACTTCACAATGATAGGGACATTGTTTACTGATCTGCCCCAAATGCTTACAATAGCACCTGGCCCGGCTGGGTGTGGTGGCTCACGCCTGTAATCCCAGCACTTTGGGAGGCCAAGATGGGCAAATCACAAGGTCAGGAGTTTGAGACCAGCCTGGCCAACATGGTGAAACCCCATCTCTACTAAAAATACAAAAAATTAGCTGGGCGTGGTGGCAGATGCCTGTAATCCCAGCTATTCAGGAGGCTGAGGCAGGAGAATCACTTGAACCCAGGAGGTGGAGATTGTAGTGAGCCGAGATTGCGCCACTGCACTCCAGCCTGGGTGACAAGAGCAAGACTGTCTCAAAAAAAAAAAAAAAAAAAAAAAAGCACCTGGCCCAAAATTAGATGTTCAACATATGCTTATTGAATGAATAATTGATCTTTAACCCAGTAGCTCTTAGGAATTGATACTAAGGCAACAATCAGTGATGTACAAAAAAGATTTATATCCAAGGATGCTCATTTCAACATATATTGTAATAGTCAAACTTTGCAAACCACTGAAATGTCCAGTAAAAATTATGAACCATCCTTTTTAGAGACTATAATAGTAAAGTCATGAAAATCATGTTATAGAAGACAACATAATAACATAGAAAGATTTCCTAGATATATTTTGAAAAGGGCAGGTTATATAACTGTCCAGAAATTTATTTTCTATGTATAATACAATCTTAATTTATATAAATCTACACATATATGCATGGAAAAACTTGTGTAAGAACATACTGACATTTTAACAGTATCTTTGGATAGAGTAATTGTAAAATGTTTACATGTTTTTCTTTACTCTTTCATGTATTTTTGCAGAGTTTCTGTGATAGGACCATTTTGTTTTTGAGACTGGATTAAAAACAATGTAGCAGAGGCCATGGGTGCCTCACCCATATTCCTCAAGCTGGCCCTAGTTCCAAGTAGCTAAGAGCCTGGGGGTGGCCCTCTACCTACAAAGGATGGGAGTGAGTGGCTCTCTCTCACAGCTTCCTCAGCCCCAGGGGACAACTCTGCAGCATGTTCCTCACAGCTTGACAGAGGCCCTGGCTGTGCACCTTGGTGGCTGTTCTTTGCATTCCCTTCTTCTCAGCCTTGCTTCTCCATGCCACCTCAGTGCTTCCTGGAATCACCTTTCAAGCCAGCTACTTGCACACAAATCCTTGTCCCAGAGTCTGCTTTTAGGAGGAGCCCAGGCTAAAAGGCACAAATACTGTTTTAAAAATCCTGCCCACTCCGTGTAAAGAACATCAGCCAAGAATGGTGCTATAGAAAGAACTCCTGTCTTGGCTGTTCCTGTGTGTAGTTCACTTTCAATCTCTCAGCATCCCTGAGTTGAAGAGAGATCTTGCTTAACTGGGAGGGAAGGCCAAGGGGTTTCTGGATACAGGAGCCACCTTGGGGATCTTAGAGCCTCAGAAGAGGCAAGGATGTAAGTTATAAGAAGGGGCTGTCCAGATGATAAATGAAAATAAACCACCCCTGTGATGCCAGCACATGGCTCACAGCAGATCTGCATCAGGCGCCTACCATTGCCCTAGGATGCCATTAACACCTACTCTTCCTTATGAGGCTTAGAATCAGGGCTGCTGAGGACTTCAGAAATCATCTCATTCAGGTGGGGTGAAGGGGGTGGGTAGCTTCCC